>NC_092710.1:93126372-93435372 GCF_047496885.1 Scyliorhinus torazame
TGAGTTCCTGACTGCTGGTTCCCTTTACCTGCCTGACTTGCAGTCACACCCTGCTGTCCCTGGCCCCTGGCAGGATTTAAACTACTTACTCTGACAGGTGTGACTGCCTCCTGAAACACAGTGTCCAGGTAAGTCTCCCCCTCCCGGATGTGCCTCAGTGTTTGAAGCTCAGACTCCAGCTCATCAACTCTGAGCCGGAGCTCTTCGAGCAGCCAACACTTACTGCAGATGTGGTCGCTGCAGCTCGCAATGGGATCTGCCAGCTCCCACATCAAGCACCTCAAGCATATCACCTGACCAGCCATCACTAATTAATTAATTAGTTTAATTTAAGTTTACGAGTTTAGCTGCGCTTTTTTTAAATTTGGGGCAGATTTGCTATCAACCAATCAGATCACAGCTTCCCTCTGACGTCACTTTTGGGGAAAAAAACTGGAAAACAGGAAGTTACCGTTAGGTTTTTATACTCACAGAGACTGCTCCTCCTCCTCCGAACGGCTCCCGAAATTAGGCCCGAAGAAAGAGAGAGAACAAAACAGTCGGGAAAAAGCACCTTCTCCCACTCTTCACTGAATTACCTCACTGCACCAAATTACCAAATTCTCACTCTGTCTGTGTCTCACTCACTCAGGCTGTGTCTCCTTGACCTGCGCAATGCTTACTAATGTGCGCTTTCTGTCTGTCTTTTATACAGACTTTAGAAAGACTCACACTAAAACTTCAAAGAGAAGAATACAATGTGTACCTTTGTGCCTCTTAACAGGCCTCAGGTGACTGCCAGATAACTGCCTCTCAGCAATTAGAGTGGGGGCAGCTTCAGCCAATCAGACACTAATCTACACTGCACTTTTAACTGAAAAACAGAAAAATTAGATTAACCACTTACCTTTCCTGGTTCCTCACTGTACCAAATTACCAAATTTTCACTCTGTCTGTGTCTCACTCACTCAGGCTTTGTCTCCTTGGTCTGCGCAATGCTTACTAATGTGCGCTTTCTGTGTCTTTTATACAGACTTTAGGATGACTCACACTAAAACTTCAAAGAGAAGAATACAATGTGTACCTTTGTGCCCCTTAACAGGCCTCAGGTGACTGCCTCTCAGCAATTAGGGTGGGGGCAGCATCAGCCAATCAGACACTAATCTACACTGCACTTTTAACTGAAAAACAGAAAAATTAGGTTAACCACTTACCTTTCCTGGTTACCTCACTGCACCAAATTACCAAATTCTCACTCTGTCTGTGTCTCACTCACTCAGGCTGTGTCTCCTTGACCTGCGCAATGCTCCTGTCCGTAGTAATATGGTGAAGGTCACTTTAACCCCCACTGACCATGATAGCCTCTGGGTGCACACCTGAAGGCTACTGCTAATAGGGAATTGGCATTGTTAGTTATTTCATAGTGCTTCACAGCTCCCAAGTGGATTCCCAGGGGTAAATGTGCCATGTCACAGGCAAGTGCTGCGACCTGACATCCCAATCAGATTGTGAGGCCTGGACACTTTACCTGAACACTGGAGCCACCAACACCACAGAGGCAGCAGGCAACAATCAAACATCCAAGAGCTGGGCCGCAGCACTGGCGATATCCCCGCGACCAGCGGGTGGGTTTGTGGATCAGGGAGGGAACCTGAGCTTTGGCTCTTGGGGGATAAGGGGTATCCGCTGACACCAGTACGGAGGCCAGTGACCGATGCAGAGACACGATACAATGATGTTCATTTGACCATCCGGTCTGTCATTGAGCTGTGCATTAGACTGCTTAAAATGCGGTTCTGATGCCTCAACCGCTCTGGGTGACGCACTGCAGTACAACCCCAGGAGGGTCGCCTGTTTGTGGTGGTCTGCTGTGCCCTCCAAAATCCGGCAGAGCAGGATAGGCGATGGTGGAGGAGGAGGAACATGCGGCATGTCTGAGGAGGAGGACGAGGAGGGACCAGACCTGCAGGGGCTTGTAGCCACCTGAGTTGGCCAACTCCCGATGTAAAATGGAGTGCAGCAAAGGCTGCAGGGAAATTCAGCCAACACAGACAGAAACCAGCAGGTGCAAGTTACTGTGTGTTAAACTCTGCAAAAGCCCAGACAGCATCGATACAAGCAGCCATCTGCATAATAATGTAGCAGCCAACTACATACTAATGAAAATGAAAATGAAATGAAAAATGAAATGAAAATCGCTTATTGTCACGAGTAGGCTTCAATGAAGTTACTGTGAAAAGCCCCTAGTCATCACATTCCGGCGCCTGTTCGGGGAGGCTGGTACGGGAATGAGCGATCCGCGGGAACAATCGCAACATTTGGGACAAACAAAGCTAAGCCAGACTCCCAGGTGCCAGCAGGAGCCAACACAAAAGAGGTTAACGAACACCTCAAGACCGCCCATCGATCAGGGAACCGCTCCACTATTGGAGAAATCAAACCAAGCGATTGGAATGAAGTCCAATCACTTGGTACCAGGTACAGGGTCCGCCCCGAAAGACGGGAAGCCCCTGGGGACTATAAAGTTAAGTCCCCAAGTTCAAATCATTCTTCTTGACCGGGTCACTCAGCAACGCGAACTAACCTTGACCGTGACCGGTTCAACTGCCGCCGAGATCCAGTAAGTCTTAAGTCAACGCTCGCTACAAGATAGGCGCTCCTAGCTACCAATCCATACCAACTTCGAATCCCGCAGACTCAGAACCCGAACGAAAGGCCATTTGTTCCCCTGACCTAGTGGGCCAGTCCGAAGCTAAGTATAGGCCTGTTAGTTGTAAAAGTAGCTTAGACGTAGAATTTGTGCATGAGTAGCGATTACTGTGTATAATAAATGTGCTTTGATTTGAATCTTACTAATCGGTGTATCGAATTATTGATCATTACTTGGACTTGAACCTCGTGGTGGTATCATAAAGATACCTGGCGACTCGAGAGCAAAGGTTATAAAACAGAGCCAATTGAACCAACCAAAAGTTAGCAACAGGCTGGAGTACGAGCCCAGGGGAGGACCCATGAGAGCAGCCAGATGATGGATGACAGTTAGTGGCGGCGAGGGTCCAGCATGCCCAGAGGACCAGAGAGGTCCTCATCCTTGTACGTTTCTCAAAGGCCGTGGCTTCATCCATCATCTCACTCCTTCTCCCCTTCCCACCCACTACCCCCTCTCACCTGTTTCCCCCCCTTTGACCTACCTCTCCCTCCTCCCCTCATCCATTCCCATTCCACACCCCGTCCTGTCCTAGGGTCTGTGTTACATCATTCCAGGGTGATGGGTTTGCGTCATTACTGTCGGCAGGTCAATATACAAGGCAGGAAGGGCAGCAAGGTGGTTAGCACGGTTGCCTCACGGCGCCAAGGTCCCAGGTTCGATCCGTGTGGTAGTTTGCACATTCTCCCCATGTTTGCGTGGGTTTCATCCCCTCAACCCAAAAGATGGGTTGGCAACCCAAACCAGGGGCTGGTTTAGCACACAGGGCTAAATCGCTGGCTTTTAAAGCAGACCAAGGCAGGCCAGCAGCATAGTTCAGTTCCCGTACCAGCCTCCCTGAACAGGCACCGGAATATGGCGACTAGGGGCTTTTCACAGTAACTTCATTGAATTCTACTTGTGACAATAAGCAATTTTCATTTTTTTCATTTCATGTGCAGGGTAGGTGGATTGCCCATGCTAAATTGCCCCTTAATTGGAAAAAAGAATTGGATACTCTGAATTTATAAACAAAAATATCCAATGCAGGAAGGTAATGACAACTCGCTGTGAGGTGAGCTCTGGTGCTCTGTAATTTATGCCATAACCTGACTCCTGTCTGTCTGCTGACAGGGTGCTCACACCCATTACCTGTACGTGATATGCCTAAGAGGGGTGGCCCAAATCTAGGATCACCCTGCTCAGGGGGCTGGGGCCAGGGGAGGGCGGAGGGCA
Source organism: Scyliorhinus torazame (assembly GCF_047496885.1). Classification (NCBI taxonomy): domain Eukaryota; kingdom Metazoa; phylum Chordata; class Chondrichthyes; order Carcharhiniformes; family Scyliorhinidae; genus Scyliorhinus; species Scyliorhinus torazame. The sequence continues at coordinate 93,130,274 of NC_092710.1, forward strand.
ATGGGGGAGTGGGTGGTGCTATGACGGGGGACAGGTGGTTGTCAGGGTGTGCTGGGGAACAGGTATGGTATAATGCTGGGGGTGGGGGTGGTACCAGGGGGCCAATGTAAACTCACCCTTGTGGGTCGGTGGAGGTCATTGAGCTTCTTACGGCACTGGATCACAGTCCTCCTGGTTACACTCCCCACGTGAGAGCCGCTGCCACTGCCTTGCAGGCGGCACTGGCTGACCTGTGGCTGACTCTCTGACCCCCCCCCCCCCTCGGGGAGTCATGACTTCACCGCGTCCAGGTTGGCATCTATGAAATCTGGGGCTGGTCTGCGAGGTGGCATGGCTATCTGCTGTCTGGGGTTTGCTTCTCGTTAGTGGGGAGCTGCCGGGTCCAGTCCAGACGAATAAGCTGGTGGGACAGCTGTTTCCGATGTGAAGCCCGTGGAGCATTGTTATCGGCCCTAATTGGCATTAGATACTGTTTGCGATCTCGCCAGATCGGCTGTCGGGAAGCATCTGACAATACACGCTGGCTACCGCACTTAGTGCCTCTCCCATTATATTGCGCCCTGTCTCCTCCTGCTAAGCCAGTTTTGGATCCAAGTTGTCAAGCCACCCTGGATTCGAAGCACTTTTACCATCTTTATAAGGCTCCCATGTGGGATCTTGTGAAAGGATTTGTTGAAACGGTAAAACTACATTAACCCGTTCACCTCCTCAAAAAATGCAATCAAATTTGTTAGGCATGAGCCCCCTCTGACAAAGCCATGCTGACTATCACTACTCAAATCTTGCCTCTCCAAGTGCAGATTAATTCTCTCCTTCAAAATTTTCTCCAATCGTTTCTCTACCTTCTTCTTGGGCAGTCCCTCAGCGGCGACGATGATTTGCTTCCACTCCGGGGGGCTGGGTTCTGCGGTGGCTGAATTGTCCGATCCTGGGTCCGCAGACTGTGCCACAAGTCTGGCAAGTGGGTGGGTGGGACGGTCTGGATTCTGCGCTCTCCTTCCGCTGTTTATGCTTGACCAGTTGCATGATATTGCAGAGGTAGCTTTGGAAATGGAAATTGGAAATGGAAATTGCTTATTGTCACAAGTAGGCTTCAAATGAAGTTACTGTGAAAATCCCCTAGTCGCCACGTTCCGGCGCCTGTTCGGGAAGGCTAGTACGGGAATACTTTGGTGATATCGCTCCAAGGATTTGAAGTGTCTGCTGTAAATTGTCCATGTTTCTGATTCATATAGGAGGGCAGGGACCACAGCTGCTTTGTAGACCACGAGCTTGGTGCTGAGTTTGATGTATCGGTCTTCGAATACTCTGCTCTTCAGCCATCTGAAGACTGAACTGGCGCATTGGATTTCATCTTTAATGTCTGCTCGCTTGAGAGGAGGCTCCCGAAGTATGGGAAATGATCCACATTGTCCAAGGGCTCGTGGTGAATCTTGATGGTTGGGGGGCAGTTTTGTGTGACAGGAGTGGGCTGGTAGAGAACCTTTGTTTTTCGGATGTATAGTCTGAGGCCCATACTCTCATATGCCTCAGTAAATGTGTCGACAATGGTTTGTAGCTCGGCCCCTGAATGTGTGCACAAACAGGCGTCACTGTGATTTCCTCCCATGGCAGCCTGGAATACAACTCACCTGGACCTCAGGATTTGTCAATTTTTAAGCCTGCCAAAACCTTCAATATCTCCTCACTCCCTATGTCAGATATTCAAGAACCTCTCGGCCTGTCTCCCCAAATTCTGTACCTACATCGTCCATTTCTTTTTTTTCTCTCTCTCCCTTAATCACATCTTTGGCACTGCCTACCCCAGGTAAGAAACAACAGCTCCTGAACTCTATTGAACAGAGTGGCACAGCCGAAATGGAACATGCTTCAAGAACTACCTGCAACACTCCAGTCTCACCATATAGAAAGAACGAGTGGAAAAGGGCTGACTGGTTCGTGGCTACCATCGTTGTGATGGAACCTGTCATTGAAGCAAAGCAATCCGCTCTCATTAATTACAAGAGGGATCCAAGTGGGAAGAAACTCAGAAGACTCTGAATGCACTAAGTACTTCTTCAAAGAAAAGTCTAGCAGATTGCTGAGCAGTATGCCAGGGACTGGTAGCCATAACTTTTCCAGAATATTCAAATATCTTTTGACGCAGGGATCAAAATTGCAACAGCAAAGAGAACAGCTCCATTTAAAACAAAGGCAGTGGAGGTCATCACTGACCATAGTAAACAATTGCGAGAGGTGGGTACAACACTAACTTGTGTTGTACTTCAGGGAGAGCACTGTCACCGGGGACGTTGTAGACACCACAGAAAAGCCTGCCTGCCATGGGACAGCGGAATATTGAACCCACAGTGGAGCAGCTTAGCAAAGCTATTGGGCTGGATTATCCATTCCTGAGACGAAGTGTTGATGCCGGAGCAGGATTCATGGACTTTCACGACAGCAAAACTGGCGCCGAACCTGGACTGATTCAGCAACTGTGGAGGGGCTAGCACTGGCACCATGTGGAACACAATCGATTCTAATGAAAAACAGTGCGGGATTGGCCGGGTCCATGATTGACACTCGGGACCCTGGCAAGCTGCAGCCGCACATACACATTATAATCCCCAAACGCACTCATCCCAGCCAACAAGGGTTTAAGAGGTTTTAACAACACCATTTTTCTTAACCTTTCGGAAGAAATTATTTATCTCTTTCTTTTTCTCTATCTCACTTTACCAATTCATTTATTCTTTATTTTGTGTTCTCAGGTGCCCCTTTTCCCAAACGCTTCCATTTTCAACTCCAAAATGCTGTAGAGCTGAGATGTGAAATTGTAAGCCTAACTGGGCTAACTAGGAGACATTGGTTCGAATCCCACCACGGCAGATGGTGGAATTTGAATTCAATAAAAAAATCTGGAATTAAAAGTCTAAATGAAGGCCATGTTGTAAAAACCAATCTGGTTCACTCATGTCCTTTAGGGAAGGAAATCGGTCTTCCTTACCTGGTCTGGCCTACATGTGGCTCCAGACCTACAGCAATGTGGTTGACACCTATTTGGCCTCAGGGATGTGGAACAAATGCCGGCGTGGCCAGCAACGACAACATCCCATCAGTGAATTTTTAAAAAACGAACTAGTGAAATGTCCCACTCCAGTAAAATGTGTCCGTTTATGTAGATCGTAAAGTGTTGACTTTAGCTTATGTGTTCCATGGTTTTAAGGGAGTTCAGAATGTTGGAATTCCAACGTACTCTTTAAGATTCTAAAGCAGTTTCCCAGGCACGATTTCCTGCACCGTCGAGTTCCCCGACCCCTAGTCTACAATTTTGCTGAACTATGCACTGCACTAATGTCCTTGTGGAGACTCTGCTTTCCTCTTTGAATCACAAGAACGATGCAGGGCTTCAATTATGCTTGTTATGAGAGATGAATGACAGAGGACCCAAACTGTCAGCTCCACAGTGTGTTTGCTCAGTAAGCTGACCCATGCTGACAGCCAGACGTCCCTGTCTCGTCAGTTAACTTGTTCGTGTTGACAGCCACATCATGCCTTTTCAGTCAACCTACCCACCGAGCTATAATTATCAGCTCCCTCTGTGCACCCGGTCTATCATCTTCAGTTTTCAAGTAGCCTTGTCAGAATCTGCTTCCCATTGACTACATAGCGTGCAGCCAGTAACCGTGATGTAAAACAAGAGGTAAATGGGCTTTTTATGCATTTTGGCAGATATAATCATAGAATCCGTACATTGCGGTTGGAGGCCATTCAACCATTCGAGTTTGCACCGAAACTCTGAAAGAGCACCACAAGGCCGGGAAGGCCAGAAAGTACCTTTTGACCCAGCTGTGCACCTGGAGATACCTGAAACCTTCAGCATCCGTAGGCCCATATTTTTCCCTCAGATCCCCCAGACTCGTGATCTGACTTTCTAAAACTGGTTTGCACAGTTGGGAGCTAGCCTCGAGACAGCCCTCAAATTAAAATTTCTAATGCGGCCACTACCACCGGGGTAGTCGAGTGTTTCTTTCGGCACCATGGGGGGGCGGAGCCGTGACCAATGCCCCCGGGGCTTGCCCCGTTCACAGACTCTGCTTCCACTTTGACCCCACGGCTCCTCCGAATTCCTGCACCACTCTAGCATTTTTCAGCATTGGCCGCCCAATAGTAATATTGAACGTTTGACAAGGACAAGCCCCCTGCTTGACTCTCCCTCTGGAGCACCATCCTCCTAATCCTCGGGCCCTTTCCCACCCAAATAAACCCAGTCACAAGCCAGTCGATCTCCCTGTAAAACGGCTTGGGCAGGAACACCATGAGGTGCCGAAATAAAATTAAAAATCTCGGCAAGATATTCATCATTACTGATTGCACTTGGTCCCCCAGGGACAGTGGTAGAACATCGCACCTCTGCAGATCTGTCTTAACTTTCCCTACCAGATAGGTGTAATTCAACCTCCGGGGTTTCCCCCAGTCCCTTGCTATCTAGACCCCTAAATACCAAAAATGATTTCCTGCTAGCTGGAACGGCAATCCCCCAGGCCCCGCACCCCCCTCTCCGCCCCAGTGCCCCAACTACCAGGTATTTGCATTTTCCTATATTTAGCTTATAGCCGGAAAAGGCTGCGACCTGCTGCAAGATCCCAATAATTTTTCCCACTGACGCCTCCAGATCCCTAACATATAACAGCAAAATGTTGATGTATAGTGAGACCCTGTGCTCCACCCCACCTCTCACTATTCCTTCCCATGCTTTTGAGATCCTCAGCACCATGACTAGTGTCTCTATTGCTAACGCAAACATCAAAGGGGATATCAAACATCCCTGCCTAGCACCCCGATATATCCGAGAGGGCCCAGAAGTAACTTTGTTCATGCAAACACTGGCAAACGGGGTCACATATAACAGCTGCACCCATGCTACGAAGGTCAGTCCAACCCAAATTTCTCCAGTATTGCAAACAGGTCGTCCCACTCTACCCGGTCAAACGTCTTCTCCACATCAAGTGAAATTATGATCTCCGGAACCCGACCCTTCCCTGGGCTGAGCACCATGTTCAACAGCCGTCTCACTTTTGCCGTCAGCCTCCGGCCCAAACCAATCCCATTTGGTCTTTCCCCACCACCTCCGAGTGACAAGGTTCCAGTTTTAACGCCAACATCTGAGTCAGAAGCTTTGCATCCACATTTAACAACGAGATCGGACGAAGCGACCCGCAACCTGCGAGGTCTTTCTCCTTCTTCAGGAGCAGAGAAATAGACACCAGACCCAGCTGTAATGATATGTAGAATATCATTTGTGTATAATTTAACAACTGAACTGTTACGTATGCCTAGACTGAGATTCTAGCATCCGACCACTGGGTGGCGTGATGACAGGAGAATGTTACTGGACACACTGGGTGTGCAGCAGAATGTGGATAGCAGGCGTGGAGTCCAGTCCCATACCGAGTAGCTCCTTAGTCAATAGCAAATAATACTAGTAAATCATAATTATTTGGATTTAGCCATAGTATCTAACTGTACCTATCGTTCTCATCATAGAAACATTTATAGTTTTTACTTAATGAAGAGTTCTAGAACAAAGAACAAAGAAATGTACAGCACAGGAACAGGCCCTTCGGCCCTCCAAGCCCGTGCCGACCATGCTGCCCGACTAAACTACAATCTTCTACACTTCCTGGGTCCGTATCCCTCTATTCCCATCCTATTCATGTATTTGTCAAGATGCCTCTTAAATGTCACTATTGTCCCTGCTTCCACCACCTCTTCCGGTAGCGAGTTCCAGGCACACACTACCTTCTGCGTAAAAAACTTGCCATGTACATCTACTCTAAACCTTGCCCCTCTCACCTTAAACCTATGCCCCCTAGAAATTGACCCCTCTACCCCGGGGAAAAGCCTCTGACTATCCACTCTGTCTATGCCCCTCATAATTTTGAAGACCTCTATCAGGTCGCCCCTGAACCTCCTTCGTCCCAGTGAGAGCAAACCGAGTTTATTCAACCGCTCCTCATATCTAATGCCCTCCATACCAGGCAACATTCTGGTAAATCTCTTCTGCACCCTCTCGAAAGCCTCGACATCCTTCTGGTAGTGTGGCGACCAGAATTGAACACTATACTCCAAGTGTGGCCTAACTAAGGTTCTATACAGCTGCAACATGACTTGCCAATTCTTATACTCAGTGCCCCGGCCAATGAAGGCAAGCATGCCGTATGCCTTCTTGACTACCTTCTCCACCTGTGTTGCCCCTTTCAGTGACCTGTGGACCTGTAATCCTAGATCTCTTTGACTTTCAATACTCTTGAGGGTTCTACCATTCACTGTATATTCCCTACCTGCATTAGACCTTCCAAAATGCATTACCTCACATTTGTCCGGATTAAATTCCATCTGCCATCTCTCCGCCCAAGTCTCCAAACAATCTAAATCCTGCTGTATCCTCAGACAGTCCTCATCGCTATCCGCAATTCCACCAACCTTTGTGTCGTCTGCAAACTTACTAAGCAGACCAGTTACATTGTCCTCCAAATCATTTATATATACTACAAAGAGCAATGGTCCCAGCACTGATCCCTGTGGAACACCACTGGTCACAGCCCTCCAATTAGAAAAGCACCCTTCCATTGCTACTCTCTGCCTTCTATGACCTAGCCAGTTCTGTATCCACCTTGCCAGCTCACCCCTGATCCCGTGTGTCTTCACCTTTTGTACTAGTCTACCATGAGGGACCTTGTCAAAGTTCTGTTCTTTAACAAAGCCGCATGTTCTCTAATTGATTCAACTGCAAAGACATTGCCATCCGTGAACATAGAGAGCATTACATGGTACTACGGAGTGAATGTCAAACAAAAGCAGTTAGCAAAAAACTAGATATAGCAAGAAACATCAAAAAGGACAATCGGAGGCACGACAAGAAAGAGATCGGCTGCGAAACTCTAGGCGCCCAGGTGAAGCGAGATGGAAGCACTCAAGGCTCCTGGCCCACTCTTCATGACTGGTAAAGTAGACGCCGACTGACTTGCTTTTAAACGACAATTTACTCTTTATGTGGAGGCTCAAAGTCTCCAGGAGGCCTCAGATCAGAGAAAAATAGCTCTACTGATGACTGTAGCTGGGCTCCAGGCAATTAATTTATATAACACATTCCAGTTTGTCTTGGAGGACGAGAGGAAAAGCTACGATAAAATAATTGAACGGTTTGATGACTACTGTCATCTGAAAAAAATGTAACGATTGAGCGATATGTCTTTTGTATGCGGTTAAAAATTTGACTCTTTTGTAACAGACTTTTGTCTGAAGGGACAATCCTGCAACTTTGCAGAGCTGCAGGATTCATTAATCAAGGACCAATTTGTTTATGGACTTAAAAGCGCCTCGTTACGCGAATGATTGCTGCGCAAAAATGATTTGACTTTATCCGATGCAATACAATATGCAAGGCCAGTGAAGTTGCTTTGTAACAAATCACTGAATTTCAAACACAGTGAAGTGGCGCATAACGAGAAAGCGAGACCGACGCTACCTTTGCTGTGTCACAGCAAAACTATCAATGTGGTCAGCATGGGGGCGGCCATTTTAGAAGACCATTGGAACACCCTGCTTTGCGTCCGAGTTGCGGCAAAACGCACAGCCTGCGTAAGTGCCCTGCATATGGCAAAACATGTCCAGAAGCTCAAAGCGCAACCATTTTACCCAGCAATGCCAGTCCATGGAGTGAACACAGGTGCCGAGGTGCATCAACTACGTAAATTAAATGAGAAACGACTCTTCTAAATTGCAATATGCCATCCGGAGTAGGCAAGATGAGTACACAAGTGCAACAGATGGCGACGAAGATTCATTCTTCATCGATATCATTGAAGAAGACACGGAACAATTATACGAGATAGAAGAAACGAGACAATTGGACAATTCAGCTAATAATAAATCAAACCAACACATTCATCAAACTGGACACCGGCGCCAGAGCAAATTTAATAAATGAGGCAGACCTCAAGATGTGCATTCAGGCACACATTCAGCCAGACAATGAGTGCAGTTTCACAGACTACCATGGCGTACGAATAAAACGCTTGGAAAATGCACTCTGCAAGTAGAACAAATATGAACAATCATATTTGGTGGAATTTGTGGTTGTAGAGGCGGATAAGAGATCACTGCTAATCCCGACAGCATGTGGGACCCTTCAACTAGTCCAGCGACTATCCGACCAAAACGACGATTTCTTTGAACTCGACAAATTGCACAGCAACTATGCAATCGCCGACACAGAAATTCAAGGCACCGACTGCACACAGATGGTGCACACGGCTGGACCACTGGGAGCTCTTCCGGGGCATGTGTGACCTATATAAGAAGGACGGGGCATGAGGTCCTGCAGCAGGAGTTCAGGGAGCTAGGCAGAAAGTTAAAAGACAGGACCTCTAGGGTTGTAAGCTCGGGATTACTCCCTGTGCCACGTGCCAGTGAGGCTAGAAATAGGAAGATAGAGCATCTAAACATGTGGCTAAACAGCTGGTGTAGGAGGGAGGGTTTCGTTATCTGGACCACTGGGAGCTCTTCCGGGGCAGGTGTGACCTATATAAGGACGGGTTGCATCTAAACCGGAGAGGCATAAATATCCTGGCCGCAAGGTTTGCGAGTGTCACACGGGAGGGTTTAAACTAGTATGGCAGGGGGGTGGGCACGGGAGAAATAGGTCAGAAGGTGAGAGCATTGAGGGAGAACTAGGGAATAGGGACAGTGGGGCTCTGAGGCAGAGCAGACAGGGAGAAGTTGCTGAATACAGCGGGTCTAGTGGCCTGAAGTGCATATGTTTTAATGCAAGAAGTATTACGGGTAAGGCAGATGAACTTAGAGCTTGGATTAGTACTTGGAACTATGATGTTGTTGCCATTTCAGAGACCTGGTTGAGGGAAGGGCAAGATTGGCAGCTAAACGTTCCAGGATTTAGATGTTTCAGGCGGGATAGAGGGGGATGTAAAAGGGGAGGCGGAGTTGCACTACTGGTTAGGGAGAATATCACAGCTGTACTGCGGGAGGGCACCTCAGAGGGCAGTGAGGCTATATGGGTAGAGATCAGGAATAAGAAGGGTGCAGTCACAATGTTGGGGGTTTACTACAGGCCTCCCAACAGCCAGCGGGAGATAGAGGAGCAGATAGGTAGACAGATTTTGGAAAAGAGTAAAAACAACAGGGTTGTGGTGATGGGAGACTTCAACTTCCCCAATATTGACTGGGACTCACTTAGTGCCAGGGGCTTAGACGGGGCGGAGTTTGTAAGGAGCATCCAGGAGGGTTTCTGAAAACAATATGTAGACAGTCCAACTAGGGAAGGGGCGGTACTGGACCTGGTATTGGGGAATGAGCCGGGCCAGGTGGTAGAAGTTTCAGTAGGGGAGCATTTCGGTAACAGTGACCACAATTCAGTAAGTTTTAAAGTACTGGTGGACAAGGATAAGAGTGGTCCGAGGATGAATGTGCTAAATTGGGGGAAGGCTAATTATAACAATATTAGGCGGGAACTGAAGAACATAGCTTGGGGGCGGATGTTTGAGGGCAAATCAACATCTGACATGTGGGAGGCTTTCAAGTGTCAGTTGAAAGGAATTCAGGACCGGCATGTTCCTGTGAGGAAGAAGGATAAATACGGCAATTTTCGGGAACCTTGGATAACGAGAGATATTGTAGGCCTCGTCAAAAAGAAAAAGGAGGCATTTGTCAGGGCTAAAAGGCTGGGAACAGACAAAGCCTGTGTGGAATATAAGGAAAGTAGGAAGGAACTTAAGCAAGGAGTCAGGAGGGCTAGAAGGGGTCACGAAAAGTCATTGGCAAATAGGGTTAAGGAAAATCCCAAGGCTTTTTACACGTACATAAAAAGCAAGAGGGTAGCCAGGGAAAGGGTTGGCCCACTGAAGGATAGGCAAGGGAATCTATGTGTGGAGCCAGAGGAAATGGGCGAGGTACTAAATGAATACTTTGCATCAGTATTCACCAAAGAGAAGAGATTGGTAGATGTTGAGTCTGGAGAAGGGTGTGTAGATAGCCTGGGTCACATTGAGATCCAAAAAGACGAGTTGTTGGGTGTCTTAAAAAATATTAAGGTAGATAGGTCCCCAGGGCTTGATGGGATCTACCCCAGAATACTGAAGGAGGCTGGAGAGGAAATTGCTGAGGCCTTGACAGAAATCTTTGGATCCTCACTGTCTTCAGGTGATGTCCTCCCTGGAGAATAGCCAATGTTGTTCCTCTGTTTAAGAAGGGTAGCAAGGATAATCCAGGGAACTACAGGCCGGTGAGCCTTACTTCAGTGGTAGGGAAATTACTGGAGAGAATTCTTCGAGACAGGATCTACTCCCATTTGGAAGCAAATGGACGTATTAGTGAGAGGCAGCATGGTTTTGTGAAGGGGAGGTCGTGTCTCACTAACTTGATAGAGTTTTTCGAAGAGGTCACTAAGATGATTGATGCAGGTAGGGCAGTGGATGTTGTCTATATGGACTTCAGTAAGGCCTTTAACAAGGTCCCTCATGGTAGACTAGTACAAAAGGTGAAGTCACACGGGATCAGGGGTGAGCTGGCAAGGTGGATACAGAATTGGCTATGTCATAGAAGGCAGAGAGTAGCAATGGAAGGATGCTTTTCTAATTGGAGGGCTGTGACCAGTGATGTTCCACAGGGATCAGTGCTGGGACCTTTTCTGTTTGTAGTATATATAAATGATTTGGAGCAAAATGTAACTGGTCTGCTTAGTAAGTTTGCAGACGACACAAAGGTTGGTGGAATTGCGGATAGCGATGAGGACTGTCAGAGGATACAGCAGGATTTAGATTGTTTGGAGACTTGGGCGGAGAGATGGCAGACAGAGTTTAATCCGGACAAATGTGGGGTAATGCATTTTGGAAGGTCTAATGCAGGTAGGGAATATACAGTGAATGGTAGAACCCTCAAGAGTATTGAAAGTCAAAGAGATCTAGGAGTACAGGTCCACAGGTCACTGAAAGGGGCAACATAGATGGATAAGGTAGTCAAGAAGGCATACGGCATGCTTGCCTTCATTGGCCGGGGCATTGAGTATAAGAATTGGCAAGTCATGTTGCAGCTGTATAGAACCTTAGTTAGGCCACACTTGGAGTATAGTGTTCAATTCTGGTCGCCACACTACCAGAAGGATGTGGAGGCTTTCGAGAGGGTGCAGAAGAGATTTACCAGAATGTTGCCTGGTATGGAGGGCATTAGCTATGAGGAGCGGTTGAATAAACTCGGTTTGTTCTCACTGGAACGAAGGAGGTTGAGGGGCGACCTGATAGAGGTCTACAAAATTATGAGGGGCATAGACAGAGTGGATAGTCAGAGGCTTTTCCCCGGGGTAGAGGGGTCAATTACTAGGGGGCATAGGTTTAAGGTGAGAGGGGCAAGGTTTAGAGTAGATGTACAAGGCAAGTTTTTTACGCAGAGGGTAGTGGGTGCCTGGAACTCGCTACCGGAGGAGGTGGTGGAAGCAGGGACGATAGTGACATTTAAGGGGCATCTTGACAAATACATGAATAGGATGGGAATAGAGGGATACGGACCCAGGAAGTGTAGAAGATTGTAGTTTAGTCGGGCAGCATGGTCGGCACGGGCTTGGAGGGCCGAAGGGCCAGTTCCTGTGCTGTACATTTCTTTGTTCTTTGTTCTTGTTATAGATGAAAAGGCACAGCAGACGCCGGAGAACAAATCTAAAACTTAGGCCACAGCTCTGCTCAGAATGAAGCACTGCCAATAAATGCCATCGCCATACCTTCGGGACCAACGACCATGATCCACCCTCGGGTCAAGCACGCAGTTCACGTCATCCCCATAATAAATTGATGGGTTTCTTGATCTAGTATCGCTGCCAGCAACCGTTTGATGAACATTGTATCGTCCCAATTCAGAGTATATATTTTCACCAACACCACCTTTTTCCTTTCTATTACCCCCGTTACTATACCGTACCATCTGCCGGCTTCTGCTATTACCTTCTCTGAACAAAACTGGACCCTTTTATTGACAAGAATCACCACCCCTCAGGCCCTGAATGAAAAACTTGGCTCACCCAAGCCTTTTGAAGTCGCGCCTGATCTTGCTCGCACATGTGGAACTCCTGGAGACAATTTTTTTAACATAAATTTAAAGAACACATTCTTTTTTCCAATTAAGGGGAAACTTATTGTGGCCAGCCCACCTACTCTGCATTTCTTTGGGTTGTGGGGGTCAGACCCAACCGGACATAGGGAGAATATGCAAACTCCACATGGACAGTGACCCAGGTGCCGGTCATAGAAACCGGCACCTCGGCACTGTGAAGCAGCAATGCTAATCACTGCACCACCAGGCCACCCCGCCCCTTTAAATGAGCAAAAACCCGTGTTCTTTTGACTGGGCCCCTCAGGCCCCACTCATTCCAGGTGACCACCCCTGTTGGGGGTCTCTCACCCCCCCCCCCACCCCCTCCCCCCCTCAATCTTGGGTCAGTCATTACCACTGCATTGATAATTCCCAGACCACAGGCCCACCTAAGTTGGCGGCCTGTCCCACCCAAGTGGTGGAACAAAGATAAATTCCTGGTCACTGTCAGTCTCCCCTCCCATACATCCCACAGTCAGCAGACAGTCTGCCACCTCCTTTGACCCCCCCCCCCCCCCATCCCCCCAAGGACCTAGCATTCCTAACCTGGTCCAACAAGTCACAGCCCCATCCCCTACTTCTTGACATCGATTAACTAGCCTACTTCCTAGCACAGGAAGGTGACAAACTACCTTAGGTCCCACTTATTCCTTAACCACCTCCTTCGCTCCTGCCCCAAGCTCAACCCTCCCATTTGTTCTCACCCTACACATGTTAAACACAACCCTAAGCTCAGGGAAGAAACACCCCACACTGTCCCAACAACTCCTAAACCCATACAGAAGAGCAAACATGAAAACAAGAACAGAGGAAACGCCCCTTATCTAATCATCTCTACTATTACCCCAACTCAACTTGTATCAACATGAACCTAAACAATAAAACCCCAACAGCCCACCCGCATTCCTCACACCATGCATAGTCCATGATTTCTCGTGAAGTTCTCAGCCTGCTCCGGAGTTTCGAAGTAAAAGTCCTTGAGTCTAACGTGACTCTCAGCTTTGCAGGGTACACCACCTCAAATCGTACTCCTCGATTGTACAGGATCATCTTCACCTTATTGAAGGCTGCCCATCATCTCGCCAATGTCCTGGTAAATTCTCACCATGCCATCATCCCAGTCAATACGTGCTGGCTGCTCTTCAAAGCATATAGTATAATATCCGCACGGGATATATGGAATGGGAATGCCTGTTTATCCCGTGCTCCTCCACACATCTCCCCCGCTTGGGGTGGGGTAGCCCAATTACCCAGTGTATATAAGATCGGCCAGTCAGGCACCAACCAGAGAGGAACCCTGTAGAGGTCTTTTGTGGAGTGTTGTCATGTGAGAGTACCTTTAAGAAATGGGTGTTTATCGAATAGCTGCAGTGATGTCAGAGTGTGAATGGAGCTGGGCTGCCTGTCTTTCACTTTCGTTTTTAAGCAGGCAACTACAGTATTTAGTTTTGTTTTGAGAGCTGGATAACTATAGGAAAAGCAAGCAGCTGTATAAGGATCTCTCTGCAATCTAAAGACTGTCTCCAGATCATTTGGGTGATTTCAAAGTGATAACTGCTCTCAGTAGAGAATTTAAACCTGATCTCTGTGTTAAAAAGGGTCTTTTGTCTTATGGATGTCGCAAGGAAAGATTAAGGGCTACTTATAGAATATTGTATCTGTGGGGATGATTGGTGTTGATAGTTTTTAAGATGTTTACTGTGGGTTTATAAAGTGTGAACTGGTTTCATAAATAAACATTGTTTTAATTTAAAATTACTTTAGCTCTCTGTGGCACCACACCTGTAAAGTAGGCCCATAGGTTCCCCATAACCACAATCTATTAAACGTTGTGGGACAGGTGAACTCCATAATACATTTTGGGGTTCTCTAAACCCTGGCCCATAACAATGTACATATCGTATTTGTTAATAAAACTTCATTCTTATTTTTACTCGGTGTGGACACTCCGTGTCCTTATTAAACGTTTCCTGTTTCCTGGGAATTTATCACCCTCCTTATATCCTAGCTCTTGGAGAAAACCTTTCGACACCAATCAGAATCACAGAATAACACAGTGCAGAAGAGGCCCTCCAGCCCCCCAAGTCGGCACCAATGCATGAAAAACACCTGACCTGCCTACCTGATCCCATTTCCCAGCTCTTGGCCCATAGCCTTGAATGTTATGATGCGCCAAGTACTTTTTAAAGGATGTGAGGTAACCCACCGATACTACCCTCCCAGGCAGTGGTATCATCTTCTGAGTAAAAAGGTTTTTCCACTAATCCCCCCTAAAACTTCTGCCCCATTACCTTGAACTTGTGTCCCCTCATAACTGAACCTTCAAATAAGGGGAAGAGTTGCTACCTATCCACCCTGTCCATGCCCCTCATAATCTTGTACATCTTGATCAGGTTGCCCCTCAGTCTTCTCTGCTCCAACAAAAACAACCTGATGCGACCATCAATTCACGCGAGACAGAGAGTTGAAGTGAACAGTGGCTTTAATCGACTAGAACAGTGCCTGCCTGCGACTGCTCTGCAAGTGAGAGCCGCCTACAGGGCAGCTGCTCTTTATACCTCCCCTCAAGGGGGCGGAGCCAGCCACATGTACCGGAGCAGGCGGTACATGTTGGTGAATGTATCACCAACATGATACATTCCATGTAGTACAGTACAATGGTCCATAGGTGGAGCCCACATGGGCAACAGCGTGATACAATGTAATACAGTGGTGAATGGTTAGTACAATATGTTCATCACACAACCCAAGCCCATCCAACCTCTCTGCATAATTTAAATGTTTCATCCCAGGCAACATCCTGGTGAATCGCCTCTGCAACCCCTCCAGTCTAATCACATCCTTCCTATAATGTGGCGACCAGAATTGCACACAGTACTCCAGCTGTGGTCTCACCAAAGTTCTAAACAACCCCAGCATGACCTCCTTGCTTTTGTAATCTATGCTCCGATTGATAAAAGCGAGTATCCCATATGCCTTTTTCACCACCCTATTAACTTGCCCTTCTGCCTTCAGACATCTATGGACAAACACACCATGGTCCCTTTATTCGTCGGAACTTCCCAATGTCATGCTATTCATTGAATACTTCCTTGTCAAATTACTCCTTTCAAAGTGTATTACCTCACACTTTTCAGGGTTAAGTTCCACTTGCCACCTTGCTGCTCCTTTGACCATCCCATCTATATCGTCCTGTAATCCAAGATACTCAACCTCACTGTTAACATTATAACTTATCCTTATAACTCCTCTTTGGTTCTGCTTCCAGTTATTCCCCAATCTGTGACGAATCAGAAAATGGTTTTCTACACTAAAAGCACCACAAGAATGCTCGTTGTTGTTGGATTTTTGTTTACAGTAGACATTACTTTTCCCTGCTCCACTTTCTGCTTCCCTCTGAGTTTGAGTTCATAAAAAAACAATGATGAAATAATGCAGTCAACCAAATCTTTACTTTTATTATGGGAATAAAGTGGATAAAAATAGGGCTGTGGGAACACAATGAGTTCTATCATCTCTAGTACCTGGGTACCAATTCAGTCCACATGAATGAGGTGAATATCTCATCTGTGTATTGGTTGTAAGTGTCTCAGCCTTGTGGAAATGTGTTGATAGAACACAGTGACTCTGGTTTGGAACTGATGGGTACATATTTTATTTATACACTTCTTGGGATAGATCTCAAGAATTCAGGTACATCGCTCACAATTTTCCAATATAAAATCACTCGACTCCAAACTGAAAAAGGCTTAATAATATAAAAAACACTTTTTGGAACACAGGCGTCAACACCCTTTTGGGTCCCAAATCTGCCCCGGAAGTGGGGAAGCAGTTGGGGCTTTCATCCTGGCACCCCCTTAATTCAGCAGGGAACAGGCTCTCTATCCAATTACAGGTGACGCGTGGACTCTGGAAGCTGGAGAGCCAAGCAGATGGCTTTAGTTTGCCAGGAGCAGCAGCCTGCAGCAAAGTAACCGAGTGAGTGCTTCAACACGAAGGTGGCTCCTCGCTAACCTACAAAGAGCACTTTAGAAATTGGAAATGCAGCCATGCCACCTCTATTGGTGGCCGGGGTTGGGAGGGATGGTGGCGGGAGGTATCTGCACCTCTACCCATCAGGCCAGCAGCGAGGGTCTGTTAGCCTGCCTGGAGTGCTAGCATCCCAGCTTTCCCCTGGGAGACCACCTCCATGCTGTTAACCTGCCCCCCATCATGTAGGGAAACTGAAAGCCGATTGGAAACTCCCAGTCGGCTTTATGTTGGTGCTCGTAGCAAGATTCCGAATAAGTCTAATTAGTTTTCTGCCTCGTGGGGACATGGGTAGCCCTGCCCAAACCCCAAGATTTTCTCGGGCCATTAGGGGCGACGTCGGGAATGGGAGTGGGGAACCCAACACTGTTATTCCTGGGCTTCATTCACCTTTGTTCCTGAACTTGGTGGGCCCAAAAAATCCAGCCTTAACTGGTAATCAGAGAAACAGTCTGAAATTTGGGAGACAACAGTTTTTGAACAAAATGGGTCGGCAATTATGGGGTTACGGGCATAAGGCGTGGGGCGTTGTCCTCGGTAGGGTGCTCTTTCAGAGCGTTGGTGCAGACCTGGTGGGCTGGATGGCAGGCCTCCTCCAGCACTGCAGGGATTCTATGGATTGTAAAACTATTGTTTAACATTGGTAACATCTGCATGAGTCGTACACTCCGAACATTCCAATGCCGAATGGAACTTGTTTGAAGTTTAAAACTGCTGGCATACATCACACCTGGAGATGTCCTTGCCCATCATAAGCCAGTGAATCACCTCTCTAAGTTGTCTGGAAACAACCTGTGAATTCTGTGTTGTTTGTGTCAACTTTATTTTCATCTCTTCTTTCATATGGAGAGACATAAGTCAATCTCCCTTAAATGTTCGCCTACCCAGTGCTGAAACAATTTTGAGTGTTGAAAGACAAGGCAATCTGTGGTGACACTTCACTCCTTCAGGCCATCCTTTGTTATTGTCAATCCAAACTATTTTAGATGTTTTTCCTGTAACTGTAGTTTCTTCAGTTTTCAACAAAATGTGTCAAGTATTTCAGCATTGCAAAGGCCTTCCTGTCATTGTTTAATTTCCGAATATGTCAAATGATGCAACTTCTTTGTTACTAATCATTGTGATTAAACATGTTGAGAATTGTGGTGCTTAAATGTGTGTCAAGAAGATATGTGGTCACATATGATTCATGCGTTCTACTCATCATGTCACCAAATACGCCTCCTAGCCCCTCTCTTCGACAACAAAACATTCATTATCTGGAGCCTGAACATCATTCTCTGCAGTTTTTTGGGTGATCCTAATTGGATAATTATTCAAAAGGACTTCGAATGGTTTATCATTTTCCCACAGCAATTTTCTTTGCAAACGCACACTCTTCAAACTTCTCGCAGTCCAAAACAATGCCCAAGGTTTCATTTTCCCTCTAAGCATAACTTATATGTGTCCTGAGTTGGAACTTTAAAGGTGTGATCCATGGGTTAAATTTCTTACGAGAAACAGATGTTCAACCTCCTTTCCAATTGTAGCCATCTCAGATGGCCACCTGCAAAGGACCACGGGAAGTATGACCAATCCAGGACTCAGACACACTCAGAGCATGTGTGTGTATTTGCAACCCAGATAGCTAGACGCGATCGAAAACCCCGCTCGTTTGCATTCTAATGGCCCATTTCCCCAGAACAAAAGGACTGTACTCAGGTAACCGATACAGATGCCAACTAACCGGCACCACTCCCTTTGCTAAGAAAGCCCAAACAGCCAAGGTCAATGACCGCTCAGGACACGCCCAGCCATCAAGGCATCCGCCCCTTTATTGGCCAAAATCGAAGGCAGTGATCGAAGCCTGTCGAATTATTGGGTCCAAAGCTAAGGACTGCCCCAAAGAGCGCGAAATCCCAGAGGGATAAAAAGAGACACAGCCATATGTTCGGTCTCTCTTGGCCCCGGCCTACGCCTAAAACCAAGTGTGGCATGACGACCAGAAGACAAGTTCAAGACCAATGATCGCTACCAGACAGATGAGCCCAGCAGAAACGAAGCCACTTCTTCTACCCAGCCACGCGAGATCCGAACAAAGGCCTTGTTCATCTGCAAAGAGCTGGTTGCCCTGAAGTTAAGCATAGATTGTAGTAGTTGTTAGGTGTAGTTTAACATGTAGTGTTTTATGTTGCATGTCGAAGTAATCCTTGTGTGTAAATAAACTACCTTTGAACTTGAACTGACTAACTGGTTGTTTGGTCCTTTGCTCAATATCTGGTAAAGCCTTGTGGTATTATTTGATACCTGGCGACTCTGAAAAACAATATTATCACTAATAACTGCCATATCTAGTTAAATTGGCAACATTATTGATGCCGATTGGTGGGATAGTATTCCACTCATTAAAAAAGACCAACATTATTGGCATCCCCGATGCAAATTGGCAACACAATGTGTCATACTCTTGAGGTAGATCCTAATTAATTTCAATACCGTCTTTGAGAGATTATCATCTTGAACTCATCCTTCTTGACTTGTCCACCGGGACTAAGGTTGACTTGTTTGCACTCCAGTTTGAGGGGTTCTCAGATGACCGATTTGTCAACGTGCAGACTCTGCCACACGCAGGGAGGATGGTGCTTGCGAGGGTGCATAGATGAGTTGATTGAAGGCTTAAGTGCTCCCTCTGACAACTTAACTTCTTCCCTGCATGTTCCCAGTGAAATCTCTCAAATGAGCCTTCTCCATTTTGGTATGTCACAAGCCAGGGGTCATCCATGAGTCAGTGGGTATGTTTGACCTCTTCATGGATGCATTGAGGACATCCCTAAAGCATTTATGCTGTCCTCTTGGGAGTCTCCTTTCATCAACAAGTTCCAAATAGAATGGTTGCTTCAGGAGTCTGGTATCAGGCATACTGTGATAAGGGGCTGGATTCTCCGGTTGCTGACGGCAAAATCGCGGTCGGCGAGAGAATCAAAGTTCCCGACCAAATCGGGGTCGCCGCCGCTTTCACGATGCTCCGCCCCTCCACGTAAAAACGGCTGTAGGATATTGCCTGTGGCCCGGCCCCCCGATGCTCCACCCCTGACCGACCAAGTTCCCGACGGCTTCTGTCGCGTGTCGTCTCATCCGTCGGGAATTCGGCGAGGCGGCTGCAGACTCAGTCGGGGGAGGGCTGATCTGTGGGTAGGAGGGATTTTATTAGGGGCTGAGGGCACTGTGGGGGGGAGGGGTCTGGGGCGCACCAGCCGACCAAAGAAAAGGCACTATTTTGCAGGCTGGGTCCGTGAGCGGCATCTACCATGTACTACGGCGAAGTTGCTGCAGGCCGCCGCCATGCGCATGCGCGGCCATGGACCCGGCAATTCTCTGGGCCGTATTGACAGCTAGAGCCGGGTGCAATACGCTGCTAGCCCCCAGCAAAATGGAATATCGGTGGCCGTTTTATGCCATTTTCTTTGATGTAAAACACTACCGTTCTCACCCCGGCGTGGGGCATAGCTCCTGAATTGGAGAATCCAGCCCAAGGTTTTTCCTCCTTCATTTTTGATAATATCATTTTTCAGCTTTTGGCGTACTGGAAATTTTATAATTTGAACTGAGACAGGGCAAAGTGCTTAAAAGTGCAGTATACATTCCAAGGTGTAAGTAAGAAACAAACAAATCACCCTCATTGAGATTGTGAAGAGGGACATTTCCCATAGTCCAGCTACCGATTAAAACTTGGAACTGCCTAAGGAAGAGACATTAAACAAGCAATGTACTGGACATTGCAGTTGCTACAGACAGACACACCCAAAACTTCTCGGGAATACACAATGGGTGATGTATTTCAAAGCAATGCTGTCCAGCCACTTGACAGAGATTGCAAGTGACACAGGTGGTCTGTCAAAAAAGTTTTCAACAGAGGAAGCAGACTGATGGCTGCTCTCTACCTTTCTCCTTTTCTTGGAATGAACATGTTGCCCTATTCGAGAAACCAACTCTACCCGCAACATCTTCTACATCTGACCACATCCAAAGAACAATCTAACCCAAATTGGCCACAGTTTAAAATCTATGCCTGAGGGACAATCAAAGAACACTTAACCATATATTATTTTACCTTTTCTATTGGACTCTACCTCTCCTTATTTCTGATGTGTGTGTACGTGTGTGCACATGTTTGTGCATTTGTGTGTCAGTGTGTCTGTGGGTGCATGCGTATGCATGTGCGTGTGTGTGCCTGTGTATGCACATCTGTGTGTGTGCATGCGAGTGTGCTGAGCTGTACTTTTCTTTGTCTTTGTTGTTTGTCTGCCACCCTATCAGAGACTCCGGTCCGTCGGCAGCGTTTTCCTGGGCGGCGCACCCTCGCCTGCAGCGAGATTCTCCGTTCCCGCCACCTGGCAACGGGATTTCCTATTGTGACCATCCCACGCCACCGAGAAAGCCACAGGTGTGGGTGCACTGCCGACACAATGGAGAATCCCACCAGCAGAGAATCCTGCAACTTATTTTTGTCGTTGATCCCACCCAACTCTTGTTCAAAACTTATTACATCTCTAACTTTTCCCAGTTGCGATGATCTGAAATGTGAACTGTTTCTCTACAAAGAGTGCTTCACACTGAATATTTGCACCATTTCCTGTTTATGTTTCAGATTTCCATGAGCCCATCAAATGCAAAATTGTTCCATCTAAGAGCAGTTGCAATGAAGGTCTCATTTATATCTGTCTTAAACTGAGCAGCATTGAGAACTATCAGTGTACCTCTGCCCAAATGCGTAATTAGTTCAGTGGTTCTAACATCTTTTGGTTGGCTCACGTGATTCAATCTAAATACTTTCCAAAATGCTTTTCAAAGCTTTTCAAATGCTGGTTTTGTTTTTGCAGCAAATGGAACATTTTAAAACTGTAGGTTCCCAGAATTGTATACCAGGAACTTAAATATTTTTAAGTTTCCATTTTAAATAATTTTCAGCTAAAACAGTCAAATATATAGCGCCAAATAGGAGCAGTATAAAAGAATGAAAGATTTGCATTTATATCAAACCTTCCATGACTTGAGGACATCTTAAAGCATTTTACAACCCAGGAAGTACCATTGAAGTGTGGTGCAATGGTGTAATTTAGAAAACAACGCTCCCAATTTGGTTGCAGCAATCTCCCACAAACAGCTAATCTATTTTAGTGAAACTGTTCACAGGATAAATATTGTCCAGGGCACTGGGGAGAATAATAATAATGTTTATTATTGTCACAAGTAGGCTTACATTAACACTGCAATGAAGTTACTGTGAAAATTTCCTAGTCGCCACACTCCGGCGCCTGTTTGGGTACACGGAGGGAGAGTTCAGAATGTCCAATTCACCTTATAAACGTCTTTCGGGCTTGTGGGAAGAAGTTGGAGCACCCCGAGTAAACCCACGCAGACACAGGGGTCATTGAGTCAAATCCAAGCATGGTAGCTGGTAGAATTTAAATCCAATTCATAAATGTAGAATAGAAAGTTAGTCTCAGCAATGGTGACCAAGAAAACTGTTATCAATTGTCGTAAAAATTTATCTTGTTCACTAATGTCCTTGGGAAGGAACCCTGTCGTCCTTATGTGGTCTGGCCTACGTGTGACTCCAGACCCACAGCAATGTGGTTGTCTCTTAACTTCCCTCTGAAGTGGCCTAACAAGCCATTCAGTTCAAGGGCAATTAGGGATGGGCAACAAATGCTGGCCTTGCCAGTGACACTCACATCTCATGGAAGAAGAAAAGTGGATGTGTGGGAAAGGCTGGCAAACTTGGTGATGAACAAGGATTTGCCAAATTCCTTGCAGCTGGAGATGGATCTAATTCTGGCTGGGGCAGAGATCACCTTGTACAAGAGGTAGTCAGTAACCTGACAACATCAATCAGGGCAGGGGTGGTTTCCTCGACTAGTTGTGATTACCTGAGAAGATTGAAGAGCAATTTCCAAGAATTCTTTTTCTTTAATTGGCCTGAGGTTTTATCTGGTTTCTCGTGTCTGTTAATAATATGTCAGTTATATTGCTAGGATACATAGGTGAAGGGCATTGTTTAATTAAGTATTTTGAGCACATTTAAACAGGAGACCCTTCTGTGACCAGTGGACACCGTGGGACTGGTGCACATCATCAACCTGGGAATTACATTTTATTTTAGTTCCAAGGAAGGAGGATCTTCTCACAAGTCTGGTCTTTGGATTGGCAAACGTGGCCATTAACAGGTCCAGACAGTGGGTCATCGAGCAATTGTCCAGCCTGACTATCTCATACTTTTTCTCAGCTTTGTACACGGCCAGTGCCCTGGAGAGGGGGCACATGGTGTCCACTGGTACGCTTCAGGTCTTCTGTAACCAGTGGGCACTGCCGGGGGGCTGAGATGCATCATCACCCATGGAAATGAAATTTTGGTTTAGTTAGTTAAGTTTCCTTTATCTTTTTATTTTAGTGACAGTGCATCACCGATGAAGAGGCGGAGGCTGCGGAGGGAGGATAACCTCCTCATAAACCTGCTCCTGGACCTGGCCAAGGTGGCCATTAACAGGTCCAGGTTCACCATTTCTCTCCAGAACTTCATTTTGATTTAGAGTTTGGTAAGTTGTGATTTTGTTTTATTTTTGGTCCCTATTTTAGGGTCTACTCCCTTTCCCTTAATTTATTAATTTGTGCAGTTCATTTGTTAAGTTGAACCCTCAGTGTACTCAAAATAGTATAAATAGGAGATAACTCTTGTGTGCATGGAGGGATTGGAAGACATCCTCCTCAAAGTGGCTATCAATGGGTCCAGGCAGCGGGTGGTCAAGGGGATCATCCAACCCACTGTCTGTGCCTCTAACACCGCTATGTTCTTGGCTTGGTAGGCTTGGCTAGGCTGGCCTTGCAGAGGATGCATGCGGTGTCCGCAGGTACACTTCTGGCCTTCTGTGTGGCCGGGATGCATCATGACCGACATTTTCATTTGATTTTGTAAGTTTCCTTTGAATTTTTGATTTAGTTACACTGCCCCTCGACGGGTTGTCACTCGCTCGTACTTTGATTTTTTTTAATGTACTGGTTTTTAATAGGGGACCCTGACGAGCTCTCCATTTGCAAGTTCAGGCATGGGCATGCTAGGGGCTCATCCGACCGACTGTTTGCCCTTTTAATATGGGTATGTTCATGGCTGGGTGACTCAGGAGAGGCAGCATATAATGTCTGCATGTACACTTGAAATTCTTCATGACCGGTGGACCATAAGTCTCAGAAATTATATTTTAGGTTTAGTTTTCTATCAAAATTAGATTTTTGTTACGTCTCCTCTCCAGGGACTGTCACCCCCATTTTCTGATCATGCGTTTAATTAAAAGATAATATAAAGAGGGGACCCAGTTACAGATGACCATTAGATTGGATTTAGATTTATTATCACGTACCGAGGGACAGTGAAAAGTATTGTTCTGCGTACAGTCCAGGCATGAAAAAACAAGGACATACGATAAATACACAATGTAAATACATAGAATAGACATCGGATGAAGCATACAGAGTATAGTGCTAACAACATTAGAGAAGATGCATGGAGAGATGAATTCAGTCCATAAGAGGATCATTCAGCAATCTGGTAACAGCGGGGCAGAAGCTGTTTTTGAATCTGTTAGTGCGTGTTCTCAGACTTTAGTACATTAACATGTCCAGGCAGTGGGTGGTCAAGGAGACCATCCGGCTCGACTGCAGAAGCATTCACAGCTGGATGTCCTTGGGGAGGGAGCACACAGTATCCATTGGCACAATTGAGCCAGTCTGTCATCTGTGATCTAGAATGCCTCCTCGCCCCACAAAATGCTATTTTGATTTAGTTAACTCAGTTCCTTTTAAGAGTATTGTCTTTTGTTCTACTACCGCTTTAAGGGGCTGTCACTTTAATTTGCTTTGTTAACTTGACTACCTGTTTTTAGTTTTTGCTGCCCTCAAAAGATAATAAGCAGGGGAACCTGGCTGAGCAGGTTAGGTCCAGGCAGTGGACGGTCGAGGGGTCGTCTGACTCGCCTGTATACTCCTCTTCCATGACTCTGCTCAGAACCAAGTTTTCTTGGAGGGTGGCTGCAGTGTACACTGGCATACTTGAGGCAATCTGTGACTAAGGGGCAATGTGCAAGGTGGAGTGCACCATTAGCCCCAAAAATGTCATTTGCATTTAATTTGACAAAGTTCCTTTAAATTATTTTCTTTAGTTATAGTGCTCCTCAGGGCTATCAGTTCATTGAATTGGCTTTTAGTCAATTGTTAAATTTGTTTAATCTTTAATCTTTATTATTCTCACGAGTGGGCTTACATTAACACTGCAATGAAGTTACTGTGAAAAGCCCCTTGTCGCCACATTCCGGCGCCTGTTCGGGTCACGGAGTCACGGGTCACGGAGAATTCAGAATGTCCAATTCAGCCAACAAGCACGTCTTTCGGGACTTGTGGGAGGATACTGGACACCCGGAGGAAACCTATGCAGGACATCCACAAAAGAGTATAAATATGGGACAGGCGGAACACTGGGTGTGTGAGAGCTGAGCTATGAGAACTGAAAAAAGTCAATAAACTTAAATAAAAACAGAAAATTCTGGATAAACTCAGCAAGTCTGGTCGCATCAGTGATGAGAGAAGCAGAGTTAACGTTTTGGATCTAAATGACCCTTTTACAGCACATTCTACATTCAGACCCAAAACGTTAATGTGGTTTCGCTCTCCACGGATGCTGCGTTGATCCAGCATTTTCTGTGTTTATTTCAGAATTCCACCATCAGCAGTATTTTGTTTTTATTTGAAAGTCAATAAACACTCTTAATGAAGAAAAGCTATGTGTCTCGCGTTTGACTTCACGTACTGACTTGGATTCTGTGAACAGTGCCCTGCAAGAAATTGTAAAATGTGGGAAATTAATACATTGGGATACACAAGGTTCTGCAGCTGCTTGTGTCAGGTGCGGATGGGCCAGAGAGTCTTTTTGTGTTTGTAATTTCTCAATAGTTAGTGCAGGACCATCAAGTCTACACTTTCACACAAGATGGACCCTTTAGGCCATCATAAATTCAAACTAACCAATTAGATCTGTTATGTAAGTTCTGTATAAATGCCTTTGAATATCTGACACGTATCCTTCTCCTCCACCTTCACTATATTCAATCATGTTTAAGGCATGATATACCATCAATTCACAGCGAGACCATATGAACAAGTGAACAAAGGCTTTATTACACAAGGAACTAGCCTGCCAGTGACTTCTGTCCAAATGAGCACAACCCACTGGGGCGCAGGACTTTATACCGTCCCGGGAGGTGGAGCCAGAGGCGGAGTCCACCGGGGTTCCAGCTCAATCCTTAAAGGTTACACAGGCACCACATCTCCTGGTGAATACATTTCACCACAAGGCATTTATGATTTCATTCAAAAAGAGAGATTGGGGAAATCTTATTCTCAGGGGAGGAGAAGAGAGAGAACCTATTGATTTCCACTGGCATGCAAGAGTGCCTTTAAGAAATGGATGTGTAAGCAATGGACCTTTAAGAAAACAGTGATGTCAGAGAGTGGGTGGAGCTCAGCTCAGTTCAGCCATTTTGAAGTTTCAGTTTTGAAAAGTGCCTGGCTGGTTTTGCTGAGAGCAGTTTAAAAGTGCCTGGCTGTTTTGCTGTGAGCTGATTAAAAGGAGAAAGCCAGTTTGAGACAGCAGCTTGAGAAGTTCTGGTTTGGAAAAGAGCTAGGTGTGTGTCTGTGTTTTGTAGTGAGCTGGACTTCTGCCGTGAAAGGCTATCTCTGGATCATTTGGGTGATTTAAAGGAAAGCCGTTAACCTGATGTGATTTTATTTAAAGGTGTTAAGTCTCTTGGAAGTTTGAAGGAACATTTTAAGGAATTATTTACTGTTGCCATATTTTCTGAGTTATCTTTGACGTAAGGGGTGTTAAGAGATCCAATGTTTATTTAAGATGTTAAGTTGAGTTCATGGAATAAACAGTGTTTTGTGTTTAAAAACCCACGTCCATAATTGTAATCCCACACCTCGGGTAAAAGCCGTGTGCTAGGAAAAGCAACAAATCCATTAAAGGGAGAGGTTGGTTGAACTCCATGATACATTTTGGGGTTCTGAAAACACCTCTCCCATAACAATTGGGGGCTCGAGGGGGATAAAAGTCTATCTATTGGATTGGCTTTTGTGAACTTAAAGACAGTGAAGGATTGTTATTTTCCGGTGTGGTATTTTAGTTTAAGTGGGGAGAGTGTTGTGAACAATGGCTCTTTCAGAGGCTCAGGCGTTTTTGGGGGTGGAGAATGTCACACGTAGTACTTTACGGACAGAAACAAAAAGCAGACTGTTAGGTTTGGCAAGAAAATGAAATGACAATGAAAATCGCTTATTGTCACAAGTAGGCTTCAAATGAAGTTACTGTGAAAAGCCCCTAGTCGCCACCTTCCGGCGCCTGTTCGGGGAGGCTGGTACGGGAACATTGCATGAAACATGGAACATTGCAAAAAACAAAGAACAAAGAAATGTACAGCACAGGAACAGGCCCTTCGGCCCTCCAAGCCCGTGCCGACCATACTGCCCGACTAAACTACAATCTTCTACACTTCCTGGGTCCGTATCCTTCTATTCCCATCCTATTCATATATTTGTCACGATGCCCCTTAAATGTCCCTATCGTCCCTGCCTCCACTACCTCCTCCGGTAGTGAGTTCCAGGCACCCACTACCCTCTGCGTAAAAAACTTGCCTCGTACATCTACTCTAAACTTTGCCCCTCTCACCTTAAACCTATGCCCCCTAGTAATTGACCCCTCTACCCTGGGGAAAAGCCTCTGACTATCCACTCTGTCTATGCCCCTCATAATTTTGTATACCTCTATCAGGTCGCCCCTCAACCTCCTTCGTTCCAGTGAGAACAAACCGAGTTTATTCAATCGCTCCTCATAGCTTATGCCCTCCATACCAGGCAACATTCTGGTAAATCTCTTCTGCACCCTCTCTAAAGCCTCCACATCCTTCTGGTAGTGTGGCGACCAGAATTGAACACTATACTCCAAGTGTGGCCTAACTAAGGTTCTATACAGCTGCAACATGACTTGCCAATTCTTATACTCAATGCCCCGGCCAATGAAGGCAAGCATGCCGTATGCCTTCTTGACTACCTTCTCCACCTGTGTAGCCCCTTTCAGTGATCTGTGGACCTGTACTCCTAGATGTCTTTGACTTTCAATACTCTTGAGGGTTCTACCATTCACTGTATATTCCCTACCTGCATTAGCCCTTCCAAAATGCATTACCTCACATTTGTCCAGGTTAAACTCCATCTGCCATCTCTCCGCCCAAGTCTCCAGACAATCTAAATCCTGCTGTATCCTCAGACAGTCCTCATCGCTATCCGCAATTCCACCAACCTTTGTGTCGTCTGCAAACTTACTAATCAGACCAGTTACATTTTCCTCCAAATCATTTATATATACTACAAAGAGCAAAGGTCCCAGCACTGATCCCTGTGGAACACCACTGGTCACAGCCCTCCAATTAGAAAAGCATCCCTCCGTTGCTACCCTCTGCCTTCTATGGCCTAGCCAGTTCTGTATCCACCTTGCCAGTTCACCCCTGATCCCGTGTGACTTCACCTTTTGTACTAGTCTACCATGAGGGACCTTGTCAAAGGCCTTACTGAAGTCCATATAGACAACATCTACTGCCCTACCTGCATCAATCATCTTAGTGACCTCCTCGAAAAACTCTATCAAGTTAGTGAGACACGACCTCCCCTTCACAAAACCGTGCTGCCTCTCACTAATCCGTCCATTTGCTTCCAAATGGGAGTAGATCCTGTCTCGAAGAATTCTCTCCAGTAATTTCCCTACCACTGAAGTAAGGCTCACCGGCCTGTAGTTCCCGGGATTATCCCTGCCACCCTTCTTAAACAGAGGAACAACATTGGCTATTCTCCAGTCCTCCGGGACATCCCCTGAAGACAGCGAGGATCCAAAGATTTCTGTCAAGGCCTCAGCAATTTCCTCTCCAGCCTCCTTCAGTATTCTGGGGTAGATCCCATCCCGCCCTGGGGACTTATCTACCTTAATATTTTTTAAGACACCCAACACCTCGTCTTTTTGGATCACAATGTGACCCAGGCTATCTACACCCCCTTCTCCAGACTCAACATCTACCAATTCCTTCTCTTTGGTGAATACTGATGCAAAGTATTCATTTAGTACCTCGCCCATTTCCTCTGGCTCCACACATAGATTCCCTTGCCTATCCTTCAGTGGGCCAACCCTTTCCCTGGCTACCCTCTTGCTTTTTATGTAAGTGTAAAAAGCCTTGGGATTTTCCTTAACCCTATTTGCCAATGACTTTTCATGACCCCTTCTAGCCCTCCTGACTCCTTGCTTAAGTTCCTTCCTACTTTCCTTATATGCCACACAGGCTTCGTCTGTTCCCAGCCTTTTAGCCCTGACAAATGCCTCCTTTTTCTTTTTGACGAGGCCTACAATATCACTCGTCATCCAAGGTTCCCGAAAATTGCCGTATTTATCTTTCTTCCTCACAGGAACATGCCTGTCCTGTATTCCTTTCAACTGACACTTGAAAGCCTCCCACATGTCAGATGTTGATTTGCCCTCAAACATCCGCCCCCAATCTATGTTCTTCAGTTCCCGCCTAATATTGTTATAATTAGCCTTCCCCCAATTTAGCACATTCATCCTCGGACCACTCTTATCCTTGTCCACCAGTACTTTAAAACTTACTGAATTGTGGTCACTGTTACCGAAATGCTCCCCTACTGAAACATCTACCACCTGGCCGGGCTCATTCCCCAATACCAGGTCCAGTACCGCCCCTTCCCTAGTTGGACTGTTTACATATTGTTTTAAGAAGCCCTCCTGGATGCTCCTTACAAACTCTGCCCCGTCTAAGCCCCTGGCACTAAGTGAGTCCCAGTCAATATTGGGGAAGTTGAAGTCTCCCATCACCACAACCCTGTTGTTTTTACTCTTTTCCAAAATCTGTCTACCTATCTGCTCCTCTATCTCCCGCTGGCTGTTGGGAGGCCTGTAGTATACCCCCAACATTGTGACTGCACCCTTCTTATTCCTGATCTCTACCCATATAGCCTCACTGCCCTCTGAGGTGTCCTCTCGCTGTATAGCTGTGATACTCTCCTGAACAAGTAGCGCAACTCCGCCTCCCCTTTTACATCCCCCTCTATCCCGCCTGAAACATCTAAAGTTTGCAGTTAACATTACCTGATAAAATGCAAAAAGATGAGGTAATTATGGCGGTGGTTAAGCATTTAAAGTTGCCTGAGATAGAGTTTGACTCATTGGAAATGGCAAAAATTCAGTTACAAATTAAACAAATGGAACATGAGAAAGAATTAAAGTGGCTGGCATATGAGAGTGAGAGAGAGGAAAAAGAAAGAGAAAGAGAGAGAGGAAAAAGAAAAGGAGAGAGAAGAAAGGAGAAAAGAAAGAATAGCCCTAGCAGAACAAAAGGAAAAAGAAAGGGAGATACAGATCAGGGAAACAGATAAAGAGAGGGAGTTTGAACGTCAGAAAATGACCATGAAACATAACAATCAGTTAAAATTGGCAGACGTAAAGGGAAACGCACAGTTGGATGATAGTGATGAGGATAGTGAGAAAGAGCGTCATCATCATAGAATCATAGAATTTACAGAGCAGAAGGAGGCCATTCAGCCCATCGAGTCTGCACCGGCTCTTGGAAAGAGCACCCTACCCAAGGTCAACACCGCCACCCTATCCCCATAACCCAGTAACCCCACCCAACACTAAGGGCAACTTTGGACACTAAGGGCAATTTATCATGGCCAATCCACCTAACCCGCACATCTTTGGACTGTGGGAGGAAACCGGAGCACCCGGAGGAAACCCACGCACACATGGGGAGGATGTGCAGACTCCGCACAGACAGTGACCCAAGCCAGAATCAAACCTGGGACCCTGGAGCTGTGAAGCAATTGTGCTATCCACAAGGCTACCGTGCTGCCCCAGTCGTAGTCATAGTCGAAGGCTTGGTGGGAATCTATTTAAATATGTCCAAGCATTGCCGAGGTTTGATGAGAAGGAAGTTGAAGCCTTTTTCATTTCATTTGAGAAGGTAGCTAAACAAATGAAATAGCCACAGGACATGTGGGTGTTACTGATTCAAACAAAGCTGGTAGGTAGGTAGAGCTAGTGAAGTGTTTGCATCACAACGGAGGAGGTATCTGGAACGTATGAGGAGGTGAAGAAATCCATCTTAAGTGCATATGATCAAGTGCCTGAAGCTTACAGACAAAGGTTTAAAAATTTAAGGAAAGAATTTGGTCAAACATACATGGAGTTTGAAAGGCTCAGAGCAATTTTGATAGGTGGATAAGGGCTTTGAAAATAGACCAAATGTATGAAGCTCTCAGAGAAATTATACTTTTGGAGGAGTTTAAAAATTCAATTCCTGATGTAATGAGAACTCATGTGGAAGAACAGAGGGTTAAAACTGTGAGATTAGCAGCAGAAATAGCAGATGATTATGAATTAGTTCATAAATCAAAGATTGGTTTCCGACAACAGTTTCAGCCGGTGAGGGATATTATAAAAGTAAAGGTGATCTGATGGGAGACAATAAAGCGAGTGTACCTCAGATTATAAAAGAAATCCAGGAGGGTAAAAAAGAAAAGAAAAGTTTCAGATGTTTTCACTGTAATAAACTAGGCCATGTAAAGTCACAGTGTTGGTGGTTGAAGAAAAGCACTGGGAAGGCTGATGTGGTAAAACAGGATAAGACGGTGGGGTTTGTTAAGAGTGGTAAAGGAAATCCCAAGGGAAGCGAAGGAGGAGCAAACAATTGTATAGCCTGTTCAAGAAGTAATTGTTAAGAAGGTGCCAGATGTCTTTAAATAATTTACTTCTGTGGGTAAAGTTTACTCATGTGTATCAGGAGGAGCAGGTAAAAAAAGTCACAATTTTAAGAGGTACAGGAGCGAGTCAATCTTTAATGGTAAGAGATGAGGAAGTATGTAGTTTGGGAAGAATGTTGCCAGAAAAGGTGGTGATATGTGGAATTCAGGGTGAGAGGAGTAGTGTTCCATTATATAAGGTAAGGTTGGAAAGTCCAGTGAAGAGTGGTGAAGTGGTAGTAGGAGTAATAGATAAACTATCTTGTCCAGGAATACAGTTTATCTTGGGTAATGATATAGCAGGATCGCAGGTGGGAGTGATGCCTACTGTGGTTGATAAGCCAGTGGAAAATCAGACAACTGAAGTGTTGAAGGACGAATATCCTGGGATTTTTCCGGATTGTGTAGTAACAAGGTCGCAAAGTCACAGGTTAAGACAAGAGGAGAAATCAAGGAGTGAAGATGACGTTGAAGTGCAATTATCAGAAACGATTTTTGATCAGATGGTTGGAAAAGAACAAGAACAGGTGGAGGATGAGGTGGATATTTTTAGTTCAGGAAAATTGGCGGAGTTACAACAGAAAGATGTAGAAATAAAATGGATATATCACAAAGCATATAGGGAAGAGGAATCTGAGAGTATACCAGAGTGTTATTACTGTAAAAATGATGTCTTGATGAGAAAATGGAGACCTGTACATATGCAGGTGGATGAAAAGTGGGCAGAAGTTCATCAAGTAGTATTGCCGGTAGGGTATAGAAAGGAGGTGTTGTGAGTTGCACATGAGTTACCAGTGGGAGGTCATTTGGGAATATGGAAAACTCAAGTGAAAATCCAGAAACATTTTTATTGGCCTGGACTACATAAAGATGTAGTTAAATTTTGTCAATCATGTCACACATGTCAAGTGATATGGAAACCTCAAGCAGTGATAAAACCAGCGCCCTTAATACCCATTCCAGCATTTGAGGAACCTTTTACAAGGGTTCTAATCGATTGTGTAGTACTGCTTCCTAAAACAAAAAGTGGGAATCAATATCCTTTGACTGTAATGGATGTGTCTACTAGATTTTCGGAGGCCATTCCAGTACGTAATATTACAGCTAAAAGGATTGTGGAGGAGTTACTTAAATTCTTTACTAGATATGGACTACCCACAGAAATTCAATCGGATCAAGGAACAAATTTTACTTCAAAGTTATTCAAAGAAGTTATGGATAGCTTAGGAATAAAACAATTTAAATCAACTGCGTACCATCCAAAATTGCAGGGAGCGTTAGAAAGATGGCATCGGACATCAAAGACAATGTTGAGAGCGTATTGTCAAGATTATCCAGTGGATTGGGATAAAGGAATCTCATTCGTATTGTTTGCAATTAGGGGTGCACCTAATGAGTCTACCAAATTTAGTCCTTTTGAACTAATTTTTGGTCATGAGGCAAGAGGACGACTTAAATTGATTAAGGAAAAATTGGTGGGTGAGAAATTGGAAATTACACTATTGGATTACGTGTCAAATTTTAGGGAACGATTAAATAGAGCAGGTGAATTGGCTAGACAACATTTGAAAGTTGCACAAAATGTGATGAGACGGGTAGCGGACAAGAAATCCAAAGTTTGTAGTTTTGCCAGTGGGGATAAAGTTTTAGTGTTGTTACCAGTGGTTGGGGAGCCTTTAAAAGCAAGGTTTTGTGGACCTTATCAACTTGAAAGGAAATTAAGTGAGGTGAATTATGTGGTAAAAACACCAGATAGAAGGAAGACTCACCGGGTGTGTCATGTGAATATGCTTAAAAGGTACTTTGAAAGGGAAGGAGAGAAAAAGGAGGTTTTAATGATTCTAACTCAAAGTGACAAACCAAATCCAGATGACTGTGAATTTGACATACCTCAAATTAAATTGGAAAATGAGGATGTCCTTAAAAATTGGGATGAATTGTTAAGTTACCTTCCAGAGGAAAACAAACTGACCTGAAAGAGTTATTGATATCACATGGGCAAGTTTGTGGAGATAAATTGGAAAGTACAAAAATGGCTATACATGATATAGACGTGGGAAATGCTGTTCCTTTCAAACAACATCCATATAGACTTAATCCTTTAAAATTGGCACAGGTTAACAGAGAGATTGAGAGTCTGCTGAAGGATGGCATTATTGAAGTGGGTTGCAGCCAATAGAGCTCACTCATAGTGATGGTACCAAACCAGACGGTACCCAACGGTTGTGTGTGGACTATAGAAAGGTGAATGCAGTTACAAGAACAGACTCTTATCCTATCCCACCATTGAAGGATTGAATTGAGAAAGTGGAACAATCTGCTTTTATTTCCAACTTCCAGAAGTGGAAAGAACATTTAAACCATCGTATGGAGTTCTTCGATCAACTTCAGGTGGTGGGTTTGGTGATGAACCTAGCCGAAAGTGAATTTGGAGAAGCCCAAATCACTTTCCTCGAGGAGTTTCCGATACCCTCAAGTCGAAGGGAGGCAATGCGATCTCTTAACATGAATGAATTTGATCGAACAGCTGTGCAGAGGTTTTGTGGCGTGATTACTCCACTGATGGAATTGCTGAAGAAACGTAAAAAAATTCAATGGACAGCAGACTTTCAACAGGCATTTGACTGCCTGAAAGCTGTGATTACCAAGGCTCCTGTATTGGAGAATTGCAAGGGACTCTGTGGTCAGATTGAACTAAATTATCTGATTCTGAAGAGCAATGCCGAGGAGTAGAGGAATGGATGGATCGTGCAGAGACTTTGTCAATCGAGAAGGATTTTGGTTGGAGGAAGAACAACAAAGAAAAATGGACTATATTATTATACCTGTTTGAGTGTGTTGTTTTCTTTAAATGAACATGTGTACATTTCTTAGTGGATGGTGCAAAAGTGAAAAATGAAACCAACTCGTAGTTGATGGTTTATTTATTTTTCTTGGAGGGAAGTGTCATGCAAGTGTGCCTTTAAGAAATGGATGTGTAAGCAATGTACCATTGAGAAAACAGTGATGTCAGAGAGTGGGTGGAGCTCAGCTCAGTTCAGCCATTTTGAAGTTTCAGTTTTGAAAAGTGGCTGGCTGGTTTTGCTGAGAGCAGTTTAAAAGTGCCTGGCTGTTTTACTGTGAACTGATTAAAAGGAGAAAGCCAGTTTGAGACAGCAGCTTGAGAAGTTCTGGTTTGGAAAAGAGCTAGGTGTGTGTCTGTGTTTTGCAGTGAGCTGGATTTCTGCCATGAAAGTCTATCTCTGGATCAAAAAGGGGCTGTTTAACACAGGGGCTAAATCACTGGCTTTGAAAGCAGACCAAGGCAGGCCAGCAGCACGGTTCAATTCCCGTACCAGCCTCCCCGAACAGGCGCCGGAATGTGGCGACGAGGGGCTTTTCACAGTAACTTCATTTGAAGCCTACTTGTGACAATAAGCGATTTTCATTTCATTTTCATTTAATTTCTTTTTCATTTGGGTGATTTAAAGTAAAGCCTTTAACCTGATGTGATTTTGTTTAAAGGTGTTAAGTCTCTTGGAAGTTTGAAGAAACATTTTAAGGAATTATTTACTGTTGCAATATTTTCTGAGTTATCTTTGAAGTAAGGGGTGTTAAGAGAGCCAATGTTTATTTAAGACGTGTTTTGTGTTTAAAAACCCACGTGTCCATAATTGTAATCCCACATTTAGAGAAAAAGCTGTGTGCTAGGAAAAGCAACAAATCCATTAAAGGGAGAGGTTGGTTGAACTCCATGATACATTTTGGGGTTCTGAAAACACCTCGCCCATAATACCACTCATAGCTGATCTGAGGAAGGATGCTCTTGCTATGGAAGGAGTGCAACGAACGTTTACCAGGCTGATTCCTGGGATGGCGAGACTGTCATCTGAGGAGTGACTAAGTCGGTTAGGATTACATCCTTTAGAGTTTAGAAGATTAAGAGGGTGTGGTAGTCTGTGCAGAGGTATTGCGGTACCTGGTAATGCTGGATCACCATTGGTAGATATTGTATGTTTCCTATTGGTCAAGCTGTATGGTAGCTCCGCCCTACAAGGCAGGGTATAGGAGCCCGTGCCGCCCCAGCAGCCTTCATTCTGTACCTGAGCTGCTGGGGGAAATATCTAGCTTATTAAAGCCTTCAGTTGGACTCCAACCTTGCTTTAGTGGTCATTGATCGGGCATCAATTTAATAAGCTAGATTTAAAAGGATGGAGCTCCGAATCAAGCCGGAGTGTCTGCAACTCAGCTCCCACGCGACAAACCCAGCGGCAATCTTCAAGCACTGGCTGGCATGTTTTAAAGGATATCTCAGAATGGCCGAAAACACACCCACGGGAGGACAGAAATTGCAAGTCCTGCACTCGAGGGTGAGCCCGGGAATTTACACCATCATTGAGGACGCAGAGGCCTTCGATGCAGCAATGGAGCTGCTAAAAGGACATTATATTCGCCCGGTAAACCAGGTCTACGCCCGACATTTGCTAGCAACGAGGCGACAAATCCCTGGGGAATCGCTGGACGAATTCTACTGTGCGCTCCTGGTGTTGGGGAGAAACTGCAGCTGCCCGCAAGTTTCGGCGAGCGACCACACAGAACTCTTGATCCGGGACACTTTCGTGGCAGGTATGCTGTCATCCCAAACCTGCCAGCGATTGCTGGAAAAAGACACCCTAGGCCTCAAGGAGGCATGGGCCCTTGCAGGCTCCCTGGATGTGGCCTCCAGAAACGCATGCGCTTACGTTCCCGACCGCGCTGCAGCCCCCTGGGCAGCGTGGAACCCCTTCGCAGCCGACCCCGAGACATCCCCCATCCCCCCACAAGCTTATGCTGCAAGGCGGCCTGGCAACCCCGAGGGGGCCCGCTGCTACTTTAGCGGGCAGGCCAAGCACCCCCGGCAGCGCTGCCCTGGCTGCAAGGGATGCGCATCCAGCTGCAAGGGATGCGGTAAAAGGGCCACTTCGTGGTGGTACGCCAGGCCCGTGCGGTCGCCGCGGTCTCCGGCGACGAATGCGGACCGCCACCACAAACCTCTCCACACTCCCCGTGTGGCCAGCAGTCGCCGCCATCTTCCTCCTCCAGGGCCATGTGCGGCCCCCGGGCACCGCCACCTTGTCCCGCGGACGCCATGTTTGATGGATGGGTGCCGCCATTTTGCGCACCCCCAGCCATGTGCGACCAATGGGAGCCGCCATCTTGGAAGGACTCCCAGGACCCCAGCTCGGCTGACCGCACTCTGCCCGAAGGGAACACTCGACTACTGCGATTAGCCTCGGTGACCCTGTACCAGTCCCGGCCTCGAACACTCTCAACTGCTGCAACAACAGTACTAATCAACGGGCACGAGACGCCTGCTTAATCAACTCTGTGAGCATGGAGAGCTTCATACACCCCGACACGATAACACGCTGTTCTCTCCTCGTCCACCCCGTTAATCAAAAAATCTCCCTGGCCTCCGGTTCTCACTCAGTAGAGATAAAGGTTTTTTTGTGTAGCAAACCTCACAGTCCAGGGAAGGGTGTTTAAAAATTACCGGCTCTACGTCCTTCCCCACCTCTGCGCGGCCACACTCCTAGGTTTAGACTTCTAGTGTAATCTCCAAAGTCCAACTTTCAAATTCGGTGGCCGTATACCGCCCCCACTGTCTGCGGCCTCGCGACCCTCAAGGTCGATCTGCCTTCCCTGTTTGGGAACCTTACCCCAGATTGCAAACCCGCTGCTACCAGGAGCAGATGGTACAGTGCCCAGGATCGGATCTTTATTAGGTCAGAGGTCCAAAGGCTACTGAGGGAAGGAGTCATTGAAGCTAGCAACAGTCCATGGAGAGCTCAAGTAGTGTTGGTAAAGACCGGGGAGAAACAGGTTTACGCAGCTGGACGCGTACCCTCTCCCCCGCATATCCGACCTGGTAAACAGGATCGCGCATTACAAGGTCTTCTCCACGGTGGATCTTAAGTCTGCCTACCACCAGCTCCCCATCCGTACTAGTGACCGCAAATACACTGCCTTCGAGGCAGATGGGCGGCTCTACCACTTCTTAAGGGTTCCCTTCGGTGTCACCAACGGGGTCTTGGTCTTCAAGCGCGAGTTGGACCGAATGGTTGGCCGGTACAGTTTACGGGCAACATTCCCGTATCTCGATAATGTCACCATCTGCGGCCACGACCAGCAGGACCACGACACCAACCTCCGAAAATTCCTCCAGACCGCAAAGATCCTTAACCTTACATATAACAAGGATAAATGCGTGTTTAGCACTGACTGCCTAGCCACCCTCGGCTACGCAGTGCAAAATGGAGTTATGGGCCCCGACCCTGAACGCCTGCGCCCCCTTATGGAGTTCCCCCTCCCTCACTGCTCCAAGGCCCTGAAGCGCTGCCTGGGGTTTTTCTCTTACTACGCCCAGTGGATCCCCAAGTCTGCGGACAAGGCCCGTCCCCTGATCCAATCCACAGCTTTTCCCCTGTCGATAGAGGCCCGCCAGGCCTTCAGCCGCATCAAAGCAGACATTGCAAAGGCCACGATGCACGCCATCGACGAGTCCCTCCCCTTCCAGGTCAAGAGTGACGCATCTGACGTAGCTCTGGCGGCCACCCTCAACTAAGCGGACAGACCCGTGGCCTTCTTCTCACGTACCTTCCATGCTTCCGAAATCCGCCACTCCTCAGTCGAAATGGAGGCCCAGGCCATAGTAGAAGCTGTGCGACATTGGAGGCATTACCTGGCCGGCAGGAGATTCACTCTCCTCACTGACCAACGGTCGGTTGCTTTCATGTTCGATAATGCAAGATAAAAAACGATAAGATCTGGCGGTGGAGGATCGAACTCTCCACCTACAACTACGAGATTTTGGATCGTCCCGGGAAGCTAAACGAGCCTAAGCTAAACGAGCCTCCTGATGCCCTGTCCCGCGGCACATGTGCCATCGCACAACTGGATCGCCTCCGAGCCCTCCACGCTTTTTCCACTTTATCAAGACCCGCAACCTACCCTACTCCATCGAGGAGGTCAGGACAGCCACCAGGGACTGCCAAATCTGCGCGGAGTGCAAACCGCACTTCTACCGGCCAGAGAAAGTGCACCTGATAAAGGCTGCCCGTCCCTTTGAACGCCTCAGCATGGACTTCAAAGGCCCCCTCCCCTCCAGCGATCGCAACACGTACTTCCTGAACGTGATTGATCCGTACTCCCGGTTCCCATTCACCATCCCCTGCCCCGACATGACCGCAACCACCGTCATCAAGGCCCTCCATAGCATCTTTGCACTGTTCGGGTTCCCCGCTTACATACACAGTGATAGGAGATCCTCCTTTATTAGCGACGAACTGCGTAAATTCCTGCTCAGCAAGGACATCGCCTCGAGCAGGACGACCAGTTACAAGCCCCGGGGTAACGGACAGGTAGAGAGGGAGAACGGAACGGTCTGGAAGACCGTCCTACTGGCTCTACGGTCCAGGAATCTCCCAGTCTCCCGCTGGCAGGAAGTCCTCCCAATACCCTCCACTCCATCTGGTCACTGCTTTGCACCACAACCAACCAAACAACTCACAAACGTCTCCTTGTCTTTCCCAGGAAGTCCTCCTCTGGGACCTCGCTCTCGACCTGGCTGGCAGCTCCCGGACCCATCCTGCTCCGAAAACATGTGCGGGCGCACAAGTCGGACCCTTTGGTTGAGAGGGTCCACCTTCTCCACGCTAACCCCCAGTACGCCTACGTGGCGTACCCCGACGGCCGGCAAGATACGGTCTCCCTGTCTCCCTACGAAACCTGGCGCCCGTTGGACCCCCACACCCACCCCAGCCACCAGTCCTACCCTCCCTCCCACCAGTGCACCTTACAGGAGGATCGGTCCTTCCGCCAGCCCCGTCTAGGCCCCCCACCCACCGACGCACCCCGCTGACGCTCCCTTCCCAGGTCAACCGTTTTCCCCACCAGCGCCATCTAGGGGTGTCAAAGCTGCCACGGAGATCGAGGCCACGCTCCCGGAGTCACAGACGCCCGAGCCTCCACCGGAGTCACCACCGAAGCTTCGACGATCACAGAGGACGACCAGGGCTCCCAATCGACTGATTGCTTCATTTTAAAGTATATAGTTAATTATGAATCATAAATTGTAAATAGAATTGTAAATAGTTACAAAACGCTGTACGGATGTATTACGGTACCTCCATAACTATAATTTCTACCACATTACCATGTTGTAATATCAGGCCACCACTCCCGCCGGACTCTTTTTTTAACAGGGTGAATGTGGTAGTCTGTGTAGAGGTATTATGGTACCTGATAATGCTGGAACACCATTGGTACATACTGTATGTTTCCTATTTTTCCTATCAAGCTGTATGGTAGCTCCGCCCTGCAAGGCGGGGTACAAGAGCCCATGCCGCCCCAGCAGCCTTCATTCTGTACCTGAGCTGCTGGGGGAAATATCCAGCTTATTAAAGCCTTCAGTTGGACTACAACCTCGCTTTAGTGGTCATTGATCGTGCATCAGAGGTGATCTTGAAAAAACGTACAAAACTCTAACAGGATTAGATAGGGTAGATTCAGAAAGAATGTTTCTGATGGTGGGGGAGTCCAGATCTGGAGGTCATAGTTTGAGGATAAGGGGTAAATCTTTTAGAACTGAGGTGAGGAAAAAAAAAATTCTCCCAGAGAGTGGTGAATCTGTGGAATTCGTTACCACAGAAATTAGTTGAGGCCAAAAATGTGTGTCATTTCAAGAAGGAATTAGGTATAGCTCTTGGGGCCAAAGGGACAAGGGATATGGGGGAAGGCGGGATCAGGGTATTGAACTTGATGATCAGCCATGATCATAACGAATGGCGGAGCAGGTTCGAAGGGCCGGATGGCATCCTTCTGCTTCTATTTTCTATGTTTTCTTGTTGCAGAGAGCTTGATAGAGAAGGGGTGGACATCAGGAACTCCAGCATGCGCAGACGAATGGGCGTGGGAAAAATCCCATGGGATCAGCCAAGCTCTGCTCCTGAATTCTAAGTTTGCCCCATGCAAGGATCTCAATTACTTATACTGTACAATTGATAGCATCGGCCCGCCGCCTTGATCTCTTTTCGATTCACTGGATTAAACTTACATTTCTGGAGCATGATGTAAGACAGGCATACTCCAAGTCAGCTGGCCGATCCACGCAGTGCAATCCCCTTGGGCAGGTGACGTTTAGTATTGTGCACGCATCCGAATCTATTTCACAATTCATGCCTTCAGATCCTGCAAGAAATGAAATGTCAAGGAATGTGAAGGAACAGTGGAAAGGCAACTCACTGAGGAGGGTTCAAGAGCAGTAACAGGGATTTAATATGCCCGATAGAGATTAATTACATCATTTTACAAATCAATGTTAGTACTCATGCAAAATGTAACCTTTGCTGACATTTGAATAGATTTTGAGGGCACTTACATGCAGCTGCTGTGGGGTTTTTGTACTTTTGTGAAAACTAAGTTACAGGACAAGTGAAGGAGGTGGAGAGTGGCATGGGGGAAAGCCAAGGACAATTCCAAATGATGGAAATTACTGATTGATTGGTGCTCACTGTTTCCAATGCAACCTCCAAATAGTATTTGCCCTGTGCAAAAAAATCAAAAAGCTGGAAGGAAAGGGCATTAGGTCTTCCTGCCTAAGGAAAGATATACTTTCCAAGAGGAAGTGCAATGAAGGTTCACCAGACTGATTCTTGGGATGCAGGGATTGCCCTTTGAGGAAAGATTAAGTAGACAGGACCTTTATCCTCGGGAGTTTAGAAAAATGAGAGGTGATCGCATTGAAACATGCAAAATTCTTACGGGGCTCCACAGGGTAGATGCAGGAAGGTTGTCGATACAGGAAGGTTGTCTCCTGTACTGGGGTGTCTGAAATCAGGGGGTGCAGTCTCAGAATAAGACGCAAACCATTTAGGACTGAGATGAGGAGGGATTTCTTCGCTCAGAGGATGGTGAATCTTTGGAATTCTCTATCCCAGAGTGTTGTGAAGGCTCAGTCATGGGGTTGGATTCTCCGATCCCCAACACCAAAATAGTGTTCAGCGAGAGGGCGGAGAATCCCCGATGAAGCCAAAATCGGACACGGTGCCCCCTGAAAAGTGGGGTACTCTACACTGTATCCACAGCCTCAGGCCATTGCCTGAGGCCCGCCCCGCGATGTTACATCCCCGACCGGCCGAGTTCCCAACGGCGTGGGTTATGTGTGGTCTCACCCATTGTGAACTCAGTGTGGTGGCTGCTGACTCAGTCCAGCGCCACCACAGTCAGGGGATTGTCGGGGGCTCCACGTGCAGGATGGACTTCATTCAGGGCTGGGGACACTATGGAGGGGGGGGGGGGGCTTCCGGGGCGTGCGAGCAGCCGAAGGGGGGGGGGGGCAATCTTTGCGGTCCGGGTCCACGGGCTGCATCCGTCATAAAGCACTGTCTATTCCCCTTACAATTGAGTCCCCTATCACTATAGCCCTGCCATTCTTCTTCCTGCCCAGCTGCGCTGCAGAGCCAGCCACGGTGCCATGAACCTGGCTGCTGCTGCCTTCCCCTGGTGAGCCATCTCCCTCAACAGTATCCAAAGCGGTATATCATGTCCATGATTTTAACTAAGGTCATAACCAATTTAAAATGAAGAGAATATTACAGCGAGGTGTAGAGTGTTCTTCCATTAATATCACCAACAATGATTGTTAGGCTTTCAAATCCAAAGCAACATGCAGGAATTTCTTTCAGATAAGAAAGAAACACAGGAACATGAAATGTATATTAAGCCCCTCGAGCCTGTTGCACTATTCAGTTCGATCATGAATGGTTTGTATCTTAACTCAATCATAACCCATAAAATCTTCACCCAATAAAATGCGCTGCCGTGCGCATGTGCGGCCACAGAACCGGCAATGCTCCGGGCCATATCGGCAGCTAGAGCTGGAAGCTCCCTGCTGCCTGACTGCTAGCACTCCCCGGAGCAGGGAATCGGTGGCCGTTCTGGGCCAGTTTTCCTGGGGTAAAACATCAACGTCTTCACGGCGGCGTGGGGACTTTGTCTCGTAAACAAAGAATGCAGCCCATTGAGTATGTTCAAGACTGAGATTGATAGATTTCTATATATTAAAAACATAAAGGAATACTGGAATAGTGCAGGAAAATGGTGTTGATCTCATTAAATGGTGGAGCAGGTTCAAAGGGATGAATGGTCCACTCCTGCTCTTGTTTCTTATATCCTTCAGTTCATATCTTAAAATAAGGACTAGATCATTCATGGGGAATGTCAGCAAGCACCTTTTCACATAAAAGGCATTTAATATCTGGAACATGCACTCCCCGAAAAAGCTGTTGAGGCTGGATATCAATTGAACAGTTCCGAAATGAGATTGAAAGATTTTTATTGGGTGAAGATTTTATGGGTTATGATTGAGTTAAGATACAAACCATTCATGATCGAACTGAATAGTGCAACAGGCTCGAGGGGCTTAATATACATTTCATGTTCCTGTGTTTCTTTCTTATCTGAAAGAAATTCCTGCATGTTGCTTTGGATTTGAAAGCCTAACA
The DNA here is from genome assembly GCF_047496885.1 of Scyliorhinus torazame. Classification (NCBI taxonomy): domain Eukaryota; kingdom Metazoa; phylum Chordata; class Chondrichthyes; order Carcharhiniformes; family Scyliorhinidae; genus Scyliorhinus; species Scyliorhinus torazame. The sequence continues at coordinate 93,172,846 of NC_092710.1, forward strand.
ATCATTGTTGGTGATATTAATGGAAGAACACTCTACACCTCGCTGTAATATTCTCTTCATTTTAAATTGGTTATGACCTTAGTTAAAATCATGGACATGATATACCGCTTTGGATACTGTTGAGGGAGATGGCTCACCAGGGGAAGGCAGCAGCAGCCAGGTTCATGGCACCGTGGCTGGCTCTGCAGCGCAGCTGGGCAGGAAGAAGAATGGCAGGGCTATAGTGATAGGGGACTCAATTGTAAGGGGAATAGACAGGCGGTTCTGCGGACGCAATTTAGACTCCAGGATGGTATGTTGCCTCCCTGGTGCAAGGGTCAAGGATGTCTCAGAGCGGCTGCAGGACATTCTGGGGAGGGGGGGGGGGGTGAACAGCCAGCTGTCATGGTGCACATAGGCACCAACGATATAGGTATAAAACGGGATGAGGTCCTACAAGCTGAATTCAGGGAGTTAGGAGTTAAACTAAAAAGTAGGACCTCATAGGTAGTAATCTCAGGATTGCTACCAGTGCCACGAGCTAGTCAGAGTAGGAATGTCATGATAGATAGGACGAATGTATGGCTCGAGAGATGGTGCAAGAGAGAGGGATTCAAATTCCTGGGGCATTGGAACCGGTTCTGGGGGAGGTGGGACCAGTACAAACCGGACGGTCTGCACCTGGGCAGGACTGGAACCAATGTCCGAGGGAGGGTGTTTGCTAGAGATGTTGGGGAGAGTTTAAACTAATGTGGCAGGGGGATGGGAACTGATGCAGGAAGTTGGAAGGTAGTAAAACAGGGACAGAAACAAAAGGCAGTAAGGGGGAAAGTGTAAGGCAGAGAAGCCATAGTCAAAAATCAAAAAGGACGACAGTACAAGGTACAGTGACTGAGGGGATCTCAGTGAATAGGACCAGGAATACTAAAAGGAATAAAATGGGAAGTGAAAACATTAATGGTAAGCGACGCGGCAGGTTGTTACATGAAGATATGGGTTCAATGACAAGGAAAATTAGGAGAAAGTTTAAGAGGAAATACAACTTAGGAGAGGTTACTGATCGAGGTGTTAAGATTCAGAACAGAGGTAAAAAAGCGAACATAAGTGTACTTTACCTGAATGCTCGTAGTATTCGGAATAAGGTAAATGAGTTGATGGCGCAAATCATCGTGAATGACTCTGATTTAGTGGCCATTACTGAAACATGGTTAAAGGATGGTCACGACTGGGAGTTAAATATCCGAGGGTATCAAACTATTCGGAAGGACAGAGTGGATGGTAAGGGAGGTGGGGTAGCTCTGTTATTTAAGGATGACATCCGGGCAACAGTAAGGGATGACATCGGTGCTATGGAGGATAAGGTTGAATCCATTTGGGTGGAAATCAGGAATAGTAAGGCGCAAAAGTCACTGATAGGAGTAGTCTATAGACCACCAAATAGTAACATTATGGTGGGGCAGGCAATAAACAAAGAAATAACTGATGCATTTAGAAATGGTACAGCAGTTATCATGGGGGAATTTAATCTACATGTCGATTGGTTTAACCAGGTCAGTCAAGGCAGCCTTGAGGAGGAGTTTATAGAATGTATCCGCGATAGTTTCCTAGAACAGTAGGTAATGGAACCTACGAGGGAACAAGCAGTCCTAGATCTGGTCCTGTGTAATGAGACAGGATTGATTCAGGATCTCATAGTTAGGGATCCTCTCGGAAGGAGCGATCACAATATGGTGAAATTTAAAATACAGATGGAGGGTGAGAAGGTAAAATCAAGCACTAGTGTTTTGTGCTTAAACAAAGGAGATTACAATGGGATGAGAGAAGAACTAGCTAAGGTAGACTGGGCGCAAAGACTTTGTGGTGAAACAGTTGAGGAACAATGGAGAACCTTCCAAGCGATTTTTCACAGTGCTCAGCAAAGGTTTATACCAACAAAAAGGAAGGACGGTAGAAAGAGAGAAAATCGACCGTGGATGTCTAAGCAAATAAGGGAGAGTATCAAATTGAAGGAAAAAGCATACAAAGTAGCAAAGATTAGTGGGAGACTAGAGGACTGGGAAATCTTTAGGGGGTAACAGAAAGCTACTAAAAAAGCTATAAAGAAGAGTAAGATAGATTATGAGAGTAAACTTGCTCAGAATATAAAAGCAGATAGTAAAAGTTTCTACAAATATATAAAACAAAAAAGAGCGGCTAAGGTAAATATTGGTCCTTTAGAGGATGAGACGAGAGATTTAATAATGGGAGATGAAGAAATGGCTGAGGAACTGAACAGGTTTTTTGGGTCGGTCTTCACAGTGGAAGACATAAATAACATGCCAGTGACTGATGGAAATGAGGCTATGACAGGTGAGGACCTTGAGAGGATTGTTATCACCAAGGAGGTAGTGATGGGCAAGCTAATGGGGCTAAAGGTAGACAGGTCTCCTGGCCCTGATGGAATGCATCGCAGAGTGCTGAACGAGATGGCTAGGGAAATTGCAAATGCACTAGTGATAATTTACCAAAATTCACTAGACTCTGGGGTGGTCCCGGCGGATTGGAAATTAGCAAACGTGACACCACTGTTTAAAAAAGGAGGTAGGCAAAAAGCGGGTAATTATAGGCCAGTGAGCTTAACTTCGGTAGTAGGGAAGATGCTGGAATCTATCATCAAGGAAGAAATAGCGAGGCATCTGGATGGAAATTGTCCCATTGGGCAGACACAGCATGGGTTCATAAAGGGCAGGTCGTGCCTAACTAATTTAGTGGAATTTTTTGAGGACATTACCATTGCGGTAGATAACGGGGAGCCAATGGATGTGGTATATCTGGATTTCCAGAAAGCCTTTGACAAGGTGCCACACAAAAGGTTACTGCATAAGATAAAGATGCATGGCATTAAGGGGAAAGCATGGATAGAGGATTGCTTAATTAATAGAAAGCAAAAAGTGGGGATTAATGGGTGTTTCTCTGGTTGGCAATCAGTAGCTAGTGGTGTCCCTCAGGGATCAGTGTTGGGCCCACAACTGTTCACAATTTACAGAGATGATTTGGAGTTGGGGACCAAGGGCAATGTGTTCAAGTTTGCAGATGACACTAAGGTAAGTGGTAAAGCAAAATGTGCAGAGGATACTGGAAGTCTGCAGAGGGATTTGGATAGGCTAAGTGAATGGGCTAGGGTCTGGCAGATGGAATGCAATATTAACAAATGTGAGGTTATCCATTTTGGTAGGAATAACAGCAAAAGGGATTATTATTTAAATGATAAAATATTAAAACATGCTGCTGTGCAGAGAGACCTGGGTGTGCTAGTGCATGAGTCGCAAAAAGTTGGTTTACAGGTGCAACAGGTGATTAAGAAGGCAAATGGAATGTTGTCCTTCATTGCTAGAGGGATGGAGTTTAAGACTAGGGAGGTTCTGCTGCAATTGTATAAGGTGTTAGTGAGGCCACACCTGGAGTAGTGTGTTCAGTTTTGGTCTCCTTACTTGAGAAAGGACGTACTGGCACTGGAGGGTGTGCAGAGGAGATTCACTAGGTTAATCCCAGAGCTGAAGGGGTTGGATTACGAGGAGAGGTTGATTAGACTGGGGCTGTACTCGTTGGAATTTAGAAGGATGAGGGGGGATCTTATAGAAACATATAAAATTATGAAGGGAATAGATAGGATAGATGCGGGCAGGTTGTTTCCACTGGCGGGTGAAAGCAGAATTAGAGGGCATAACTTCAAAGTAAGGGGAAGTAGATTTAGGACTGAGTTTAGGAGGAACCTCTTCACCCAAAGGGTTGTGAATCTATGGAATTCCTTGCCCAGTGAAGCAGTAGAGGCTCCTTCATTAAATGTTTTTAAGAGAAAGATAGATAGTTTTTTGAAGAATAAAGGGATTAAGGGTTATGGTGTTCGGGCCGGAAAGTGGAGCTGAGTCCACAGAAGATCAGCCATGATCTCATTGAATGGTGGAGCAGGCTCGAGGGGCCAGATCGCCTACACCTGCTTCTAGTTCTTATGCTGAGATTTATGCTTCACTTGAGCCTCTGATCATCTTTCCTCATCAAACTCTGTCAACATAACCTTGTATTCTCTTCATCCTCAAGTACCTATCCAGCTTTCCTGGCATGCATCTATACTATTGACTCAACTACTCCCCTGTGGCGGAGAGTTCCACATCCTCACCATAGGTTCCTTCAGAATTCCCTGTTGGATTTCTCAGTGAACATCTTATATTAATGTCCTCTATTTCTGCTTATCCCCACAAGTGTAAACAGAAAGTGGAAAGGCGCTCTCTATGTCAATTCTATCAAAAATCATTCATGATTTAAAGGTCATCTTCCAATTCTTAAGAGAAGAGGCACAGGCGGTTTATCATTTCCTGTTAGGTGTGACCTTGCAGTTCTGGTATCATGGGTTTGATTCAACTGGAAGAAAACAAAGTCCGGTTTAGGGAACATTGAGCAGGGTGTTTCTTGGCACCTGCAGAGTAGAGAATCCCGCTGCCAGCAAATGGTGCGCAGTCGAGGGAGGGGTACCAGAGAATCCCGCCCCAAATGTTATTGCAGAAAATAAAAGTTCATCGCATAGAGGGCAACATATGGGCATTGATTGAAGATTGTCTGGCTAAAAGGAAAGAGACAGTAGGCACAAATGAGTCTTTTTCAGATTTGACACTAATGACTTAGCTGATGACACTAAGATATGTAGGAAAGTACATTATGAAGATAAGGAGGCCACAAAGAGATACAGGTAGGTGGAAGTGAGGGGTGAATGGAGTATAATGTGGGAAAATGTGAATTGTCCATTTTGGCAGGATGAATAAAAGAGAAACACATTATCTAAATGGTGAGAGATTGCAAAGCCTTGAGATGCAGAGGGATCTGGGTGCCTTAGTGAATTAATCCCCAAGGCTAGTACAAATGTACAGCAAGTAATTAGGAAGCTTAATAGAATGTTATTCTTTAGTGTGAGGGGAATTGAATACAAAAGTCGGGAGGTTATGCTTCAGAGGGCGGCATGTTGACACAGTGGTTAGTGTCATAATATACACCAGTATATCATGGTGCAGACACACACTGATGGGCACACAGTGGGACCAATCACCATACACAACACCGCAGCCAATCACTAGTGAGAGCACACGCACTATAAAGACAGGGGGCATCAGAGTTCCCGTTCATTCAAGTAGCAGCTAGCTAGGAGCACAGAGTTCAGCCTGCAACACAGACATTCACCATGTGACATTCACTGGTTAGGACAAGGCAAAGGTCTTTAGTTGAAGCTAGTATCGCATTTACCCACAGTTCAAGTATGTTTAAATAGTTAACCTTTTAATAAAATAGTGTTGAACTACTTCAAGTGTTGGTGACCTGTATGTGATCTAGAACACCCAACACATCATGTTACCAGGAGTGGTTGCATACTAGCACTTCTTAAACCTACCTGCAAGTGACCTGCCTTCCGCCAGCATTCCGTCATCCTGCAACATGGACAACATCAGCCCGCCGCTCCGCATCGCCGGCAACCTCGGGGCCAACTGGAAGATTTTCAAACAGCGCTTTCAGCTCTTCCTCGAAGCCACGGACAGGGAGGGCACCTCGGACACCAGAAAGATTGCTCTTCTCCTCTCCATGGCCGGGGACCATGCCATCCACATTTTCAACTCTCTCACCTTTGCAGATGACGAAGACAAGACAAAGTTCAAGACGGTTCTCCTCAAATTTGACACTCATTGCAGCGGAGAGGTGAATGAAAGTTTCAAACGCTATGTGTTCCAGCAGCGTTTGCAGGGTAAGGACGAACCTTTTCAATCCTTTCTAACGCACCTCTGCACCCTTGCGCAATCTTGCAGCTACGGGCCCACCTCCGACACCATGATACGCGACCAGATCGTTTTCGGTGTTCAGTCGGATCCCCTATGTCAGCAGCTCCTCAAAGTAAAGCAACTCACCCTAGCGACCGCCATCGAGACCTGTGTCCTACATGAAAATTGCCACCAGTCGGTACTCCCATATACAAGCGGCTGAAAATGCGCGGCAAAGTCCCCGCGAGGCAGAACGAGTCCAAGAGATTGAGCACCTCCAGGGCCTCAGCCTGGATGAGGGCGGCCATTTTGCGCACTTTTCGCGGACTCCAGCGCTTGTACGCACCAAACGAGGGGACGGCGACGTGGAGGAGCGTAATGTGCAGGCGCGCACCACGCATGACCGCACCGCTCATGCGCGGTGGTGCAGCGAACGTGCTGATGTCACGATGTGCGGCAACTGTGGCTCCGCCCATTTAAAGCGGCAATGCCCCGCAAAATCTCGACAATGCCTATGATGTGGAAGACTTGGCCACTATGCTGCCTGCTGTTGAGCAGCTCAGCCTTCCAATTCATATCGCTTCAGCCAGCCTTTCAGGAATGTTCGGGCAATTCAACCCACGGTCACCTAGTCCGATTCCAACCTCCCACACAGCAGTGGCACCAAGGACCCAAAGGCGCCTTTTCGAGTCGGTGTCGTAACGCAAAACAGGCTGTCCCCGAAGCAAAGACACCAGCCGCTGTCGGTATACAGCATCGATCCAGACGATGAGTGGTGTGCCACCCTGACGGTCAACCAGAATTCGCCGCCCACCTCGGAGACTTAATTTGTGAACTTTGTGCACTAATGGACTCTCTGGTCTGTTCTGTTCTTCCGTTTAATCGTTCAAGTGGTTTGTATATAGTGTTCATCTCGTTATTTGTGTGACACACTGTTTTTTCTGCACCAGGCACCTTCCCATGTAAATAGCTTAGTTTTATGTATATAGTCCTGTAAATATTTCGCACACATGTAGTCAGGAACATTCACCACACACTATTTATTGTCACACAGGTACATTTTTTTTATATAAAAGGGGAGAATGTCATAATATACACCAGAAAATCATGGCGCAGACACACACTGATGGACACACCGTGGGACCAATCAACATACATAACCCCGCAGCCAATCACCAGTGAGAGCACACGCACTATAAAGGCATCAGAGTTCCCGCTCGTTCAAGTAGAAGCTAGCTAGGAGCACAGAGCTCACAGCCTGCAACACAGACATTCACCATGTGCTGAGTGCATCAACTGGTTAGAACAAGGCAAAGGTCTTTAGTTAAAGCTAGTATCATATTTACCCACAGTTCAAGTATGTTTAAATAGTTAACCTTTTAATAAAATACTGTTGCACTACTTCAAGTGTTGGTGACCTGTATGTGATCCAGAACACCCAACACCTCACAAGGCCTGGGACCCCGGTTCAATTCCGTGCTTAGGTGGCTGTGTGGAGTTTGCACGTTCTCCCCCGTATTTGCGTAGGTTTCTTCCGGGTGCTCCAGTTTCCTCACACTGTCCAAAGATGTGCAGATTAGGTGGATTGGCCATGCTAAATTGTCTCTTAGTGATGCTATGGGGTTACAGGGATAGGGAAGACGAGTTGGCCAAGGTTGAGTGTTCTTTCACAGGGTTGGTGCAGTCCCAATAGGCCGAATAGCCTCCTTCAGCACTGTAGGGATTCTATGATTCTTCAAAATTATATGGAGCACCAAGGAGACCACATTTGGAATGGTGTGTACAGTATTTGGCCACCTTATTTACAAAGGAATTCAATGCGTTGGAAGCAATTCAGAGAAGGTTTACCAGACCTATGCCTGGAATGGGATAATCTTTTGATGAAAGGTTAGACTGGCTTGGTATTTATCCGCTGGAATTTAGAAGAGTAAGAGGCGACTTGATTGAAACATATACGATCTTGACAGAGTAGATGTGGAGAGGATGTTTCCTCTAGTGGGAAAATTTGGAACTTGGGGTCACCGTTTAAAAATAAGAGGTTCATCCATTTAAAATGAAGATGAGGTGATTTTGTTTCTCTCAGAGGGTGGTAAGCCTTTGAAACTCTTTACCTGAAAAGGATGTGGATATCACAAATATGTGGCTAGGGGCAGCACAAGTGAATGGCACTGTGGCTTCACAGCGGTAGGGTCCCAGGTTCAATTCCCCGCTGGGTCACTGTCTGTGCGGAGTCTGCACGTTCTCCCAGTGTCTGCGCGGGTTTCCTTCGGGTGCTCCGGTTTCCTCCCACAGTCCAAAGACGTGCAGGTTAGATGGATTGGCCATGATAAATTGCCCTCAGTGACCAAAAAAATAAAAGATTAGGAGAGGTTATTGGGTTACGGGGAAAAGGTGGAAGTGAGGGCTTAAGTGGGTCAGTGCAGATTCGATGGGCTGAATGGCCTCCTTCTGCACTGTATGTTCTATGTTCTATCACTGGTAAGGCTGGAATTTGTTGCATATTCCCAACTGCCCTTGAACCGAATGGTTTCCGAGGAGAGTTAATTTAAGGGCATTTAAGAATAAACCACATTGGTGTGGTGAAGTCCCATGTAGGCTAGGCCAGAAAAGGATGGCAGATTTCCTTCTCTGAAGGGATGGATTTTTACGGCAATGGATGTTATTTTCATGGTCAGCAATACTGAGACTGGCTTTAAAATTCAGATGTATTGATTGAATTCCAAACTCCATCAGCTGCTATGGAAATTGAACCTTTGACCCCAGAGCATTTGCCTGGGCTTTTAGATTACTAGCATAGTGGCATCACCGCTTCTCTCCTTCAGATGCATTACATAACTCTTGGACTTGAAGTAGATGGCACTTAGAGGAAAATTAGGTGATGAATAGAAGTCCTAATGTGCTTTCATTTGATGTTCTGTCCATTCATGTACAGAGCAAAAATGGTAGGAATGTTGTTACAGCTGGGTGACTCTCCCTGCCCAATTTCCCTTGTACTCCACTGAGCCACTCATTTGCACCTCTGAGTATGAAGAAGGACATATCCCGGGCGGAATTCTGTGACCCCGGGATAGGTCGGAGAATTCCCGCGCGGGGCACGATTCACATGACTCCGCTCCGCCGATTCTCCGGTGACAGGAGAATCGACGCCATAGGCGCCGGTCGGGGGCCGCTCTATGCTGCCCCCCCCGATGATTCTCCATGCAGGATGGACCAAGTGGCCGCTGAGATAGGCCGAGTGCTGCCGGCGCCATTCACATATGGTCCTACCCGGCGGTAATTCGGCGTTCATCCTACAGGGGCGACCTAGCGGGGGGGAGGGGGGGGTCTGACCCCGGGGGGGGGGGGGGGGTGGGTCCTCCACCGTGGCCTGGCCCACGATTGGGGTCTAATAATCAGCAGGCCGGCTTCTCCTGGTGGGGGCCTCTTTTAGTCCGTGCCGGGCCCCTGTAGCTCTACGCCATGTTGCGTCAGGGCCGGTGCGGAGAAGGCAACTAGCGCGCATGCGCAAATACGCACATGCGCAGACCCCCGGCACCCGATTGACTCTGGTATCGGCAGCTGGAGCAGCGTGAGGCTCTCCAGTGCCGTGCTGGCCCCCTGTCGGGCGCAGGATCACTGCTCCTAGAGGCCTGTTGACGCCGTCGTAAAACGCGACGCCGTTTATGACGGCGTCAACACTTAGCCTCAGGATCAGAGTATCCCGCCCATCATTTCCATCCCACAGTGCTAATAAAGGAAAGTAAAACTGAATCCTCTTGATACGCACAGACTGACTTGTTTTTATACCGCAAGCTTGGATTGTGAAAGGAGCATTTTGCAAAAGGACTTCTTTTGTTTTCAATTCTCCCTGGGTGATCTCAGTGGTGAACAGGCAAAATATTAGAGAAAAATGGGGATCACAACATTGTTGTGACATTTCTTTCTAAACGGTAAACAAGTAGAATGCTACCCTAAATAGAGGTCTTACACCTCATTAATCTACAACTGTCACTTCCACTGTGCCTTAGAAAATTGTTGATTTGGTGAATACTGGTTACAACTCCCTAGAGCATGCCGACATATCCTGCCCCTTCTCTTCAATGCAGCTTTTATTGTCCCAGTTTGAAAATCGCGACAATCCCTTAATCCCTGCGGATTACTAGCTTTACATATTTTACTTCCCACCTATGCACGCAGGTCATTCCTTCTGCTATTCACAAGAATTCTTGCAGCCAAGCATGCATTTAGTGCAGCTCTCTTAAAGAGGTGATTTGGCATGATTCGGTGTACTTAAATATGGTTTGTGCCGAATTGTCACTGTTTGGAGTGGTGACTTTCCCTCACATAGGATCAGGAGGAGGCTACTCAGGCTCTCGGACCTCATAGAATCATAGAATTTACAGTGCAGAAGGAAGCCATTCAGCCCATCAAGTCTGCATCAGCCCTTGGAAAGAACACCCCACCCAAGCCCACACCTCAACTCTATCCCAGTAACCCCACCTAATTTCTTTTATGAGCTAAGGGCAATTGACCATGGCCAATCCACCTAACCTGTACATCTTTGGACTGTGGGAGGAAACCGGAGCACCCGTAGGAATCCCCGCAGACATGGGGAGAATGTGCAGACTCTGCACAGACAGTGACCCAAGCCGGGTATCGAACCTGGGACCCTGGAGCCTGTGAAGCAACTGTGCTAACCACTGTGCGACCGTGCTGCCCTCCACCATAACAACAGATCATGGCTAATCTGTACCTTAACTCCATCCAACTTTTATCTCCATATCCCAGGTTCCTTCTCATAGCAACTACCTATCAATCTCAATCTTGAAAGATTCAATCATCCAAAAATCCACAATGGACGGGATTCTCCGACCCCGTGCCGGGTTGGAGAATCGCCGGGGGGGGGGGGCAACGCTTCACGCGACATTGCCCCGATGCCGGTTCCTCAATTCTCCGGGCTCTACGCCCAAGGCGATTCTCCATGCGGGATGGGCCGAGTTATCGCCGCGTTCGGCCGCGTTCACATGTGGTCCTATCCGATGGGACCTCGGTGTTCATGTTGTGGGGGGGCGGCCTGGTTGTGGGGGTGGGGGGGGGGGGGGGCTCCACGGTGGCCTGGCCCGCGATCGGGGCCTACCAATTGGTGGGCGGGCTTATCCTGGTGGGGGCCTATGTTCCTCCACGCCGGACCCCTGTAGCTCTCCGCCATGTTGCGTCAGGGCTGGCACGAAGAAGGCAACTAACTCGCATGCGCGAATTCAGGCCACCCGCAGCGAGCATGCGGGAACCCGCGGTGCCCATTCTGATGCCCGGATTGGCAGCTGGAGCTGCGTGAAGCACTTCAGTGTCATGCTGACCCCCTGTGCGGTGCAGGATCGCTGCTCCTAGGGGCGTTTACGACGGCGTCAACACTTAGCCTCAGGATCAGAGAATCCCGCCCAACATTTTGAGGGGGGTGATTTCCAGATTCCTACTTTAGGTGAAGAATTTGTTCCCTCCTTAATAAACAAGATCCAATTTTAGTATGAGATCGCCACATTCTTGATCCACCTTCACATAGAGGAAATTATTTCTCTGTATTGATCCTATTGAATAATTTTGAAATGTTAAACACCACAATGTGATTACTCTTAACATTTTCAGCGGAAAAAAAACAATAATGTGCATGCTGCTTCTGAAGGTGTAAGATGTTTCGCATACGCAGGTGCAAAAAATGATTTAATTGACAAATGGAATGTTGCTGGTTGTAACAAGGCGACGAATAAAAACTGGTGGAAATCATGCTGCAGTTATTAAAAGCTCGAGTTCAACCCCACCTGTGGTGCTGAATTTAGTTGTGGACACCGAAAGCCAGGAAGGATGTACTGTGTTACAATCTTAACTGTGAACCCCGGAACTGTGGTTCACAGTACCACAGCAGAACATCATAAATCTTGACACCCCCTTTTGTTTTTTGGTTTCCTTGGCTTGCCCCAGTACCCCTCCCCCCACACAGCCATATGTTCCTTATTTTTCAGTTTTATTCCCACAGAGTAATGATCTTTGTTCCCCCAGTAACATATTCTGCTATCTTGTCTTTATGTCACTACCAGCAGTTCTTTGGTCCCAAATGGCAGTATTCACACACACTTTGTCTTCTGCCCGTGACATCTTTGTCAATCTCTCCTTACCTCAGACCTATCACTGACAGCCATTCCATTCTGCCCCAGCCCACTTTCCAATTATATAATTCATTGCTCTTCTATCCATCTTTGGTTCTGTTGAAGGGTCAAATGGACTTGAAACGTTAACTCTGTTTCTCTCTCCACAGAAGGTGCCAGACCAGCTGAGTTTATGCAGCATTTTCTGTTTATATGCTTGCATCCCAACATGCTCAACACTCTTCTGGGACTTTGGAGAGTCACAGTCTCCACTTTAAACATACAACCTGCAGCAGACCACAGAACAGGTCACATAGCAACCCACCCCCCCCCCCCCCCCCCCCCCCCGCCCCAAGCCCTTCATGTTACTACAGTCCAAAAACATACAATCTTATCAACATCTGACCGCCAGAAATGAAGCTACAAATCTTGACTGCTAAACAGCAATGGATGCACAAGATTGCAATAGCAACTTAAATTTCTGTTGCTACTGATGATATCAAATCTACTCTGGTGTTTAAAATGTTAAAATGATTTGAAAGGATGAATATGAAATAAAACTAGTTGTGCTTCTGGGGAATCAAAAACAAAGGGGCATTATTCAAAAATTGGAGTTAGGTTATTTCGGAGCCAAATCACAATTTTCATACAAAGGATAGCAGCACTCTGGAACTCTCACCCAAAACACTGTGGATCTGGGACTTGAATCTTGACCCTGCCATACAAACAGACCAATTGGACAACTTCATGAATCACAGGGGCGGCATGGTGGCGCAGTGATTGGCATTGCTGCCTCACGCCGCCGAGGACCCAGGTTCGATTCCAGGTCACGGTCCGTGTTGATTTTGCACATTCTCCCCATGTCTGCAGGCGTATCACCTCCACAACACAAAAAGATGCGGGGGGGGAAGGTGGATTGGCCACGCTAAATTGCCCCTTAATTGGAATTAAATAATTAGGTACTCTCAATTTATTTTTTAAAAACTTCACATATCACAGGAGATAGAGGATTGATTCCAGGGAAAGGCGTTGTGAATTCAACACAATAGCATCACTAAATTCAAACTATGTAGATATGTTTATCAGTGAACCATTGACACATCTCATTAGTTATAGCTTCCTGTGAATCTTACAATTTTCATTCTGATGTACAAGCATGAAACTCTTGTCTGTCCCTTACAATGCATATTACCAAGACTGTTTCAACTGCATGGCCTACCAGTTCGGCGGAAAAGAATTAAAATCATATCCATGTGAGTAATGGATAAAAAAATTGCTGCTTGGGGAAATATATTTTGTAATTCAATCTCTCCAATATTCTGATCTTCATGAATGGCCTAAACAGGTTTCCTGTGGCCTCTAATGTCTTTCAAATGCAATGGGAGAATGAGAGATGTGTGGGCTATCACGATGATTGTGTGTCCTGCTGTACTAATACACTGTAAATATCGGTCTATATCCTTAAACCTTCACACAACTTGCACTTATATCAGGCTCTTTAACGTGGTAAACTGCCCAATGGTTCTGCACAGAAGTGTAAGGAAAATGGATGCCAAGGTAAAGAAGGAGTGAGCAATGAGAGGGGGAAACCATCATCTCAGTCAAAGAGATTTGTTTTTCAGGAAGGTCGTAAAGCAAGAGATATTAATTTGAAGAGGAGTGGGTTAGGAAAGGGCTTTTAAAACAGACCAAGGCAGGCCAGCAGCACGGTTCAATTCCCGCACCAGCCTCCCCGAACAGGCGCCGGAATGTGGCGACTAGGGGGTTTTCACAGTAACTTCATTGAAGCCTACTCGTGACAATAAGCGATTTTCATTTCATTCATTTCATAGTTGTAGAGTGTGTGACCTAAACAGTTGAAGGTCAGGTCACCAAAAATGAGGCCTAGAAATCAGGTGCAAGAGACTGAAGAAAGAGGGGAGTTTCAAGAATTTAGGGCTGGAAGAGTTTCGGGAGGCAGGGAAGGGCAAGCTCATAACTAAGCATTTTAGGTCAGTGAGGACAGAAGTAATGGGCAATTGAAACCTGCTGCTTGTCAGAGTTTGAACAGAGATGTTTTGCAGGTCAACTTATGTTTAAGGAGGTTATAGGATGGGAGACCCACAGGGAAAGCATTCGAGTAATCAACAAAAAAAAAACCACATATGAGATAGGAGTAGCACAGAGAACCTCTGACCAAGCCCATTGAGGGTAGATTGAAGGACGGCTTAGAGCTGAATAGGCCAGAAACAGATTTCTCTTGCTATCTTATTCATTTTGTTGCTTACCTGTCAGATATGTACCAAGCTGTGGCTCAGTATATAACTACCTGTTCTTCGAGTTTGCAAGTTGTTGATTCAGCTCTCACAGCAGAGAGTCACACACAACATCCAGACTGACACACCCAGTACTAACAGAGTGCTCCAGTGTCAGGAACACCACCTTTCAGCTGAGATGTTGAACTAAAGCCCTGTCTTCTGACACAGGTGAATGTTAAAGATCCTGTGGTACAATTGAAGGAAGATCAGCAAGGTAGTCCTCAGTGACAAGAATAATATTTACCTCTCAGCCAACACAACTAGAAACAGATTTTCCGGTCCTTAATGCCATTACTGTTTGTGAAAGATCGCTGTGTGTAAATTGGTTGCTGTATACTATGACGACACGAGTGACTCATTCGAAAAGTACTTCATTGGTTGAGAAGTGCTTTGGGACGTTGTGAGATTATGAAAGATGTGATAGAAATACAAGTGTTTATTTTTATTTGCTGAAGACAGATGCTCATGCGAAAATATGATTTATGAAGAATTAGTCATCCTTTATTCCTACTCCTTCAGGTACTGTGCCCTAAAATGTGTGTTGGCGGCCATGGTATTTCTTTGAATTGGTCCATGGTTATGCTTGGTAAAGTACGACATTGGTTTGCCATTGCCTTCTGCAGTATGGCTGAGCAGGAAACTCTCTCACTCTTACCCCCTGCCATCAGGTGTATTGGAAGGATTTGCAGGTTGATAATCAACCTGTTTGGTCATGGTAGCACAGTGGGTAGCACTGTTGCTTCACAGTGCCAGGGACCTGGGTTTGATTCTCGCTTGGGTCAATGTCTGTGGGGAGTCTGCACGTTCTCCCCGTGCCTGCGTGGGTTTCCTCCAGGTGCTCCGGTTTTCTCTCACACATCCCGAAAGACGTGCTTTGTGAATTGGACATTCTGAATTTTTCCTCTGTGTACCCGAACAGGCGCTGGAAGGTAGTGACTAGGCCTTTTCACAGTAACCTCACTGCAATGTTAATGTAAACCTACTTGTGACAATAATAAAGATTATTTATTTATTTATGTATGTTTATGATGGCACCTTCCTCGGCCATCAAGACTTGGAGTGGCCCTTGAACCTGGAACCTCTGACCCTGCCACTCCACTGCGCCACAAGATCCCCTCACCCTCTATTACCACACACCCAAATGCCTAATTCACACTTCAGCTGGGATAGTGAGTGCGACCAGGCTACTTAATTGTGGGCTGGGTGTTGGGCAACACCATAGCTGAACCTTGACTCTGTTCCCACCAGGCAAAAACCACTGAATGTTGACCTGACCAGGGACAAGAATCCACCAGACTTATTTATATTACTTTTGAGTCCAGTCAATAACGGCAATTGTACTGTCCCCAATGCTTCCTATCGTAAGCAGCAGAAAAATAGTCACGTATTTTAAAATTATTTCATCATTATTTGAAAGTTTTTTTTAGATAAAGAACATTTTTTTAAAACAATGAATGCATCTGAAGCTTTCAACTCTACACAAGGGCTAGTTAACAGAGTACTGAGCATAGTACTCATACCATATTATAAATAGGATGTAGAGACCATGGAGAAAGTGCAAAGGAGATTTAGAAGAATGATCCAGAATTGAAATGAAATGAAAATCGTTTGTCACACGTAGCTTCAAATGAAGAAAAGCTCCTAGTCGTCACATTCCGCCGCCTGTTCGGGGAGGCTGGTACGAGAATTGAACCATGCTGCTGGCCTGCCTTGGTCTGCTTTAAAAGCCATCTCTTTAGCCCTGTGCTAAACCAGCCCCTGAAAGATTATGGGGGGGATTTTCTCTCAGCCCGGGGCCAGGCCGGAGAATCCCTGCGACCAGTGCGGATCGTGCCACGCCGCCTGGCGCCGGCACGCGATTCTCCACAGAGCGAAGAATCGGCGGCATTGGCGCCGGAATGGTTGGCATGATGCCGGTCGGGGGCCGCTCAATGCGGCCGGCCCGCCGATTCTCGTCGTAAAAAAGCCGTGTTCCGCCGGCGCCATCCACACCTGCTCTCAGCTGGCTGGAACACGCCGTGGACGGGTCGGGGGGTGGCCTCCGATGTGGCCTGGTCCGCTATCGGGGCTAACCGGTCGGTGGGCCGCCTTTCTTCCGCGCCGGCCACTGTAGCCCTCCGCCTTGTTGCACCGGGGCCGGCGCATTGAAGGAAGCCACTGCGCATGCACGGATCCCGTGGCGCCCAGTTAATGTCGGGCTCAGCAGCTAGAGCGGCATGAACCGCTCCAGTGCCACGCTGGCCCCCTGTAGGGGCCAGAATTGCTGATAATGTGGCCATGTTGATGTCGTCGGGAAACGCGACGGCGTTTCCAACGGCGTCAACATGTAGCCTCAGGATCACAGAATCCCGCCCCATAATCCATAAAGACTGAACCGGCTGGGGTTCTTTTCTCTTCAAAAGAGTATGAGGGATGACATACGAGAGGTCTTAAAAATTATTGAGAGGGTTTGCTTGGGTAGAGGTATAAGGAAGTTGCTGCTATCAATATAAAATAGCATGAAGAAGTCCAATACTGATTTCTGAAGGAATTTTGTTACCTTGAGAATGGTGAGAATGTGGGGCGTCATTCTCCGACCCCCCAGAGGGTCGGAGAATTGCCATTGGCCGCCGTGAATCCCGCCCCCGCCGGCTGCCGAAGTCTCCGAAGGGAGAAAAGTCGGCGGGGCGTTAATGTCGCCGCTGCCGTGGAGAATGTCACGGGTCTGCGCAAGGCAGCCGATTTTCGGCCTGCCGATATTCTCCCTTCCGGATGGGCCGAAGTCCCGTCGACGTGATGACCGTTCACGTCGACGTAAATTAAACCTCCTTTTCATCGGCGTGACCCGGTGCTCCAGGCTCACGCCGACCAGCGAGGAGGTGAGTGACGGCCTGGGGGGTTGGCTCTGGACAGGCAATGGCGTGGCCGCAGTCTGAATGCGTGAGGAGAGGTGTGTCTCGGGTTGTGTGTGTGTGTGTGCGGCGGGGGGGGGGTGGTTAGAGTAGGCTGGGCTCCGGGGGAGTGCCGGGAGGGGGTCCGTGCCGGGGAGGTGGATGGGGGGTCCGTGCCGGGGTGGAGGTTGGGGGGGGGTCCATGCCGGGGTGGAGGTTGGGGGGGGTCCGTGCCGGGTTGGAGGTTGGGGGGGGGTCCGTGCCGGGGTGGAGGTTGGGGGGGGGGGTCCGTGCTGGGGTACAGGTTGGGGGGGGTCCGTGCCGGGGTGGAGGTTGGGGGTGGGGGCCGTGCCGGGGTGGAGGTTGGGGGGGGGTCTGTGCCGGGGTGGAGGTTGGGGGGGGGGTCTGTGCCGGGGTGGAGGTTGGGGGGGGTCCGTGCCGGGGTGGAGGTTGGGGGGGGGGGTCCGTGCCGGGGTGGAGGTTGGGGGGGGGGTCCGTGCTGGGGTGGAGGTTGGGGGGGGGGGGTCCGTGCCGGGGTGGAGGTTGGGGGGGGTCTGTGCCGGGGTGGAGGTTGGGTGGGGGTCCGTGCCAGGGTGGAGGTTGGGAGGGGGGGTCCGTGCCGGGGTGGAGGTTGGGGGGAGGTCCGTGCCGGGGTGGAGGTTGGGGGGGGTCCGTGCCGGGGTGGAGGTTGGGGGGTGTCCGTGCCGTGGTGGAGGTTGGGGGGGGGGTGGTCCGTGCCGGGGTGGAGGTTGGGGGGGGGTCCGTGCCGGGGTGGAGGTTGGGGGGTGTCCGTGCCGTGGTGGAGGTTGGGGGGGGGGTCCGTGCCGGGGTGGAGGTTGGGGGGAGGGATCCGTGCCGGGGTGGAGGTTGGGGGGGGGGTCCGTGCCGAGGAGGGGGATGGGAGGGCAAGTGAGTTGGTCCACCTGGCCAGGTGCCAGCCTCCAACAGTTGGACCCATGCGGTCCATGCCACCTGGCTGGGGGGAGGAGGGGATATGGGCAATGATGACACGTCGTCGTTCCCCTCCCCCCCTACCAGGCCGTCATGTTTTCAGATCATCCAGCGATGTTGGCCGCCGTGGTGGCAGCCGCTCATGTCTATGTTGCCCTGGATGAGGAGGAGAAGGAGCGTGCCAGAGAGGCGGCGCAGGCTGCCGCAGAGGGGCAGGCGGCAGCCGCCCAGGCTGGAGGGACACCTGACTGACAGGACGAGGAGGGGGAGGAGGACGTCGCGGCCCCACGGCAACGGAGGCACCCGAGGGCGCCCCGTGTGTACCGGCCCCGGCAGTCATACCAGGACCTCACGGACTGGGAATGCAGGAGGAGACTCCGGATGAGCCGGGAAACCGTGGCACACATCTGCCACCTGCTGGCACACCTGTCACCGCGTGGCACTGGCGGGGGACACCCTCTCCCCGTGTCCGTCAAGGTTACGGTGACCCTGAACTTTTATGCAACGGGGTTATTCCAGGCACCGAGTGGGACCTGTCCGGCATATCGCAGACATCGGTGCACCGGTGCATCCGAGCAGTGACAGATGCCCTATATGCCATGGCGCACCGCTACATCTGCTTCCCCGTGGACCGGGCCAGCCAAGATGCCCGGGCCGTGGGCTTCTCTGCCGTGGCCGGGTTCCCCATGGTCCAGGGCGCAATCGATGGGATGCACGTCGCCGTGCGGCCACCTGCAGATAACAGGGCCGTGTTCACTAATAGGAAGGGGACCTATTCGATGAACGTACAGGTAGTCTGCGACCACCGCATGATGATCCTGCACGTCTGCGCCCGTCACCCAGGCAGTGTACACGACTCATTCGTGTTGTCGCGGTCATCCATCCCCGGCATGTATGAGGGACGCCATCCCCGGTTGAGGGGCTGGTTGCTGGGCGACAGGGGCTACCCATTGCGATCGTGGCTGATGACGCCCATACGGAGGCCACGCAATGAGGCGGAGAACCGCTACAATGATGCCCATGTAGCGACAAGGGGAGTGATCGAGAGGTGCTTTGGCGTGCTGAAGATGCGTTTCTGGTGCCTGGACCTCACTGGGGGCGCCCTCCAGTATCGGTCAGATAGGGTCGGCCTAATCATTGTGGTGTGCTGCGTCCTGCACAACATAGCCCAGCAGAGGGGCGATGTGCCGCAGGCAGAGGAGGGCGGACTGGAGGAGCAGCAGGAAGAGGACCAGTCCTCCCCAGATGAGGGGGATGGGGGCAATGGTCAGGGCAGACGGGGTAGACACAGGCGGGTGGCTGTCCACCGTTACCGGCTGGCCCAGCGGGCACGGGACAGACTGATAGACGCCCGCTTCACTGACTAGATGGGCGTGGGAATCGGGTAGTATGGCCACAGACCGCACACCATGGCAACAGCCGACCACCCACACCCCCCACCCATCCACCCACCCAGCACCCTCACCCCCCTCCCCAACCCCACCCGCATGCACACCACACCCCCCCCCATTGCCGATCCACCTGCGGCACAACGGGCCGGGCTCACACAGTTGCGGGTGGACGCGTGTCTATCGCAGGCCATTGAGGATGATGACAACCCGCCCTGCGATGAGCTCCTGGCTCTACATCGTTGGACTATGTCTGACCCATGGCCACAGTACCACCATCCACCCGGACCATCCCTGCATGCGGCTGTGACACTGCAGCGCACGGTCCCGTCCTCTGCCCGGGGAATGTTGATGGCGGCCCAGGGGGAAGGGGGCAGACTCACCTGGGGCTGAGGTAAGACCACCCCTCACACACACACTTGCGCTCAACGTACATGACACCCCCGCACACTTTGGACAGAGCACAAAGGCAGCTTCGGTAGGTGTAACATTGACTTTAATAACCAAAGGAGTTCATGCACGTGCCCTAGCCCCTAAAACTCAACTGTGCCCTGCACCCGTGCCAACTTACTCAGTGTCTAATTGTTTGGCCTTACGGGCCCTTTGACTACATCTACGTGGTTCCCCAGACGGTACAGCAGAACTGGAGGTGGACTCCTGTGATTCCTGCCCTCTGACACTGGATCCCTTTGGCGGCCGTTTCCTGGGGCGTCCTGGCCTAGATGGGCCAGGCTGCGGCCCGGGCGACTGGGATGGCGAGCTGCCAGCCTGTCCTGCCCGTTGCCCACCCGATGCACCTGGGACGGAAGGGGGGGTGAGTCCGAGGTGTCGCGGTGTACCGGGACCTCCCCTACAGAGGGAGCCGGGACGGATCACACCACCTCCTCCTCCCTCGGGGTGCCCGATGGCCCCCAGGCCTCTACATTGTTGGGGGATGCGAACGGACTGGCCATCCGATGCCCCCCCGACATCTGGCGCTGCCAGTCCTGGAGGCCCGTGCTGGTATCGACAGGGGTCTGCAGGTTTGCAGTCATGGAGCCCAGGGGGTTGGCAAACCCTGTCTGTGACAGTGCGACGCCGGTTCGCACATGGCCACTGGCGCCGATGCCCTCAGCGATGGCCTGCAGAGACTGGGCCATGGCCTGCAGAGACTGGGCCATGGCCTGCTGAGACTGAGCTATGGCGTTGAGCGCCTCTGCCATCTGGCGCTGGCACTGGCTCATGGCCTCCTGTGAGAGGGCAGCCATTTCCTGGGCCACAGACGCCGCCTGCACGGAAGGCCCCAGGCCTCGCAAACCGTTCCCCATGTCTGACACCGTTGCACCCATTGCCTCCACCGCGGACGCCACCCGTGCGGTGTCGGCCTGGGTGGCACGCATGACCGGCACCACTCCCAGCTCCTGGACGCGGGTGGACTCCTCCACCTGCGACCGCAGCCGCCGCAAGCCGCCCGTCACCCTCCTCGCTCGTCTCCGGGTCGGTGGTTGCATCGGATCTATGTGTGGGTGTGGTAACTGCAGGAACCCGGGATGCATCTGGGCGGCAGGTGTTCGCTTGGGCTGGGCTACCCTCCGACCGCCCGGTCCCTCTGCTGCTCCTACCTCCACCTGCTGTACCGGGACGGCTGTGTTGTGCGCACCAGTGAGTGTAGCAGACGCCTCATCACTAAAGTGCCCAACCGTGGTGAGTGTTTCTGCGATGGTGGAGGGTGTTGGTGACAGCAGTGGCGTTGTGTCGTGCTCTTCGTCCCACTCTGAGTCCATGGCACTTTGGGGTGGGGGTTCGTCTCCACCCATCCACTCTGAGTCACTGTCCGGTATTTCGTCTTCCTGGGTAGTGCTGTCCCGGGTAGGGGTGTCCTGGGTAGTGGTGTCGTGGGTAGTGGTGTCCAGGGTAATGGTGTCCTGGGTAGTGGTGTCCTGGGTAGTGGTGTCCTGGGTAGTGGTGTCCTGGCTCGGATGTGACGGGGGCCTGTGGCTGCCCCCCTCGTCGCTGGGTGGTCGCTCC
Source organism: Scyliorhinus torazame (assembly GCF_047496885.1). Taxonomy (NCBI): domain Eukaryota; kingdom Metazoa; phylum Chordata; class Chondrichthyes; order Carcharhiniformes; family Scyliorhinidae; genus Scyliorhinus; species Scyliorhinus torazame. Next base: position 93,194,234 of record NC_092710.1, read on the forward strand.
CGCACGTGACGGGGGTGTCGTCTCCCTGTTGCTCCAGGTCTCTCCGTCTCCCGTGGTGTGCGAGGGGCATCCTGCGGGCGTCGCATGCTGGAGGGTGCGGGTCTCTCCGACTCCTGTGGTCTCCGAGGGGCATCCTGCGGGCGTCGCATGCTGGAGGGTGCGGGTCTCTCCGTCTCCTGTGGTCTCCGAGGGGCATCCTGCGGGCGTCGCATGCTGGAGGGTCCGGGTCTCTCCGTCTCCTGTGGTCTCCGAGGGGCATCCTGCGGGCGGTCTGCATCTGCGGGTATGGGTGCCTGGACGTTTGGTCCTGCGATACACAATGAAGCATGCATGGTTAGACATCAGGCAGTGATCAGGTGATACGGGGGAGGGGGATATAGGGGAGGGGGGATATGGGGACGGGCTGTCGGTGGCTCACTTGCTAGTACGCCCCCGACCTCTGCATCAGCAACCTCCCGGTCCTCAGGTCCGCCAGCCAGTTCCAGGGCCCTTTCCTGGTGCCTCTCATCAGCGGGCCCTCCTCCAGTCCTCACATGCTCCCTATTGTTGTGTGCGCGCTTCTCCTGTGGGGGGGGGGGGGGCAGGGGTAAAAGGCAACAGTGTTAGGCAGGTATATGAATGCACGCCATCGGTTGCGCGTGCATTGCAGAGGTTAAGGTTAGGGCTGCATTCATTTGGGGATATGGGGGATATGGGGGAGGGGGGATATGGGGGAGGGGGGATATGGGGGAGGGGGGATATGGGGGCAGGGGGATATGGGGGAGGGGGATATGGGGGAGGGGGGATATGGGGGAGGGAGGATATGGGGGAGGGGGGATATGGGGGAGGGGGGATATGGGGGAGCGGGATATGGGGGAGGGGGATATGGGGGAGGGGGGATATGGGGGAGGGGGGATATGGGGGAGGGGGGATATGGGGGAGGGGGGATATGGGGGAGGGGGAATATGGGGGAGGGGGGATATGGGGGAGGGGGGGTATGGGGAGGGGGGATATGGGGGAGGGGGGATATGGGGAGGCTCACCCTGCCTGCTCTGACGAGGTCGTTCACCTTCTTGTGGCACTGGGTGCCTGTCTGTGGTGTCAGGGCCACAGCGGTGACGGCCTCTGCCACTTCCCTCCACAGACGCCGGCTGTGGCGTGGGGCAACTTTGCGGCCGTGCCCGGGGTACAGGGCATCCCTCCTCTGCTCCACCGCGTCCAGGAGCGCCTCCACATCGCGTGACTCGAACCTCGGGGCTGAGCGACGGCCAGCCATCCAGTCGGGTGTTGCGGTCGGGTGTTGCGGTCGGGTGGGGGGGGAGCAGCGCGGCCTTATGAGCCGTCACGCCGTGCGGCGCGTATGACGCTGCACGGCGTGAACCACTGCGCAAGCGCGGATCCCGTTACGTCGCTGCTAGCCCATTTCGGGCCGGAGACTATTGACCCATTTTTCCGACGTGACGCAAGTCGGATTTGCGCCGTTTTTTGCGCCGATCGGCGGACTTTCCGCCGATAACGGAGAATTTCGCCCGTGGAACTTGCTGCAAAATGGAATGGTTGAAACAAATATTTAAAGGGAAGCTAGATAAGAATATGTTGGAGAAAGGATGGAGGGATGCGTTGATAGGGTGAGATGAATTAAATGGAAGGCTCATGTTGATTGTGGAACAACATGGGCCATATTTACAGAGGAATATTCCTGCTTTGCAGAAAGTTCAGAAAAGTTTCATTCGGTTGATTCTTGGGATGAAGAAGTTGTCTTACGCAGAAAGGTTAGGCCTGTATGTATTGGAGTTTTGAAGAATGAGGGATGATATTATTAAAACACATGGGGCAGGATTCCGCAGTCCACCAGCCGCGTTTTCCGGCGCACCCAGACAGCAGCAGGATTCTCTGTTCCTGCAGCTGGCGAACAGGGTTTCCCATTGTGGCCACCCCACATCTTTGGGGACTCGCGGGCATGGGTGCACTGCCGGTGAACTGGAGCATTCCACCGATGGAGAATTCCGCTGATAAGATCCTGAGTTGGTTTGACAGGATAGACATTGATATTTCCCATTGTGCAACATCTAGAGCCAAAGACACCGTTTCAGAAGAATCAACCACCCATTTAAGACAGAGATGAGGAGAAATTAATTTTATCAGAGGATCGTGAACATTTGGAATTCTCTAGCCAAGAGAGGTGTGAAGGCTGAGTCACTGAATATATTCAAGACTCAGAATCACAGAATCCTCGAATGGTTACGCCAACAAAGAGGCCATTTGGCTCATCATGTCTCTGCTGGCCCTCTGAAGGGGAAGTGCACGGAATGTCATTCCCCCACCATTTCCCTGTAATGCTTAAGAGCTCTCTGAACCATTTTCCCTCTCTCAGAATGACAGCATGCATCCTCCCACCACTGCTCCTCTGCCAGCACCCTTTCTGATGGCTCTCAGCCAGCCCAGACCAAGATGGTGCAGTAAGAAGTTGGTCCTTCAAGGTCCAGAGCTGCTCGAGAGTGAGGCCAGTGGGCAAGGCCATTGGCCATCTCCCCCAGTGAAAGCTTTCCGCCAGCCATGGGCAAACTCCTTTATGCAGCTGAATGCATTTTCAGCAGTGTGCTTTATGAGAGAGCATAAACTCGAAAGCGGAGGTTCAAAATGGCAGTGGTGCCAACCCAGTTTTAGACACAACTGGCATCATGATCTACATAATTTTGACACTTGGTTCACAACATCTCTGGCAACGTCATCAGCAAGGGGAGGTGGAGTATAAAAATTAAAGTTGACACTCCAGTGCAGCCCTGAGGGTGTGCTGCACTGTTGGAAGTGCTGTCTCACTGATTTAATGTGAAAGTGAGGCCCTATCTGCCTGCCTCAGTGGATGCAATAGATCCCGTGGCAGAGGAGTTACCGTTTTAACGATGTTGATTCAAGGATGAATATTGACCAGGAACAGGGAAAACTCGTTTTCTCATATTCAAAATATTGCCATGATGTCCACCTGAGAGGGTGGGTTTAACATCCCATCTGAAAGACCATTTTAGTTACAGCATCGCTACTTCAGATAAAACAAAAATTGGTTCAGCTTACCAATGGGGCAGCTACAATCATAATGTCCAACGTAATCATTGCAGAGTCCTCTGTGCTTGCATGGGTTTGAAGAGCAGTCATCAACTTCCGTCTCACACAGAACCCCTGGTCATTTGAGAAGAGCATTTGCCATTATGATTTCATTATTCTTACATTTATTCATTCCACAGTAAACCAAACAACTGACTACAACATGCAGAGTTGGTGCAATTTTTATTTTATTTTTTTAATTATAAATTTAGAGTACCCAATTCATATTTTCCAATTAAGGGGCAATTTAGCATGTCCAATCCACCTACCTGTGCAATGCACTAATAAACTGTAAGCACACATTGGGGAGCAAACGGTATGTTGTGCTGTCCCCCAACTCTAGGAAAATTGGTACTTCAAAAATCAGGACAGCAAGAATCAAGTACATTGACTCTCAGAGTCCATTTTTCCAACCTGTACTCCACTGAGGCCTGTCACCGTGAGCTCAAATTAACAACAACAGCGTGCATTCATATAGCATCTTTCATGTACAAAAATGTAGGTTTTAGCAAGTATCTTAATATACAAGATGAGAGGTTTAAGGAGAGAATTTCTAAGTTCCGAGCTGAGGCAGTTGAAAGCATGTCCACCAATGGTGAAATGATAAAATCAGGGATATGCAAGAGGCCAGAACTGAAGAAGGTTTTCCCAATGTCTTCTCAATTTTCACTTCATTCACCCTATAAAATATGCTCCGACACAAAAAGCATCTTCTTGCTCTGGAGAAAAAGAGAGGAATTGAACATAAAAGAACATATGTTCAATTATACATGGGCATTGGTGGGACCAGTTTTGGTCTCCTTATTTCAGGAAGGATATCATAGAATTTTATCATAGAATATTTACAGTGCAGAAGGAGGCCATTCGGCCCATCGAGTCTGCACTGGCTCTTGGAAAGAGCACCCTACCCAAGGGCAACACCTTCCCCCTATCCCCATAACCCAGTAACCCCACCCAACACTAAGGGCAATTTTGGACACTAAGGGCAATTTATCATGGCCAATCCACCTAACCTGCACATCTTTGGACTGTGCGAGGAAACCGGAGCACCCGGAGGAAACCCACGCACACACGGGGAGGATGTGCAGACTCCGCACAGACAGTGACCCAAGCCGGAATCGAACCTGGGACCCTGGAGCTGCAAAGCAATTGTGCTATCTACAATGCTACCGTGCTGCCCTAAATGTGTTGGAGATGGTTCACAGATGGTTTATGAGATTGACACCTGGAATGAACGGGTTGTCCTATGAGGTAAGGTTGGATAGACAGGGCTCGTTTCCACTGGAGCTTAACAGAGTCAGGGGTGACTTGATTGATTGGACTGTATAAGATCCTGAACGTGTTTGACAAGGTGGACATGAAAAGGATGTTTCCTCTTGTGGGTGAGTCCAAAACTAGGGAGCACTGTTTAAAAATTAGGGGTCATCCTAAATGACAGCGATGAGGAGAGTTTTTTCTCTCAGAGGGTTGTGCAACTTTGGAACGCTCTGCCTCAGACCATGAAGGCAAGATCACTGAATATCTTTAAGGCCATGGTCGATAGATTCTTGTCAGGCAAGGTAATCAAAGATTATCAAGGGTAGATGGGAATGTGGAATTCAAAACACAAACAGATCAGCCATGAATGGCGCAGCAGGCTTGAGGGACCAATTGGACTATGTTTGCCCCTAATTTGTACGTTTATATGTTGTATATTTGTCTGGAGGCCCCACCTTCTCAACCTTGTTCCTCGTCTGAGGCATGCTGATTCTCAAATTGATTCACCACCAGTCAGCTCTCCCCCTCCAAGGGGGAAGCAGCCAATTGTCAGCTGGGACTATAGCAACTTTACACTTTTTTACATTCGTCATAAGGTTCACAACTATTGATGGCTTAAAATAAGCTTTTGAGATTCCATTTGTACTAGCTTAACTACAATCAGACTGCAGATCTAGACAGCTGATTGATAATCTTAATGTAAAATCTTTTCTAAAAAAAATAACAAGATGGATATTAATTAAAATCAATGGGGCGGTGGGTGGAAGAATTTAGCTCTTTTTTATATGCACTTAACATGGATATATATAAGATTGGATTTTGACATCAATCTCCTGCGCTCCATTTGTCGATGCTGCCACACAACTACCTTTGAAGCTTATATCACTGTGACAGCCTTCATTGAACATTAACAGAGTTTATTACTACATCACTCACAACACTTTGTGTGCTTTTACTTTGCTGATCGGTCAGTATATAGCCGGCAGTCATCCTTGGTTAATGCTTAGATTTCTAACGGATGCAGGGAAACCCATGGAGCTGCCCTCTCATATCTATCAAAGAAACAGCTCGCACACTGAGAAACTAAACAAAGTTTTCAAATTCAAGTGATAGATTTGCTCATCCCCCATCTTTAGCCTTACTACAGTAATATTAACCCTTTATTTCCAAAAAGCATACTCTGAGAAACGTCAACTGGTAGTTGCTTCTTATTTCCTCAGATTTCCCATTCTGACCTGCCGATAATTTCCTATTTCTAGGGTGAGATGTTCCGGCTGCTCATGCAGGTAGATTAAATGGGAAATCCCATTGACAGCAGCGGGCCTGTGTATATTTATTTACATTGTGTATTTATGTCTGCCATATGTATTTTCTTTTCATGTATGGAATGATCTCTCTGAACTGTACACTGAACAATACTTTTCACTGTACTTCGGTACACGTGACAATAAACAAATCCAATCCAATTCAATCCGAGCAGAAGATCCCGCCACCGATGGGGCACCTCTCACCTGATTGATTGATTGATTGATTTATTGTTACAGGTACCGAAGTACAGTGAAAAGTATTTTTCTGCGGCCAAGGGAACGTACACAGTACGTACACAGTAGACAAAAAAGAATAATTGACAGAGCACATTGACAAATGGTACATTGATTAATAGTGATTGGTTACAGTGCGGAACAAGTGCCAAACAAACCAAATACTGCTGAGAAACATGCCATGGGGAGGCCAGAGAATCCACGCAATTAATGTCTCAGCCTAACCTTCACTGAACATCGCATTCCATCAATTCTATTTTCAACTTAACTGACTGGCCTGTCTGCTGAATGTTTATTTCAACTTGGGCACAGTTGCTATTAAAATGCTGGATATAAAACTCATCACATTTTTACCCTGGGCTTTTTTTGACAGGTTATCTTTTTTGGGATGCTTCTGTTGAAACGCTTCTTTTATCTGGAATTCTGAGCTCAGCATAATAATAATAACTTATTGTCACAAGTAGGCTTCAAATAAAGTTACTGTGAAAAGCCCCTAGTCGTCACATTCCGGCGCCTGTTCGGGGAGGCCGGTACGGGAATTGAACCCGCACTGCTGGCCTTGGTCTGCATTACAAGCCAGCTGTTTAGCCTACTGTGCTAAACCAGTCATTAAATAATAATCGCTTATTGTCAGAAGTAGGCTTCAATTAAGTTACTATGAAAAGCCCCTAGTCCCACTGTTGAAAAAAAGAGGGTCATGTTCCAAGAGAGCCACATGCAAGACAGGTTGGGATTAATTTTCAACATGGATTCAATGGGAATGGAAATTCAGTGATTTCCTTCATTGGCTTATGATCCATGACAGGAGCTTATGCCCTGGGTTACAAACTAAATCCTGTTATCTCAACTGTGATGCTGTCATGCAACCAGATTGAAGGCTATGTGAGATCATGGATAAAATTGCATCATGGATGACAGCAGGGTAGTGTGCTGGTTTCGCTCAGTGGGTTAGACAGCTGGTTTGTGATGCAGAATAAGGCCAGCAGCGCGGATTCAATTCCCGTACCAGCTGAGAATTCTGAATTCTCCCTCAGTGTACCCGAACAGGTGTTGGAATGCGTTGACTATGGGGCTTTTCACAGTAACTTCATTGTAGTGTTAATGTAAGCCTACTTATGACAATAAAGATTATTTATTTAGTGTGCAATAAGTTTGATTCCATCACACTATTCCTATTGCAAGATTTTGGTCCAGGAGTCATAGATTACCCAATAGGTGTCGAAGTCATAAGTGATTTTGAGGCAGTCTATGAAAAAGCAACAGTTTAGATATGATACATAAGCTCAACAAGCAGAAAACAGATGACATGTAATGGGTGAGAACAGTTTACTGGTTCCGGATAAGACAAACGGATGGATGGAGCAGGGTGGCACTGATCTCCAAAGCTGCTTGGCAGTCTCCTCAGAACAGTTTGCCGGTTCCCGGATCAGGCAAAAGGACTGATGAAGGTGAGCCTGGAAGAGGTTGTTTATTCTGCCTTCTTCAGCCTTCTTAAGGTGGAAGTGTTAGGCCAAAGCCAGCATGGGTCTTGTCTGTTCAAAGTCTTCCTGAGATAATCAAGGTGTAAGGTCAGGGCTAGCATTGGTCCACCTCGAGAAGCTCACTTCTGTTCAAAGTGTTTTTCCATTCTGAGGATCCATTTGTATACTTTATTCCTGGGAACCTGAGGTTAATCATTTATTCAATAGTCCATTGGCACAGGACAAATATTCAGGATGATCCATTCTGTTTTCACCAGATGCTCAGTGAGTCATTTTGTGGCTTATCACTTGCTAAGTCATCCAATTAACCTTCAGATAGTTGGTTTACATATGAGTTATGAACTCACCCACATCTTATCAGGATTATCAATGTTGTGTTTCAGTGCCTGTGCTATATGCATGTCCTTGGCAAAGATAATGCCCTTCTCTGTTCTGACTTTGACCATCCAAGAAGCTGCTTTGGGTGATTTCTTTATAGGAGAGAGAGCAGTATTCCTATAATATTCATTATATTTCTTATGATTTTGTAAAGTTATTATGCACCGATTTCTTACACAAAGATTCAACAACAATTTGCATTTAAGGATCAACTTTACTGTGGTCAAGCATTCTGAAGCTCTTCGTAAGAGCGACATTCAAATAATCATTTGTAAGTACCGAACTTGAATATTGCCGAAGCTTTTCATCTTGCACTTATCAGAACACTTCAGAAGAATTCCAATATATGAAGAAAACAACAATTTATATTGTATGACAAGAGAGTGCTGATTGCTTGACAAGCGGAATCTGATTGGTAGAGGCATTGCCATAGAGAAGCAACAGTTGAGTTAAAGACCATAAATTGCCAAGCGTTGTTTGAAATTTAAATCAGACAGCTTGACCTTAATTGGTCACTGCATTAGCCTGCAGAATAAGCCAACGAATGGGTTTGCATAATTTGTTCAGCTGAAACAGGTACAATGTGTGTACATGTTCTTCCTGTTGTTGCTAACTTTTGGTTGGTTCAATTGGCTCTGTTTTATAACCTTTGCTCTAGAGTCGCCAGGTATCTTTATGATACCGCCACGAGGTTCAAGTTCAAGTAATGATCAATAACTCAACACACCAATGAGTAAGATTCAAATCAAAACACATTTGTTATACACAGTAAATCGCTACTCATGCATAAACTCTACTTTCTAGGCTATTTCTATAACTAACAGGCCTATAGTTAGCTTCGGACTCGCCCACCAGGTCAGGGGAACAAATGGCCTTTTGTTCAGGTCCTGAGTCTGCAGGATTCAAAAGCTGGTATGGACTGGTAGCTAGGAGCGCCTATCTCATAGCGAACGTTGACTTGAGACTTACTTGGTTGGAGGCAGCGAGGCAGGTCACTGTCAAGGGTTGGTTCAAGTTGCTGAGTGACCCTGCCAAAGAAGGACGATTTGAACTTGGGGGCTTTACTTTATAGTCCCCAGGGGCTTCCCGCCCTTTGGGGCGGACCCCGTACCTGGTTCCAAGTGATTGGACTTTGTTCCAATCACTTGGTTCGATTTCTCCAATGGTTCCCTGATCGTTGGAGTCCGTTAACCTCTTTTGTGTTGGCTCCTGCTGGCACCGAGGAGTCTGGCTTGTCTTTGTTTACCTTAAAATGTTTCGATTGTTCCCGGGGATCACTCATTACTATGTAGATGGCTGCTACATTACTATGCAGATGGCTGCTTGTATCGAAGCTGTCTGGGTTTCTGTAGAGTCTAATACACAGTAAACTTGCACCTGCTAGTTTTTGCCTGTGTTGGCTGAATTTCCCTTCAGCCTTTGCTGTTCTCCATTTTAAGTCGGAAAGTGGCCAACTCAGGTGGCTACACTGTTTGGAAGGAACAGGGCCCTGTGTAATAATTCTTTAGGTATGTAGGCTGTACATCCTAAAGACTGGCGGATCATATCAAACAATGTGGCGCAAATGCTGTTCACAACAGGCAAGGTACAGACTATACCCAACTTGCTCATTTTTGCAAAACTCAAAATAAAGTGTCCAACATTAGATGTGTTTCTATGATTGGACAACATTTGCTAAATAATCCTCAGTGTATTAAGAATTACATGGACAATCACGTTATGATTGTCAGTTGTCCCTGCAGTGCATTGCATTTGCATGTGCTGGAAACTATACATATGAATGCAAAGGTCCCTGCCCTTTGCAGATGGAAAGAACATTTACACACATTGCCCCTGATTCAGCTAAATAATATAGCTGCCAGCCATTTGCTGATTCATTCCCCATGGCAATACCTTAGCAAATCAAGGTCAAGTTGCCTGGTTTAAATTTAAAATAATGTCTGGCAGCTAGCTATCAGTCAACATTAACTGGTGCATTCTCTATGGAGCATCTCTGTCAATCAGAGTTCACTTACTAATCAAAATGCACTCTCTTATACAGTATAAATTGTTGTTTTCCACTGACATCAGTATTCTTGAGATTGTCGGTTGAAGAGGAATTTCTTCAGCCAGAGGGTGATGAATCTGGGGAACTCTTTGCCGCAGAAGGCTGTGGAGCCCAAATCACTGAGTGTCGTTAAGACAGAGATAGATAGGTTCTTGATTAATAAGGGAACCAGGAGTTATGGGGATAAGGCAGGAGAATTGGGATGAGAAAAATATCAGCCATGATTGAGTGGCGGAGCAGATTTGATGGGCCGAGTGGCCTAATTCTGTTCTTGGTCTTATGAGTGCAAGATGAAAAGTTGTAACATGTCTCTATTTTCAGTGACATTCCTTCACTGCTCAGATGGCTGATTGCGCCCAAAGCAGAAACTCAATTCCAAATAGACGATAATTCAGGAAACCTGGTTCAAACTAATAAAATGTTCATCCTAGTAGGAATTTTCTCTCCACGAATCACGTGCAAGTAGATTCTAAATTGTATAATGAAACCCGAGAATCTTTCAAAAAGAAAAACAAGAAAGATTTCCATGACCCCAGTTCGTCCCAAAGCATTTTACAGTCAATGAAATACTTCTAATGCTGCTGTAATGGAACAATTGGGGGATATTAAGACCTCAGTAGAATTAAAATAGTCTGAACTGCCTTTCTCAACAACAATTATCTTATGAATTTTGTGTTATCTCTCAATTAAGGCATCCACAATATTGGACTACTCACCTTGGGATAGCCCTGGTATGTGTAAAGATAAGCTTCTTATATTAGCTCTAATTGATTCAAGTCCTCATTATTTAGATTGATGACTGTGATACAGACCAGCCTTGTTGCAGTTTTAATGAACCTTGGTTCATTTTACCTTCTTCACAAAAATTGAAAACATGCACGTTTTGGAATGAAGATTTCCGAATAAAAAATGAGAATGCACAGAGTGAAATACAGAAGACAACTAGGGGCATCTGAAAGAAATGATAACTTACCGTGTTAATGGCAATGCATGTTTGACAATGACTAGATGGTGGAAATGAAACACAATTGTTGTATGAAGGCCATCCCTCTGGTTGGATCGACTTTGTTTCTGCCGCATAACCAGAAATTAAAGGGGGAGAAGGATTCCCAAATAAGAGATAGTCACTAACTACTCCAGTTGGGAATTGAGGAGAAACCTCCTTATCCTGAGAGCGGTGAGAATGTTGGACACGCTGCCACAAGGCGAAAATGCAAACATCTTCAGGCAGAAGTGCCAAGCGGGAGGATGCACCAACTCGGCCTCCTCCTGAGGTTCCAACATTCACAGGTCACGATCTTCATCCAGTTCGATTCACTCCTTGTGATATCAAGAAATAGCTGAAGGCACTGGATACTGCAGTCTATGGGTCATGACAATATCCTGCAGTAGGACTGATGATTTGAGCTCCAGTACTAGTCTCACCCCCTAATCAAGCTGTTGCAATATAGCTACAGCACCCACGTTTAACTAACAATGTCGAAAAATGCTCAAATGAGTCCGGTCCACTAAATGCAGCACATATGCAATCCAACCATAAGACATAGGAGCAAAATTAAGCCACTCGGCCTATCGAGTCTGCTCCGCCATTCAATCATGGCTGATATTTTTCTCATCCCCACTCTCCTGCCTTCTCCCCATAACCCCTGATTTCCTTAATATCAAGAACATATCTATCTCTGGCTTAAAGGCACTCAGTGATTTGGCCTCCACAGCCTACTGCAGCAAAGAGTTCCACAGATTCACCACCCTCTGGCTGAAGAAATTCCTCCTCATCTCTGTTTTAAAGGATCGTCCCTTTAGTCTGAGATTGTGTCCTCTGGTTCTAGTTTTTCCTACAACTGGAAACATCCTCTCCACATCCACGTCCACAGAGGTCGTCCTTCTAAACTCCAACGGGTACAGACCCAGAGTCCTCAACTGTTCCTCATAGGACAAGCTCTTCATTCCAGGGATCATTCTTGTGAACCTCCTCTGGACCCTTTCCAAGGCCAGCACATCATTCCTTAGATACAGGACCCAAAACTGCTCACAATACTCCAAATGGGGTCTGACCAGAGCCTTATAAAGCCTCAGAAGTACATCCTTGGTCTTATATTCTAGCCCTCTCAACATGAATGCTAACATTGCATTTGCCTTCCTAACGGCCGACTGAACCTGCACGTTAACCTTAAGAGAATCGTGAACAAGGACTCCCAAGTCCCGTTGTGCTTCTCATTTCCGAAGCATTTCGCCATTTAGAAAATAATCTATGCCTCCATTTCTCTTTCCAAAGTTCATAACATCACATTTTTCCTCAATGTATTCCATCTGCCACTTCTTTGACCACTCTCCTAGCCTGTCCAAGTCCTTCTGCAGCCCACCTGCTTCCTCAATACTACCTGTCCCTCTATAGATCTTTGTATGATCTGCAAACTTAGCAACAGTGCCTTCAGTTCCTTCTTCCAGACAAGAGGGCAGCATTTGACTGAGTGTGGCATCACTGAGCCCCAGCAAACCGAGAGTCAATGGGAATCAGGGGAAACTCTCCATTGGTTGGAGTCAAACCTGGCACAAAGGAATATGGTTGTGGTTTTTGGAAATCAAATCTCTCAGCTTCAGGACACCGCTGCATGATTTCCTCAGGGCAGTGATCTGGACCCAACTGTCTTTAGCTGCTTTGTCAATGACCTTCCCTCCATCATAAGGTCAGAAATTGAGACGTTCGCTGATGATTTCCATGTTCAGCACCATTCATGACTCACCAGACAGCGAGGCAGCCCATGTCTAAATGCAGCAAGAATGGGACAATATCCAGTCAACACTTCAAAGAATCATCATGGAACAGGAGAACCATCCATTCCTTACAGGCCTCACCAGGACCATGTCCCAAATTGCAGTACTACTGGAATCCCAAAGCAGCTCCCGGTTCTTTGATGGTCACTGCTGGGCCTTTACTGTGCCAGAGACTGAGGCAAGGTATTTATTTTGTGGTTCGCATGCAACAATTTAACCAGACTTCTGCGGGACCACAGCAGAACCCACCTCTGCTGGTGAGAGCTTTGGGATCAAACAGACATAAGATGGGCACCACTGGGTGGCAGTATCGGCAATTTTGGGAACACATGCTCACAAGCCCCAGAATTCCATTGGCGCACACACAGCATTACACTGAACAAAGAAACAGGCCATTCAACTTCATTGCTCCAGGCCGGTGTTTTTACTCCAAATTAGTATCCTCCCATCATAATTCCTCAAATTCTATCAACGTAGCCTTCTATACCTTCCTTCCTTGTGTGTTTATGTGTTATCTGTGTTTTACGCACTCATTTCTTGCCCTCGAAAGGTGGTAGTGACGCATATTCTTCAAATGTCCTCGGTACATCCGCAGGGCTGTGAGGGAGGAAGCTCCTGGATTTTGACCCCCCCACCCGCCCGCCCCCCGCCCGGCAGTGAAGGAATGACGATATATTTCTGAGTCAGGATGGTGTGTGGATTTGAGGGGAATTTGCAGGTAGTGGTGTTCCCAGGTGTCCGCTGCCCTTGAATTCCCGATGGGAGAGGCCCTGGGTTTGGAAGTTACAGTCAAAGGAGCCTTGGTGAGTTTCTGCAGTGCACCTTATAAATAGTACACACTGTTACCACTTGCTGCTGTGGTAGTGGGAGTGAATGTTTAAAGTAGTGGATGGTGTGCCAGTCAAGTGGGTTGTTTTGTCCTGGATGGTGCCGAGATTTTTTGAATGCTGTTGGTGCTGCACTTATCTAGCCAAGTGGAGCGTGTTCCATCACACTCCTGACTTGTACCTTGTAGATGATGGACAGGCCCTATGGAGTCAGGACGTGAGTTACTCACTGTGGGATTCCCAGCTTCTGACGTGTTCTTATAGCCACAGTATTTATATGGCTAGTCCAGTTTCTGGTCAATGTAAACACTGCCCAAGGGGGTTCAGTGATGGTAATGCCATTGAATATCAAGGGACGAAGGTTAGATTCTCTCTTCTTGGATATATGGGGAGGGATTCTCCAACCCCCCGCCGGGTCGGAGAATCGCCGGGGGCTGGCGTGAATCCCGCCCCCGCTGGTTGCCGAATTCTCCGGCACCGAATATTCGGCGGGGGTGGGAATCGCGCCGGTTGGCGGCCCCCCACCCCCCCCCCCCCCACCGCGCCCCACCCCCCACCCCCCACCACCGGCGATTCTCTGGCCCGCAATGGGCCGAAGTCCTGCTGCTGGAATGCCTGTCCCACCGGCGAGAATCAAGCCACCTCTCTTAACGGCGGGACAAGGCGGCAGGGGCGGGCTCCGGGCTCCTGGGGGGGACCCCCATGGTGGCCTGGCCCGCGATCGGGGCCCACCGTTCCGCGGGCGGGCCTGTGCCGTGGGGGCACTCTTTTCCTTCCGCCTTCGCCATGGTCTCCATTATGGTGGAGGCGGAAGAGACCCCCTCCACTGCGCATGCGCGGGGATGCCGTGAGCGGCCGCTGACACTCCCGTGCATGTGCCGCACGGCAAAGCCAGTTTCGCGCCAGCTGGCGGGGCACCAAAGGCCAGCTGGCGGGGCGGAAATCAGTCCGGCGCGGGCCTAGCTCCTCAAGGTTAGGGCTCGGCACCTCAAGATGTGGATGATTCCGCACCTTTGGGGCGGCGCGATGCCGGACTGATTTGCGCCGTTTTTGGCGCCGGTCGGTGGATATTCATCCCCCACCATCTGGCCTGCAAAATCCTACCAACTGTCTTGGCTTGACACAATTCACACCTCTTTAACCTGGGGTTACCCCAGCTCTGGATCTGTAAAGATTTAATCACCTGCTAATGCCTAATGCTCGCATTCCAAGCATTGTCTGGCATCTTTGAATTTGTCTATTTTTGAATTTCTGGAACATACCTCTTCATTCACCTGAGGAAGGAGCAGCGCTCCGAAAGCTAGTGATTCAAAACAAACCTGTTGGACTTTAACCTGGTGTTGTAAGACTTCTTACTGTTCTTGGAGATAGTCATTGCCTGGCACTTATGTGGCACAAATGTTACTTGCCACCTGTTGGCTTCCAATTGCCAATAAGTGGCTGTATTGGCTACCCACTACCTGTGAGCACTAGCCATTTTACATTGGAACAAGGCTCCTTGAAAATGACTGTGAGTCAGGGCCATGTTGGGGGACGAACACGCCAACCAGTGTGGAAAAATCTGGGTCTGCCTGCCGCCCTTCCCACTCCCATCCATCCTCTTATATTAGGGTCTCCACCCACACTATTGACCTCTTTTATTCATTCCCAACCTGTCACGTTTTGCTTAGTCTCATGCATCTTTCTCATTTCCTTCTGTATTAAGCTTTCACAGATATCATTTATTTTGAAACTGCAAGCTCAGCTGGGAGGCAGTTCAGTTTGACTAATCCCTTTCCAAGCTGAAGTATTGCCTTCAGTAAAGACGGCTCTTTGTATGCATGGAATTAGCTTTTTCGGAGAAATTGCAGAAAAATGACCTAACAATGTGATTATGGTTTATCTACGTAGCTCCTCAATATAAACACATTTTGTGCTATTTTCTTCTGGATTGTGCAGCTTTGAGTTAATTAATGCAGCACCTCCAGCTTTCAATAGTTCTCAGTGCTTTCCAGCAGGGAGACTGCAGCAAGTTTCATTGTCACCATATCTACTTCTCCACACTCTTCACTTAAGCCAATGATCATTTTTCATGTTTCATTAATACCTCAGGCAAATCAACATTTTGTCACAAGAACTGTTAAAAGTCTCTTCAATTCAAATATTAAATCTTAAAGTATCAACAGCTCTAGTGGACTCCAGAGAATGAGTGGACGTGAGGAAAAACTTTTTCACACAGTGGGTGGTGGAATGCACTGCCTGAGAGTGTGGTTGAGACAGGGTCAGTCAAGGCTTTCAAAATGGAATTAGATTATTATTTGAAAAGGAAAAATGTGCAGGGTTACCAAGAGGTGGTAGGGCAGAGGTGGGAGGGGGGGGCACTTTAATTGTGCTGACGGTGGGACAATTGTCTGGATGTCAAGATTATTTTTGGAATTATTTCCATCAATGTAAAGGTTTCCCTGTTCATTCTGGAGGGTGAGGGACAACAGTAGTAGCGGTGCCACAGATCTCACGATCTGAAAATAAGTATTCTTGGAGACCCCTACTGCTCTCCATCTGAAAGGGTGCCAGTGTTGGTGTGTCACGCATATTGTGCAAGTATGCAGGGCAGCACGGTGGCTTTAGGCAACCGTAAGGAGTTTGCATGTTCTCCCAGTGTGGGCTTCCTCTGGGTGCTCCGGTTTCCTCCCACAGTCCAAAGATGTGCAGGTTAGGCGGGTTGGCCATGATAAAATTGCCCCTTAGTGTCCAAAAGTTTGCAGGTTAGGTGGGGTTATGGGGATAGGGGATGGGGGAGTGGGCCCAGATAGGGTGCTCTTTCAGAGGGTCAATGCAGACTTGATGGCCGAATGGCCTCCTTTTGCACGGTAGGGATTCTATGGGTACAAATGGACTGATTATGATATTAAACTGCCTCTAACGTTGATGTGACACACATTCTACCATATTGAAACTCACGTGTCCCCTTAACATCCAATCATTATCAAAATGACGAAGGACTCAGCCACACCTCACCCAGCTTACCAGCCAGGAGTGTTTCAAAGAGTTGATAGGGAGCATGAATAAAAGGAGAGGGGATTTCATCAGCCTCTCACTGACCAGAGAGAAGGAAGAGAGAAACCCAGGGATTTGCCAGGCTACGGCATTCCCAATGGTGTTCCAAATTGAAGGCATGTCGCTCTACAAGCCCACATTGTTAATAAGGGGGATGTTTCATAATTGTAAAGTTATCTATTTATCAGCGTCTAGTCTGCGTGTGACCATGACCAGAGATTGCTTCTGAGTGAGTGCCAGCTATCCTGTAAGCAGGAACAACACCTTCAGCTTGTGGCAGTCAGCTGCACTGCCATCTTTGGGCCAGCATGATGAACCAGAAGCTGACTGCTGGGTAATGAAGGATATTCCCACCACCCTAGCTTGTGATTCTCCTCCGCTACCTGACCAAGCAAGTATAGTGGGAGCAATGTAGCAATAAGGAATGTCATGGAGAAATGGTTCCACTGCATTGATTGCTCTTGGCTAGCCCGACAACACTCACCACAGCAAGTGTTCATTTGCTGTTTTCCACAATCTCACTATCAGAAGGTTGTATCCCTTTCCACCAAGTCTTCAGCAGCTTGGTAAAATGAGGTGGACTGGCAGGAGGAAGAGGATGGGGAGAAATAGCTGCACAAGGGAGAGGAATGGAATCTCATGGTGCATCGCAATATGGAGCTCGCTCTCGCTGGGTGAGATCTAGACGCGAATACTTAAATGAGTTTGGGCTTATTTAAATATGCGCTCGCCCAATTCACCCGGGACCGCGGTTTCACCGGCCTCCCCTGTGAGGCCTTAACCTGGCACCGTTTGGTACTGGTTCACAAAGTTGGGAACCAGTCGTGATGGCACCTGGGGGGTATCTTGTCCATAAGGGGTGGGGTAAGGCGGGGCTTGAGGACCCTGAAAGAGGTGTTGGGAGAAATGGGGGAGGGGGCTGAGGCCGCAGAGGGAGATCGAAAGATCGGGGCTGCCTTTAAAAATGACTTAAAGAGTGGCCTTGACGGGGAGCTCCTCGCCAAGGCCAGAAAATGGCTGAACGTGCCCATATTTCTGGTTACCAATGGCACCATTGCACCATCACTCCACAGCTCTCAATCTATTTACCAAAGACCACCAAAGCATTCCCCCTGGGCAAAATCATCAAAATTAAAGTCACCCACAAGAAAAACTACACTCCATGAAAACTTGATTTAGTCAACACTTCCAATAATATGTAGAAACTTGAGCTATTCACACTTGTTCATTCTTTTAGTGCCTTAGCTTGACCTAGTGGTACCACAGTGGTTATAGCATGGCTGGTGGAAGGCTGCTGGTGTACCACTGTACCTAGCATCACTGTGTGAATCCTCTTCAGTGTTCTCCCATACACAGAAACAGCAAAGTCCTCATCTGCAGCAGAATATTTTTTTTTAATACAGAATAATAATTTAGAGTACCCAATTCTTTTTTTCCAATTTAGCATGGCCAATTCACCTACCCTGCACATCTTTTGGGTTGTGGGGGTGAGGCCTGCAGCAGAACTGACCTTATCTCTAGTGACTGGCACTCACCTCTGGTGAACTGGCACACACCTCCAATGAGCTGGCGCACAAATTGCTCATCCCCCCTCGTCTTGGCCACGGCCCACTTGTGCTCGGTTACTCACCAGGTGCTGCTCTCAACTGTGTGCAACCTTTACATTTGACGCAGTTGTGAGGGTCAGATCAAACAATGGTGTTTCTCCTTCAGAGCTCTGGAGTTCCTCTCGCCTTTCAAGACAAGGCTGCAATGATTTTAGCACACTGGGCTAAATCGCTGGCTTTGAAAGCAGACCAAGGCAGGCCAGCAGCATGGTTCAATTCCTGTACAAGACTCCCCAAACAGGCGCCAGAACGTGGCGACTAGGGGCTTTTCACAGTTACTTCATTTGAAGCCTACTTGTGACAATAAGCGATTTTCATTTCATTTTTCATTTCATGATTTCATTTTTCATTTCATGATTGTCAGATGTTAGGTCTTGAGTGTCTGAAAGCTGACAAAGAGTGGGGTGTGGAGGAGGGAGTGGAAGATGGAGAGGGGTTGGGGGGGGGGGGGGTGTTCCATGAGGGAATCTCCATGGAGTGAAAAGCAGGTGCTCTATTGTCATACCATCTGCAAACTCATCACTCCATACAGCAGGAAGTGGGATTTGGAAAGTTGTGTGGGGTAGGAACAAGCCCTGAATGATCTCTGCGATGTCCAATGCAACAGACACCAACAGAGCATCCATGTGAGGCAGAGAGCCATCTCCACGGGGCTCGGAAAGTACAGGTGTGCCTATCCTGCACCTGATCTGCTGTGGACACCTCGGGCTGGATTCTCCGGTCCCCTAGCCACTTGTTTCTCGGTGGCGCACCGTTCGCCTGCGGTGGGATTTTATCCTCCTGGCGACTGCCAATGGGATTTACCACTGAAACCACCCCACGCTGCCAGCGGGAAAATCGCAATGGCAAGAGAATTCCAGTCCTAGTCTTGCAAGAGAGAGCGAAGAATATCAATGTGTTGCAAGGTGCCTGCGATAGCTAAATAACTGGAGGTATGCAGAAGCAGTGAGGAGGTGAGAAGCTGACCATTTTGGTAGGTGTGAGAGAGTGAGGTGGAATATCTGGATGTTTGGTGTGAGGACTAAGTGCTATGAATTGTGACTGAGTGACTGATGAAGGTGTGTTGCATTAATCAACGCGAGAGGTTGGTAATTCAATGGGTCGGACACATAGATTTCATAGAATTTACAGTGCAGAAGGAGGCCATTTGGCCCATCGAGTCTGCACCGGCTCTTGGAAAGAGCATCCTACCCAACGTCCACACCTCCACCCTATCCTCATAACCCAGCAATCCCACCAAACACTAAGGGCAATTTTGGACACCAAGGGCAATTTATCATGGCCAATGCACCTAACCTGCACATCTTTGGACTGTGGGAGGAAACCGGAGCACCCGGAGGAAACCCACGCACACACGGGGAGGATGTGCAGACTCCGCACAGACAGTGACCCAAGCCGGGAATCAAACCTGGGACCCTGGAGCTGTGAAGCAATTGTGCTATCCACAATGCTACATGTATGTTTGCTGTCCTTAACTAACTATGAGAGGTCATTGAACTTCTTCTGGACTGCAGCCAGATTCAGGACCAGACTCAAAGAAATGCCCACCCCTCCCCCTCCCCAGATACCAACTCCTATTTTCTTCTCAGACTTTGAGGGCATCCTGAACTCCTGAACAGGGTAGTTGAACCATACATTAATTATATAGGTTGTTGGGCACCATGTTGAGCATACAATCATGTCCCATGCTGGGCTGCATACTAAACTCATTTAGATGAGGAGGCAGCATGAGGTTGGTGTGCTGCCTGTCTCAACAGAACTGAGTGTACATCGTAAATCCACATCCAAAAAAACAGTCCTTGACATTTATTTTCCTCCTCAAACTGTGTTACTGCTTGAGAAATGTATGTGCCATCAGAAAGATGGAGACTGCTGGTACCCATCCTGTGAGAATCATGATGAGGGCATATCCACTCAATAGTTCACCTGCTGTAGTTAGAAGACAAGGATGTAGGCCTGGGGTTGTTGCTAATTTGGGCACCAAGGTTGTAATCTGCCTTTCAAAAAGCAGCCTTTTCTGCAACGGTATAAAGTAAGCAGTGTGGCTTACTGTCACAATCCTGATCGTCAAGCACACCATAACACACACATACAAACACACAGATTCACACACACACAGGTATACTCACACACATACACACACACAAATTCTTAACCATTACCGCTAATGTGTACAGTGAATAGGCTTGGCTGCACTGTCTCAGCTTGGTTAAGTGAGCAGCACCTGTGCTTCTAGGTCAGAAGGTTACGTTTTCAAATCCCACTTCAAAGAACTGACCACAAACTCCAGACTGATCCACCAGTGCAGTAATGAGGGTGCTAATGTACGGTTAGAGCTGAAATCTTTTGGATTAAACTAAGGCCCCATCAATCGTCATGATAGGATGTAAAAGATCTTGTTAATCGCACTGCTACCATTTAGGATTTATAAGGAGCCCGTTAATGGTATAATTTATGGTCTTGATGCGGAATTCAGCCTTGGAGGTCCAGAAAAAGAACAGTTAAAGCTGTGGGGCGGGATTCTCCGACTCCCCGCCGGGTCGGAGAATTGCCGGGGGGTGGCGTGAATCCCGCCCCCGCCTGCCGCTGAAGTTTCCAGCAGCGAAAATTCGGTGGGGGCGGGAATCGCGGCACGCCGGTCGGCGCCCCCCCCCCCCCCCCCCCCCCCCCGGCGATTCTCCGGCCCGCGATGGGCCGAAGTCACGCTGCTGTCATGCCATTCCCGCCAGCGTGAATCAAACCACTTACTTTACCGGCGGGACTGGCGGCGCAGGCGGGCTCCGGGGTCCTGGCAGGGGGGCGCTCAGGGCGATCTGGCCCCGAAGGGTGCCCCCCAAGGTGGCCTGGCCCACGATCGGAGCCCACCGTTCCGCGGGCGGGCCTGTGCCGTGGGGGCACTCTTTTCCTTCCGCCTCGGCCATAGCCTCCGCGATGGCTGATGCGGAAGTGACCCCCCCCCCTGCGCATGCGCGGGGATGACGCCTGCAGCCGCTGACGCTCCCGTGCATGCGCGGACTTCCGCCGGCTGGCGAAGTCCCATCGACCCCGGCTGGTGTGGCGCCAAAGGCCTTTCCCGCCGGCTAGCGTGGCGCTAAAGGCCTTTCTCGCTAGATGGCGTGGCGCCAAAGGCCTTTCCCGCTGGCCGGCGGCACGCCAACCACTCCGGCGCAGGCCTAGCCCCTCAAGGTGAGGGCTTGGCACCTAAAGGTGCGGAGAAATCCGTACCTTTGGGGCGGCCCGACGTCAGCGTGGTTCCCGCCACTCCATCCCGCCAGGACCCCCCACCCCGCTGGGTAGGGGAGAATCCCGGCCATGGAGTCTTACTCTAGCACTATTTCGAGAGGTTACTTATCTCACCTATGACAATACTTTTATGCCCATCTTGCCATTCACACCGCTCTTAAAAATGAGAATTTTCAGTCTACAAAAATATTTTGACACTCAGAAAAGAAAATTTAAAAGAATTTTTGCAGAAAAAATGTGAAATGAGTTAAATATTTGTACATTCACATGACAACCAAAGATGTGCTGGTTGGGTGGCTTGGCCATGCTAAATCGTTCCTTCGTGTCCAAACGATTAGCTGGAGTTACTGGGTTATGGGGATAGGGTGTAGGATTGGGCCTAGATCGGGGCCGGGATTCTCTGATATCGCGGCCAAGTGTTGACGCCGACTTCAACGGGCCTCCAGGCCCATTCATTCTCATGTTCTTCGGGGGCTAGAATGGCGCCGGAGTGATTCTATGAATCTAACCCTGCTATTCCCTCTTTATTAATGTCTCAAGGAGCAATTTAATTTCCGAAAAGCACTTAATTACCAAGTTCTCTTCCTCCGCTTGTTCCTTTCAATTATTTCTCTATTCATTAATACACTTTGTCTTCCCCCTCTTTATTTCTCTTGTTATAGATTACTTGACTTGTCTTCCCTCTCTTTATTTCTCTTGTTATAGGTTACTTGTCTCTAATTCTTCATAATTTTCTCGGTTTCTTTCTCTATCCATCTTTTCCACTCATTAAGGAGATGGCCCATTGGTCACAAGGTTCATAAGGTCTCAGATGCATTGTTGACATTGCTGCAGCATTATTAATCCACATTTCTAATGTAATCCAAGTTCTTGATGAGGAAAGTTATGTTTACATAACATAACAGAAAGCTGCATCAGTCCAGAAATTTCTGAGCCATTATTTATTGAAGAGCAAAGATTCCCTGGTTTCTAATTGGTGGAGTTGCCAGAATAGGAGGACCTATTCCCAAAAGGAATATGTGGTAGCTTGGCCCTTTAAAGGCGATCATTCGCGGACCACATGATCTGCTTGGGGCCTATGGAATTCATTGCCACAGGAAGTAGTTGATGCTAAAACATTGAATATATTCACAAGGCGGCTAGATATAGCACTTGGGGAGAATGGGACCAAAGGCTATGGGGAGAAAGCAGGATTAGGCTATTGAGTTGGATGATCAGCCATGATCGTGATAAATGGCAGATCAGTCTAAGGGCCAAAAGGCCTCCTCCTGCTCCTAACTTCTATGTTTCTATCTATGTAATGCGTGGAAATATGTGAGCCCTGGCCATCTGGAAGGAAGCGCAGTCCTGGG
This sequence comes from Scyliorhinus torazame, assembly GCF_047496885.1. Classification (NCBI taxonomy): domain Eukaryota; kingdom Metazoa; phylum Chordata; class Chondrichthyes; order Carcharhiniformes; family Scyliorhinidae; genus Scyliorhinus; species Scyliorhinus torazame. Next base: position 93,216,859 of record NC_092710.1, read on the forward strand.
GAGCAGGGCCTGGTGAGTGTGGACCTGGGAGTCAAGTAGTAAAGACCGGTCGGAATATCAGGCTGTTGGGATTCTCTTTTTCCACTGGTAATGCACCTGCGGGTTTCCCGGCGGCGTGGGGTGGCTTTGATGAGAACTCACATTGACAAGTGGCAGGAGTAGAGGGTCCCGCTGCCAGAAAATGGTGCGCAACCGAGAAAAATGCAGCTGGCGGACTGGAGAATCCAGCGCCCGTATTTCAAATGCTGTTCCTGTACATAGTTTCAACTCATTGTTTGTTCCAATAAATCACTTTGTGATTCAAGCAGCCTCTTTGTTCATATCTCACGCCATTGCAGACCAGAAAGAAAACATTGTAAATCCACTCTGGAAACCTCCAGGAATTTTCAAAGAAATGTTAAGCACTGCGTTAATTTCACAAATCTTAAAACAATTACATGCTGATGAAACAAACTGGCTTGTTTGCAGCTAAATATTGCCAAGGGAGGCTACAAACAAGAGAGAATAAGCAGCAAAAAAAAAAAAATCACACATTCTGATTTCATCAACTAAACCCACTAAAAATGTACAAGACTAATAATGTATGGTGTTCGGGCCGGAAAGTGGAGCTGAGTCCACAAAAGATCAGCCATGATCTCATTGAATGGCGGAGCAGGCTCGAGGGGCCAGTTGGCCTACTCCTGCTCCTAGTTCTTATGTTCTTATGTACACTCATTGCCAGAAATGCTTTCAATTGTCAAAGCCAAAGCTATGAAATTCTCTCCTCAAACATCTCCACCTCACTAACTCTCTCATCAACTCTCTCCACCTCTCTAACTCTTTCATTAATCCTTTCCAACTCTGTCATTAATCCTCTACACCACCCTAGCTCTATTAACCTTTTCCACCTCTCTCTCTCATTAACCCTTTCCATCTCTGAAACTCTGATAACCCCTCTCCACTTGCTAGCTCTCTCATTAACCCTCTCCACCTCTAGTTTTCTCATTAACCTCTCTCCATCTCATTAACCCGCTCATCTTGCTTGCTCTCATTAACCCTTTCCACCTCTGTAACTGTCTCATCTCGGACATCACGGTAGGATAGTGGTTAGCACAATTGCTTCACAGCTACTGGGTCCCAGGTTCAATTCCCGGCTTGGGTGACTGCAGAGTCTGCATGTTCTCCCCGTGTGTGCGTCGGTTTCCTCCGGGTGCTCCGGTTTCCTCCCACAGTCCAAAGATGTGCAGATAGGTGGATTGGCCATGCTAAATTGCCCTTAGTGTCCAATATTGCCCTTAGTGTTGGGTGGGGTTACTGGGTTATGGGGATAGGGTGGAGGTGTGGGCTTGGGTAGGGAGCTCTTTCCAAGAGCTGGTGCAGACTTGATGGGCCGAATGTCCTCCTTCTGCATTGTAAATACTATGATCGATGATCATTAACCCTCTCCACCTCTAGCTTTCTCATTAACCCTTCTCCATCTCTCCAACTCTCTCATTAATCCTCTCTACCTTGCTAGGTCTCATTAACCCTTTCCACCTCTTTAACTCTCTCGTTAACCGTCTCCACCTCTCTCTCATTAACCCCCTCCAGCTTTTTTAGCCCTCTGATTAACTCTCTCCACCTCGCTCATTAACCCTCCCCACCTCTAGTTCTATCATTAATCCCTCTCCATCTCTCTAACTCTCTCATTAACCCTCTCCACCTCTCTAACTCTCTCATTAAATGTTTCTGCCCCTATACCTCTTTTACTTCCTTTGAAACCTCCCGCTTAGGCCAGGTTTTTGGTCATCTAGACTGAATATCTTTTTCTTTGGCTCAGTGTCAACTTTTGTCTGCTAGCCCAGCTGTGAGGCATCTTGGGAGGGTTTGCTACCTTAAAGGAGTTTGATAAATGCAAATTGATTCTGGTGGTACTGAGCCTGTTGCCATGGCAAATTTTCTTGCTTCACTGTCTCCCTTTAAGCTCACCTCCCAAACTGCGGTGTGTTGAACATAGAACATAGAACGATACAGCGCAGTACAGGCCCTTCGGCCCACGATGTTGCACCGAAACAAAAGCCATCTAACCTACACTATGCCATTATCATCCATATGCTTATCCACTAAACTTTTAAATGCCCTCAATGTTGGCGAGTTCACTACTGTAGCAGGTAGGGCATTCCACAGCCTCACCACTCTGCGTAAAGAACCTACCTCTGTCCTATATCTATTACCCCTCAGTTTAAAGCTATGTCCCCTCGTGCCAGCCATTTCCATCCGCGGGACAAGGCTCTCACTGTCCACCCTATCTAACCCCCTGATCATTTTGTATGTGTATTAGTTTGGTCACTGTATTCAGATGAGAGTGCCAATTCACTAATCAATTGATTCTTCTGAATTGGGGGTCTTGTATGTGGCTACTGCTTTGTTAAATCTTAGGGTATCCCATTTGGAACAGGGCAGATGAGAGATCCTGAAAGCCTGTATTTCGATCCAGGACAAAATGAAGAATGACAACCCTCTCAAAGCCATTGGTGACTCAATGCACACGGTTGCCTGTCGTAGTCAGGGTATCATTGTGCATTAAGATGGTGGTTCTTAATTCAATAATATTTTCAAGGGATTCTGTCAAGGTCAGGAGGAAATTCAGATGTTTTAAACTTACACACTTTGCAGTTGACAGCACGGTAGCACAAGTGGATAGCACTGTGGGTTCACAGCGCCAGGGTCCCAGGTTCGATTCCCCGCTGGGTCACTGTCTGTGTCCCGGAGTCTGCATGTTCTCCCCGTGTCTGCGTGGATTTCCTCCGGGTGCTCCGATTTCCTCCCACAGTCCAAAAACGTACAGGTTAGGAGGATTGGCCATGATAAATTGCCCTTGGTGACCAAAAAGGTTAGGAGGGGTTATTGGGTTACAGGGATAGGGTGAAAGTGAGGGCTTAAATGGGCCAGTGCAGACTCGATGGGCCGAATGGCCTCCTTCTGCACTGTATGTTCTATGTTCTATGACAGGTTGAAATCCTTTCCCCAGAGAAACACAGAAGGACGCACATTCTGAGAACAGATGCTTTTCAGCTTCTTCGCTGGACAAACCTCCTAGACAGGACTTTTGAGGGTAAATAGTCAGGAAGTCCAGAATGGATGAATCATTTTCCAAGATGATTTTGAAATGTATCCCCATGGGTAACATGGAAAGAGTTTTCTTCTGAACACCCAGCTTTAAAGGTAAAGTTCAGTCAGAATCAGAGTGATTGAACAAGTATATACAGATTTCATCAGTGCTGATACAAGAGCACAGAGCCAGGGGCTGGATTCTCCATTATTGGGAGTATTTCCCCACGCCGGCGTCAAAATGGTGGAGTTTTACACCAGAAAAACTGGCGTGAAACGACTACTAATTCCCAGCCCTGCAGGGAGCTAGCAGGGACCCGGAGTAAATCTCGCAGCTTTTGCTACAGATACGGGTGCTCGCACTTCCGGTCAGAGACCACGCATGCGCATGGCGGCGGCCTCCAGCGGCCGCGCTGTGCTCCATAGCAGACTTGGACCGTGGAGCCAGACCCAAGAAAGAGACCTCTGACCGGCCGCTCGCCCGACCCTCAAACCCCGCATGAACATTCCCCGGCCGCCTATAAGGCCCCCCCTGGCCTCCGATCCGCCCGCCCCTGACCAGGGCGGCCGCGAGTATCCCGACCGGCTGGAACACATTAGTTCCACGCCGTCGCAACTTCGGCCGGTCGGGAACGGAGAATTGCTTAGCGAGCCTCTGGCAATGGTCCCAGGCGGTGCGGGATACTCCCTGAGTACACCGCTTTTCGGGGCCCGCAGAATCAGTGAACTGGCGCCGGTCCCAATTTTATGCGGGAACATCGATTCTCCGCCCCCGCACCAGCCGCGATTTCGACACGAGTGTGCGGAGAACCCAGCCCACTGTTATCGTAACGTTTGTGTCGTGATATCATGGTTGTGTTGTAATTCATCGACTGACCACTGGGAGTCTCATTAGTATATCAGTGAATGTTAGAGTCAGGTGACCTCAGACTGACTGGCGAGCTGGGAGAGAAAGGTTGCTTGTGCATGTTCATACTGTTATTCATCTGTTGTTTGTATATAGTTTGTCATGATATGCACCAGTGCACATAATGAGATACAGATAGGCTGTGACAGACAACCAGTACAGCCAATCGACACACAGGACAGAACACAACCAATCACCAGGCAAAACACTAGCGGGGGGTTTCCCACTATAAAACACACGCGGTATTAGCACTCTGCCTCTTTCGACTGGTGACAACTGTCGTGACAGTCAGGGTGTATATGTCAGTTAGCATCTTCTACATGTGGCTCAGAGCTAGTCTGGTCCAGTTAGTTATAGTTAGCACACATAGCACACTCTAGATTAGTAGAGTGTCAACCCACAGCAAACCCACTGCTCCAGAAGTTCAATAAAATGTATTGAACTAATGTCTAAATTTGGTGTCTACTTTACAGTACAACTGCATCCAGTTGCAGTCCGTGTTACCCCAGGGTGAATAACACGACATGGTACCAGTAGTCTACTTTATCTAAATGGTTTACTTCGAGTGATACAGTGACGACCAGCGAGTGCCTTCCAGCGGCATGGAGAAGATTCAGGCCCCTCTATAGCTCCGGGTCTCCGGCAATCTCGGTGCCAACTGGCGGGTCTTCAAGCAGAGGTTCCTTCTCTACATTGAGGCTTCGGGCCTCAAGGATGAGTCCGATGCCAGAAAAATTGCGCTGCTCCTATCAACTGCGGGGGACCAAGTCATCCAAATTTTCAACTTGCTCACTTTTGCCGACGGCGAGGACAAGACCAAATTCAAGACCGTCTTAGCTAAATTCGACAGTCACTGTGAAGTCAAAACGAACGAGAGCTTTGAGCTCTTTGTCTTTCAGCAACGCCTTCAGGGTAAGGATGAACCTTTCCAATCCTTTATAACTCATCTCCGTATATTAGCGCAGTCCTGCAACTACGGTGACACCGCTGATTCCATCATCAGGGATCAGATCGTGTTTGGGGTCCACTCCGGCTCTTTGTGGGAGCAGCGCCTCAAAATTAAACACATGACCCTGCCAGTCACAATCGAGACGTGGAATGTGCATGAACAGGTGAGAAATCGGTACTCCCGTTTCAAATCAGCAGAACAGGAACAACTTGCCTCCCATGAGGCAGAGAGTGTACAGGCCATCGCCCGGATGCGACGCTTCGGTATCGATGAAGGCGGCCATTTCACGTGCTTTTCCCAGGGTCCCACGCATGCGCACCATGAACGGGAGAACGAAGTGGCCGAAGACCAAACTGCGCAAGTGCGAATGTTGGCTGACCGCACTGCGCATGTGCGACGACGCACGGAGCGTAACAACGTCCACATCATGACATGCCTGAACTGCGGCACCGCCCACTTAAAGCGGCAATGCCCTGGAAAAGGCAGGCGATGTTAAATTGTGGGAAGCCTGGACATTCTGCAGCCTTGTGCAGGTCTGCACCACCAGTCAAGGGCCAGCGATCCCATTTCCAACGCAAACGCATTTGATGTGTACAGCAAGGTCTACTGGATTCTGATCTTGGTAGCACTACGGATCCAGAGGATGACTGCCTGGAGTCCCCATATCATGTGGGCATCATCACTACATGTGAATATGCCTCCTCAAATTCATCAAGGCGCCTATCTATCCTGAATGTGGATTCTGTGGACGAATGGCGTGCTTTCATACACGTTAACCAATGCAGCACCCAGTTCAATCTGGACACTGGTGCTTCAGCCAATCTCATCTCTCAACCTGATTTTGACCGCGTTAAAAAGCAACTTCCGTCAGCCTGCCAGCTCCTTGATTACAATGGCAATGACATAACTGCATTAGGATCTTACATAGAATTTATGTCACCTGTTTGTCTCCAACAAGACCATCAATACCACACTGCGATTCAAAATCGTGAAGCCTGACAAGACATCCCTGCTTGGTGCCCAGGCATGCAAGCTACTCAACCTCGTACAGCGAGTCCATACCATGTCCTCTTCCAATGTGGATCTTCAGGCTGACATTGATGACATCCTGGCGCAATACCCGGATGTATTTAGTGGAATGGGTACGCTGCTGTACTGCTACAAGATCTTACTCAGGCCTGATGCCACTGTTGCTAACTTTTGGTTGGTTCAATTGGCTCTGTTTTATAACCTTTGCTCTCGTGTCGCCAGGTATCTTTATGATACCGCCACGAGGTTCAAGTTCAAGTAATGATCAATAACTCAATACACCAATTAGTAAGATTCAAATCAAAGCACATTTATTATACACAGTAATCGCTACTCATGCATAAATTCTACTTCTAAGCTACTTCTACAACTAACAGGCCTGTACTTAGCTTCGGACTGGCCCACCAGGTCAGGGGAACAAATGGCCTTTCGTTCGAGTTCTGAGTCTGCGGGATTCAAAGTTGGTACAGACTGGTAGCTAGGAGCGCCTATCTCGAAGCGAACGTTGACTTAAGACTTACTGGATCTCGGCGGTAGCTGAACCGGTCACTGTCAAGGGTTGGTTCGCGTTGCTGAGTGACCCGGTCAAGAAGAACGATTTGAACTTGGGGGCTTAACTTTATAGTCCCCAGGGGCTTCCCGCCTTTCGGGGCGGACCCTGTACCTAGTTCCAAGTGATTGGACTTCGTTCCAATCGCTTGGTTCGATTTCTCCAATACTGGAGCGGTTCCCTGATCAATGGGCGGTCTTGAGATGTCCGTTAACCTCTTTTGTGTTGGCTCCTGCTGGCGCTGAGGAGTCTGGCTTGGCTTTGTTTATCCCAAACGTTTCGATTGTACCCGGGGAACGCTCATTAGTATGTAGATGGCTGCTACATTATTATGCAGATGGCTGCTTGTATCGATGCTGTCTGGGTTTTTGCAGAGTTCAGTACACAGTAAACTTGCACCTGCTAGTTTCTGCCTCTGTTGGCTGAATTTCCCTGCAGCCTTTGCTGTTCTCCATTTTATGTCGGGAGTTGGCCAACCCAGGTGGCTACACCATGCCTGTAATCCATGCACCATGCCGGGTGCCAGCTCCTCTGAAGGAACGTTTAAAGGTGATATGCCATCAATGAACACACACCGAGCGGTGAACGTAACTGAGGCTTTAATACACTAAACAGAAAGCCTCCTGGCCTCTGATCCCGAACTGGATCAGAGGCGGAGACCAGCCACCTTTATACCGGCCTGAGGAGGGGCGGAGCCATCGGCTGTGGGTTACCATACTACACATAATACAGTAGCCATTTACCACATTACACGTATTATAAATCACAGTGGTTTACCACATTCACCCCCTGTTAAAAATGAGAGTTCTGTGGGGGTGACGTGGACTTAAAGATCAAGTCTGTCCTGGGCCTTGACCTTCCGCCGTGATCGCCTCAGTTCCGGCTGTGGTGTGGGCACCGGTGTCGAGACCTGCACGTCCGGGTGCTTGTTGTCCTCTTCTTCACCCAGTTGTTGAGATGTTGGGGGGGGGGGGACACTGTGTGGACGGGGGTGGTGGTGATGGTCACCGGTGGGCCTGCAGGTGCCAGTTTGTGAGGTAGGTGGGTAGAGGTGGAGGAGAACGGTGTAGGGTCAGGGGTTGTGGTGTTGGTCGCTGGGGAAACTGCAGGTGCCAAATCCCGAAGGGAGACTGTGTCCTGTCACCCGTCCTGATGTGCCACGTAGGCATATTGTGGATTGGCATGGAGGAGCAGGACCTTCTCGATGAGGGGATCAATTTATGACTCCTCGCATGCTTCTGGAGGAGGATGGGCCCTGGGACTGTCATCCAGGACGGGAGCGAGACTCCGGAGGTGGACTTCCTGGGGAAGGCAAACATACGTTCATGAGAGGTCTCGTTGGTGGCAGTGCACAGGAGCGACCGGATAGAGTGGAGCGCATCGGAGAGGACCTCCTGCCAGCGGGAGACTGGGAGAATTCTAGACCATAGTGCCAGGAGGACGGCCTTCCAGACCATCGTGTTCTCCCTCTCCACCTGTCCATTGCCCCGGGGGTTGTAACTAGTCATCCTGCTGGAGGCGATACCCTTGGTAAGCAGCAACTCGTCGCTCATGAAGGATGAACCCCGATTGCTATGGATGTAGGTGGGGAACCCGAACAGGGTGAAAAGACTGTGCAGGGCCTTGATGACGGTGGCGGAGGTCATGTCAGAGCATGGGATGGCAAAAGGGAATCTTGAGTATTCGTCAACAATGTTGAGGAAGTACACATTATTCATTTAATACACTAAACAGAAAGCCTCCTGGATATGCCATCAATGAACACATGACGAGGTGGTGAACTTAACTGAGGCTTTAATACACTAAACAGAAAGCCTCCTGGCCTCTGATCCTGAACTGGATCAGAGGCGGAGACCAGCCACCTTTATACCGGCCCGAAAGGAGGCGGAGCCATCGGCAGTGGTTTACCATACTACACATAATACAGTGGCCATTTACCACATTACATGTATTATACATTACAGTGGTTTACCACAAAAGGCACAGCTGCAGGAGCTCCAAGACCAGGGCATAATCTCTAAAGTGACGGAACTGACTGACTGGCTCAGCTTGATGGTCTGTGTGAAGAAGCCCTCAGGAGAGTTGCGGATATGCATAGATCCCAAAGGTCTTAACCGGAATATAATGCGGGAACACTACCCGATCTCGAAGTTGGAGGAACTGACCAGTGAGATGGCACACGCCAAAGTCTTCACGAGGCTAGATGCATCACGTGGTTTCTGGCAGATACAACTAGACGAGTCCAACAGGAAGCTCTGCACATTCAATACACCTTTCGGAAGGTACTGTTATAACCGTATGCCATTCACCATTGTCTCAGCCTCTGAAATCTTACACAGGATCATGAAGCAGATGATGGAGGGCATTGAGGGTGTGCGTGTCTACGTAGATGATGTAATCATATGGTCTACGACCCCCGAGGAACACATATCTCATCTCAAACAAGTTTCGACGGGTCCATGCAAACGGCCTCAAGTTGAACAAGGCCAAGTGCTCCTTTGGCATGTCATCCATCAAGTTCTTGGGCGACCAGATATCCCAGCAAGGTGTGCAACCAGATTCGGACAAAGTCAAGGCTATTAATGCCATGAAGACACCGGAAGACAAAAAGGCGGTACTACGCTTCCTCGGTATGGTAAACTTATTGGGAAAGTTCATTCCCAACCTGGCCTCACACACTACGGCTCTCAGGCATCTGGTGAAGAAGTCCACTGCATTCCAGTGGCTACCCACACATCAAGCAGAGTGGCTCGAGCTATAGGCAAAGCTCACCACTGCTCCGGTACTAGCGTTTTTTGACCCGGACAGGGATACAAAAATCTCCACGGATGCAAGCCAGGACGGCATTGGTGCGGTGTTCCTCCAGAAGGATGACTCCTCGTCCTGGGCTCCAGTGGCTTATGCATCAAGGGCCATGACTCCTACTGAACAGAGGTATAACCAGATAGAAAAATAGTGCCTGGGCCTCCTAACCGGCATCGTAAAGTTCCATGACTACGTCTACGGTCTACCAACCTTCACAGTGGAGACTGACCACAGACCCTTGGTCCATATGATTCATAAGGACTTGAATGACATGACACCCAGGCATCAGCGCATTCTCCTTCGACTCCGCAGGTACGATTTTGAGTTAGTATACACACCAGGCAAGGAGCTTAATAATTGCGGATGCCCAGTCACGCTCCATCACCTCGCCCTGTGAACAGGTTGACTTCATCCGCCAAATTGAGGCGCAGGTGCAACTGTGTGCCGGCAACCTCCTGGCCTCAGATGAAAGAGTGGTCAACATTCGAGTAGAGACTGCCAAGGACCCTCTTCTGCAGCGTGTCATGCACCACCTCGCAAATGGTTGGCAAAAAGGGCAATGCCCTCAGTTCTTTAATGTCAAGGACGACCTGACAGTTGTCGACGGGATCCTCCTCAAGCTAGATCGTATCATTATTCCTCGCAGCCTGCAGAGCTTAGTGCTCAAACAAATCCACGAGGGACACCTCGGTGTCAAAAAGTGTAGGTGCAGGGCCTGGCAGGCTGTCTATTGGCCTGGAATCAACCAGGACATGTCCAACATGGTCCTCAATTGTGCGACCTGCCAGCGCTTCCAGCCTGCTCAGGCGAAAGAAACACTCAAGCAACACAAGATCATGACCTCTCCGTGGTCCAAGGTGGGAATCAACCTTTTTCACACTAATGGGCGTGACTATGTGCTCATCATAGATTACTTCTCAAGTTACCCGGAAGTTGTGTAGCTGTCAGACCTCACATCAAGGACAGTCATCAAGGCCTGCAAGGAGACATATGCCAGGAATGGTATTCCACTCACTGTCATGAGTGACAATGGTTCCTGCTTCCACAGCCAAGAGTGGTCCAATTTTGTACCAATTCAAACACATTACCTCATGCCCACACTACCCGCAGTCCAACGGGAAGGCTGAGAAAAGGGTCCATATAGTGAAGCAACTGCTCTGCAAGGCTGCAGACTCTGCTTCTGACTTCAACCTTGCGCTGTTGGCGTACAGGGCAACCCCTCTGTCCACCGGTGTGTCTCCGGCACAACTCCTCATGAATAGAGACCTGCGGACGACTGTTCCGGCCATACACTTACCAGAACTGGATCACCTCCTAGTGCTCCAAAAGGTGCAGCAAAAGCTGACGTACGATGCTCATGCTACCGATTTGCCTGTGCTATCTCCGGAAGATGCTGTTCGCATCAAGGTGCCTGATGGAGGCTGGTCTGCCCCAGCTGTTGTTGTTCGACAGGTTGCTCCCAGATCGTTTGTGGTTCATATGGCTGATGGCTCCATTGTCAGGCATAACAGAAGGACACTACGCAAACTTGCCTGCCCACCACCAAATCTCACCTTTCCAGATGTTGTTATGCCTCCTCCGGACACCTCGCACCATGAGGCCATCAATCTGGCAGCAATCCCGCCTGTCAAGACGCCGTCGTCCCCACCTCCACCTCTCAGGCGGTCGACAAGGATACAATGCCAGCCCCAAAGATTGGACTTATAGACATTTATCTTGTAAATATTGTTCTGTATCTGCACGCTAGACACCTTTCATGTACATATTCATTCACTCGCCATTTAATGTAAATAGTTATACATGTACATACAGTCGCATATGCTCGAAGCAACCGATTAATTTTTTTTTTAAAAAGGGGGATGTCATGATATGCACTCATGCACATAATGAGATACAGACAGGCAGTGACAGACACCCAGTACAGCCAATCAACACACAGGACAGAACACAACCAATCATCAGGCAAAACACTAGAGGGGGGTTTCCCGCTATAAAACACACGAGGCATCAGCACTCTGCCTCTTTCCTCTGGTGACAACTGTAGTGACAGTCAGGGTGTATATATCAGTTAGCACCTTCTACAAGTGGCTCAGACCTAGTCTGGTCTAGTTAGTTAGATTAGTAGAGTGTCAACCCACAGCAAGCTGTGTGCACTGCTCCAGAAGTTCAATAAAACTTATTGAACTAACGTCTAAGTTTGGCGTCTACTTTACAGTACAACTGCATCCAATTGCAGTCCGTATTACCTCAGGATGAATAACCCAACATAGTGGACCCACAGTTCATGTTAATAAATCGTTTATAGTTTGAGTTAAAAGTGTTCTTGTAATATAAATCAGGCCATCCAACAAGAACATTACAGTTTGTTTCAGATATGAATACGGAGTCTGAATACTGAGAGAAATCCCAATTCTTCCTTAAAACATGGTCACCTGAGAGGCCAGACAGGCCTCGGATTAACATTCCATCTCAAAGCCAGCACCTCTGTCAGTGCAGAACTCCCTCAGCTGAACCTGTTACAATGGCAGACAGAGGTAACGTATCCTGGCGGCTCCAAGTACTGGAGCAGCGACATAAAAATGTGTCAAGGTAAAACTGGGCCTGGTTGCCAGCAGGTGAAAATCAGCCAGAAAGAATTCCAACTTAGGGGCTAGATTCCTCCCACCCAAGTATCAGGGAAGGTATGGTCTCAGAGCCACTATCCTGGGTGGCTACCCAAAACCAGTGTTTGGCCCCTTCAGGACCATGGTGCCTGACAGAACGTCGTCCATTAAACAGTGACTGCACTGCAAAAGTAATTTAGGGATTAGAAATTGCTTTGGAGTTTCAGAGGAACATATAGCAACAGGAGGAGGTCATTTGGTCGCTCAAGTCTGTTCCATCATTTAATTAGGTCAATTCCATTTTAACAGCCTTTGCTCCATATCCCTTGATATAGAAACTCTATCAATCACAGTCTTGAAACTATTTTTCCCCAAGCATCTTTCTGAGGAGAGAGTTACAGGTTTCCTTTGCCTTTTATGTGAAAAAGTGTTTTCTTGATTTCCTTTGTCAATGGCCTGGCTCTCAATTTTAAGATGATACACCCTCTTCCTTCATTCCACCCACCAGATGGTTAGTTACATTGTACCTATGCTATCAATTCCTTTTAAATCATTTTCAACACCTCAATCAGATCACCCTTCAATCTTCTCTGCCCAAGTGAAAGCAGGCCAAGTGTATGTGCCATGTCCTCATTGTATCTTTCAGCCCCAGTCTCAGAGGCAAAACTACAATCTAACCCATCCATGCTCAATATTTCTTGTCTGAAGAACAGTTCGAAAGGCTGAACGCTATTCTCTAAATGGAGTCGGACCAAGGCCGTAGAACAACTGAAGCATCCTCCCTTCATTCTAGCCCATATTAAATAGAGGTCAGCAACCTTTTATCCTTTTTGTACCTGCACACTAGATTTGAATGTCAAATGTGCTATATAAATGCAAGTTGTCTCATATATGGGCATTTATTGCTTTAGTATGAAGCTCCCATCGGCACAAAGAGAGAACCGACTCCAGCCTGGCTTTGCTCATGATGGTGGGCCCCATGAGAGGAGAGCTAGGAGGGGGCATGAGAAGTCCTTGGCGGGTCGGATCAAGGAAAACCACAAGGCTTTTTACTCTTATGTGAGAAATAAAAGAATGACCAGGGTGAGGTTAGGGCCGGTCAAGGACAGCAGTGGGAACTTGTGCATGGAGTCAGAAGAAATAGGAGAGGCGTTGAATGAATACTTTTCTTCAGTGTTCACCAAGGAGAGGGGCCATGTTTTTGAGGATGAGAGTGTGATACAGGCGGGTAGGCTGGAGGAGGTAGATGTTCTGAGGAAGGATGTATTAGCAATTGTGAAAAGCCTCAGGGTCGACAGGTCTCCTGGGCCAGATGGGATATATCCTAGGATTCTTTGGGAGGCAAGGGATGAGATTGCAGAGCCTTTGGCTTTGATCTTTGGGTCCTCATTGTCCACGGGGATAGTGCCAGAGGACTGGAGAGTGGCGAATGTTGTTCCTCTGTTCAAGAAAGGAAATAGGAATGACCCTGATAATTATAGGCCAGTTAGTCTTACTTCGGTGGTCGGTAAGCTAATGGAAAAGGTCCTGAAGGATAGGATTCATGACCATTTGGAAAGATGTAGCTTAATCCGGGATAGTCAACATGGATTTGTGGAGGGTAAGTCTTGCCTCACAAATTTGATTGAATTCTTTGAGGAGGTTATTAGGTGTGTAGATGAAGGTAGAGCAGTTGATGTCGTATACATGGATTTTAGTAAGGAGTTTGATAAGGTTCCCCATGGTCGGCTCATGAAGAAAGTAAGGAGGTGTGGGATAGAGGGAAATTTGGTCAATTGGATAAGTAACTGGCTATCACATAGAAGACAGAGGGTGGTGGTGGATGGAAAATGTTCAGTCTGGAGACCAGTTACCAGCAGTGTACCAAAGGGATCAGTGCGGGGTCCTCTGCTATTTGTGATTTTTATCAATGACTTGGAGGAGGCGCTGAAGGGTGGGTCAGTAAATTTGCTGATGACACCAAGATTGGTAGAGTAGTGGATGAGGTGGAGGGCTGTTGTAGGCTGCAAAGAGACATTGATAGGATGCAGAGTAGGGCCGAAAAATGGCAGATGGAGTTTAACCCTGATAAGTGCGAGGTGATTCGTTTTGGTAGAAAAATTTGCATGCGGATTACAGGGTCAATGGCAGGGCTCTGAGGAATGTGGAGGAACAGAGAGATCTTGGGGTTCATGTCCATAGATCTCTGAAGGTTGCCACTCAAGTGGACAGAGCCATGAAGTTACCGTTTATTAACAGGGGGCTTGAGTTTAAGAGCCATGGGGTTATGCTGCAACTGTACATGACCCTGCTGAGATCACATTTGTAGTATTGTATACAGTTCTGGTCACCTCACTATAGGAAGGATGTGGAAGCATTGGAAAGGGTGCAAAGGAGATTTACCAGGATGCTGCCTGGTTTGCAGGAAAGGTTGAGGGAGCTAGGGTTTTTTCTTTGGAGCGGAGGAGGATGAGAGGCGACTTAATAAAGGTTTATAAGATGATGAGGGGGATAGATAGAGTGGACGTTCAGAGACTATTTCCCCGGGTGGATGTAGCTGTTACAAGGGGCATAACTATAAGGTTCAGGGTGGGAGATATAGGAGGGATGTCCGAGGTAGGTTCTTTACTCAGAGAGTGGTTAGGGTGTGGAATGGACTGCCTGCTGTGATAGTGGAGTTGGACACTTTAGGAACTTTCAAGCGGTTATTGGATAGGCACATGGAGCACACCAGAATGACAGGGAGTGGGATAGCTTGATTTTGGTTTCGAACAAGGCTCGGCACAACATCGAGGGCCGAAGGGCCTGTTCTGTGCTGTACTGTTCTATGTTCTATGAGTAAACAAAACATTCAAGAGACTCAAACCATGTGTCAAGTACAATGTGTGAAGAGATGAGAGTTGGAAGATCATTGATTGTTCTGGTGAACATCAAGCTATTCAGCACAATCTGCAAATATATTGTTAATTAATTCTCTGGGCCTGCTTAAATGTGAGAAAATTAATTTTTGAGCTCATCACCAATTGGTTAAAAACAAACCTTGTCGAATTAGGATTCTTTCGCTCTTATTCATTAACTGGGCAAGTTTCTCTTTTTTTTAAGAAGTCGAGTGTAGACTGACGTTATCAAAAGTCACAAACATTTCATGCATTTGTGGAGGATAAACATGTGAGGGTAAAAGGAATAGAAGGATTTGTTGAAACAGCTTATATGTTGAAGTTGGAGGAGGTTCATGTGAAAACATAAACACCAGCAACGACCATTTGGGCTGAATGGTCTGTTTCTGTGCTGTATTCTCTATGCAAATCCATGTAAATGTGAAACAGTAAACATTTATATGATCTACTTTATTAATTGCATAAGTTTAAAAAAACACTTACGGGCAAACAAATATTTGATACACTTGTGCATCATTCCCCTGTCCTCCATTTTAACACAGCAACGCTTGAAACGAAAAGGATTAATAGCTACATTAAAATAGAGGACAGAGCAATGTCAAACAAATATATGAAGTTCCATCAGCTGATTGTAATTTTTCATTTAATATCATGCCTTTCAGCATTGGTTGCTAATTCCTCCATATGTCTGAATTCATTTTTGTAATTTATTTAAGGAAAAGATAAAAATTCCTCAAGATGTTGCATTTATCGAGTATCATTAAAATTATTAGTTAAAAAAAAACAATTTAACTCCTGACAGTGTTTATTACCCAATAACTTGTATGCATAATTCATTTCATTTTATAACATTGGTGAGGGAACAGTAGCGGGAATATAAAATACTTCTGGAATGCAGCCAGAAAAGCATAACATCACTTCTTTTTTCTATTACCTCAGCAGCAATGACAACAATGTATATACTACAAGGTTCAAAGTTACAGATGCCTGTAAATGTCATGAGCCAGATAACAGCACAGTTATGATTTTATCCAACAAATATTCTTTGAGCATCTTCATGATGTTAAACATGCCACAGCTTCATCGCATTCTCTCAAACACGAGTATGTGCAGAAGAAAAGACTTATATTTCCAGAGCACCTTTCACAAACCCAAGATGTCCAACGAGCTTTACGTTCAGCTAATCATTTTTTTCTTTTACATGAAATTGCCATTGTAATGGGGGAAACAGGTCAGCCAACTGGCACCCAGCAACATTTTCATAAACAGCGATATCGAGGAGGAGGTTCAGCCATGGAATTGAATGGCAGAACAGACTCAAGGGCTGAATGGCCGACTCTCAGCTCCTATTTTCTATGTTCCTATAATGGCGAGATAATGGGTTGAAAATTGGATGAGGCCTATTAAACGCCCGCAGGAATTGTGCAATTACCTTGCACCCAATGGAAATTATGCAGGTAGACTGCTCATCTCAATGATTGTGGCAAAAAGCCACACACGTCATCATGTTGCTGACTGGCTGCATGCGCAAGGCTGGAACTAATAGGAGCGAGTCTGCATTACCCCAACCTGCACTCTGGATGAGGAGGTGCATTCTGGTTTGAGCAGGTGCTGAAACTGTTTGTGGAACTGTTCCTCAGAGGATAGAATGAGGGACAATGGAGAAATGGGCCTGAAAGAGCGGGCTCCCACCTTCTCCAAAGCAGCGTTGGCGTATTTTGTGATGGGGGTGGAAGGAAGGGAAAATTCACCTTTTTTTTGCCAAGTGGCAGGAAGAACAAAGAAAAGTACAGCACAGGAACAGGCCCTTCGGCCCTCCAAACCTGTGCCGACTATGCTGCCCGTCTAACCTAAACCTTTCTACACTTCCAGGGTCCATATCCCTCTCTTCCCATCCTATTCATGTATTTGTCCAGACGCCCCTTAAACATCACTGTCGTACCTGTTTCCACCACCTCCTCCGACAGCGAGTTCCAGGCACCTATTACCATCTGTGTAAAAAAACTTCCCTTGCAAATCTCCTCTAAACTTGTCCCTCACACCTTAAACCTATGATTTCCTAGTAATTGACTCTTCCACAATAGGAAAAAGCTTCTGACTATCCACTCTGTCCATGACACTCATAATTTTGTCGTCTTCTATCAGATCGCCCCTCAACCTTCGTCATTCCAGTGAGAACAAACCAAATTTATCCAACCTCTCCTCATAGCTAATTCCTGCCACTCCAGACAAAATCCTGCTAAACCTCTTCTGTACCCTCGCCAAAGCCTCCACGTCCTTCTGGTGGTGTGGTGACCTGAATTGAACACTATATTCCAAGTGTGGCCTAACTAAGGTTCTATACAGCTGTAGCATGACATGCCAATTTTTATACTCAATGCCCCAGCTGATGAAGGCAATCATGCCATATGCCTTCATGACTATCTTCTCCACCTGTTGCCACCTTCAGTGACCTGTACACCTAGATCCCTCTGGCTGCCAATACTCTTTAAGGGTTTAGCCAATTACAGTATATTTCCCATCTGTATTAGCATGGCAGGATAAGAGAGGCTCAATTGAAATGGAAGTGCTCCCTCTCCAACTGTGCAAACAGGCCAATACTTTTGGGTGTTATGAGGCTGGTGGGGTGTGTGGTGGTGGTGGGGGTGGAGGTGAGGTGGGGGGGGGGGGGTGCGGGGGAGGACTGTTCCTATAAACGGTGGTTGCTGGAACTGAAAGCGCCTCTTGATCTGCCTGGAGCACTGCCCATTCCCATCCCCACATATGCTGCTATGAGTCCATCTTCAGACAGCTAAACTGTTTCCGCCCTCCAACCCCTCGCCCTCTGCAGAAACCCAAAGCTAACTGGAAACCTCTCAATCAGCCTTGAGTGGCCATTAACTAGTTTAATCCACAACTGCCATTTCTGGGTGGGTAGCCCTGCTGTGCTCCATCAAACCCCCGCGAAAATGGCCCTGTGGTGGGATGTAATGGGAGAACTGGCACACAGGCCGGTGGTGCCATGGGTTTCCGTAGCTCCACTGAGGCAAGGGAGACACAGCAAAAAAGGCCTTGGCACTCGAAAGCAGTAAGGCAGAGTAGAATCATAGAGTCACAGGGCATAGAAAAGGCTCTTCACACATCACATCTGAGCCAGTCAAAAACAACCAACTAACTATTCTCATGCCATTTTCCAGCACTTGGCCCATCGCCTTGTATGCCCTGGGATCGCAGGTGCACATCTAAATATTTCTTAAATGTTATGAAGGTCTCTGCCTCAACCATCTTCTCAGGAAATTCCAAATTCCCACCACCCTCTGGGTAAAAATGTTTTTCCTGACATCCCCTATAAATCTCCTGCCCCTTACTTTAATTCTATGCCACCTGGTCATTGATCCCTCCATAAAGGGGAAAAGTTTCTTCCTATCTACTCTATCTATGCCCCTCTTAATTTTACAAATCTCAATCATGTTCCCCTCTGTCTCCACTGCTCTGAGGAAAACAATCCAAGTCTACCAATATCTTCTCACAACTAAAACGTTGCAGCCAGGTAACATCCTGTCAAATATCCTCTGCACCCTTTCCAGCGCTATCACATCTATCTTATAATGTAGATTACAGAACTGCACACAATGGGTGGGATTCTCCGTTCCTGAGACTAAGTGTTGACGCTGGGGATGAATTTATGGACTTTCATGACCGGCGTCGAACCTGGACCGATTCAGCGACTGTGGAGGGGCTAGCAACGGTGTCAAGTGGAACACAAACAATTCCAATGAAAAACGGTGCGGGATTCGCCGGGTCTGTGATTGACACTCAGGTGGCTGACAAGGTGCAACCGCACATACACATTACAATTCCCACACACACCCATCCCAGCCAACAATATGGCACTGTTTATGCTGGAGCGTGCCCATACAGCTGATGGGTCAGTTGGAGCCAAAGAGCACCTAGGGGGAGGTAGGCACCTACACAGCCAGTGGGCTGTCAGCAGCATGCGCAGCTGCATGGCTGCCTTTCAGGCTGCGGCAATGGTGCTCCTTGTCCGTCCAGCCCGACCCCACTGCCCATCTCCTGATCACCTCACACTACTCCCCCCAGCCCTGGCAGATGCCCCCCAGCCAATGGCACAACTGTAGGCAAGCTATGGCGATGTTAGACACTTTCCGTACTCCCTCTCTCTCCCGCGCAGTGACGATGCCGGTTTTTAAAAGCAGAGGTGAATCGTGCCGTCGGGAACTCAGCCCATCGGAGGCGGAGCATCACCGAGGACCCAGAAAATACTGGGTCAGGCTCGGTAATGATATGCAAATGGTGTTTACTGTACGTGCGTTCCAGTACGCATGGATGCCACTGTTGAGGTGGCGGATAATTACGATTTGCCATCAAATCGGCACCCGCGTGCTTTTTGCGTCAGAACCTATTCTTCGCCCAATCATGTTTCACGATTTTGGTGTCAGCCAATAGAGAAACCCGCCCAATAGCTGTAGCCTAACCAACATTTTATACAGTTCCAGCACAACCTCCCAGCTCTTGAATTATATGCCTCGGCTAATCAATGCAAGAATACATATTTGATTTGATTTATTATTATCACATGTATTAGTATACAGTGTAAAGTATTGTTTCTTGCATGCTATACAAACAACGCATACCATACATAGGGTAAGGGGTTCCATCTGACATATGTTCCCTCCTGATTTAAGAGTGGAGCTTGAGCGTTTAAACTTGGGTTCCAGAGAGACTGTTACACAATGGGTTAAGGGTGACTCCGTTGGTTACTGCTTGCTGAGGTGACATTACAGAGCAGATGCATCTTGGAAAAGTCAAAAGAAAATCTGATAGCCATTGGATTCACATGAAAAAAGATTTATGATATGTGTGTAGCATTTGTGGCTTTTCTTTCTAAAAGGTGCAATTTACAAAGTATTTGATCAAAACTATATAGTGGCATGCCAGCTAGAAAACCACTGGGGGAACGCAATCCTAACTGAGTCATGAACAATAGCTACTAGCTCAAGATAATGTCCCTTCATTACTGAGCTGATATCTTACTGTCAGTCGGACAAATAGAACATTCAGTCAATGCTGAGGTTTTTTAAAAAAATGTTGCTGAACCTGAGAACTTGCAGTTTGTTGAATGCTGCAACATCGCTGATTGTTAATAAACCTGCTTGCAGTGGCCTTTCTGTCTAGTTATCGCTAGATGTTTTTCACTTACAGCACTTTTTCTGCTTTCTCCTCCTAAGTTACAGTAAAGATGAGCATCATGTCGAATTAAATGAGGAATCACAGTAAATGCTCTGGTACTTGTTTTGGACATTAGCTAACAGCAATATTATCCATGCTTTATCTACTTGGAAGAAAAAAAGAAGAAAAGCTCTCTGCTCTTGTCTGAGGCAAACAGGAAATGCAAAATCGTAGCATTCCTACAGTGCAGAAGGAGGCCATTCGGCCCATTGAGTCTGCACCGACTCTCTGAAAGAGCACACTGCCCTAGACCACCACCCCTCATCTCTTGCAACCCCACCTAACCTGTACATTTTTGGAATGTGGGGGGAAACTCATGCAGACACGGTGAGAACATGCAAACTCCACAGTCGCCCAAGGCCGGAATTGAACTCGGGTCCCTAGTGCTGTGAGGCAGCAGTGCGAACCACTGTGCCACAGTGCTACCCAATAGCGCCACAGTGCTGCCCCACAGCTTAAACTCAATAGGCAGTTACTGGATGGGAGACATTCATTACCAAAGTATATGACTAAAAACAGGTGAGACATTATTGCCAATGAAACTGAATGTCACCAAGATGATTCAGCAGAAGATGTCAAAAAACTCTTTAGCTGTACTCAATTAATAGCGAAATATACCAAAATAAATAAAAGGGACTGTGTCGGAAGTGGGTTTACTGCTGATTGATATTTCCCAATAGCTCATGAACAATTAAATCCTGAGTGTGCTCTGGGGCCAGCCACATTAATAAAGGATAAATTAGAAATGCAACTGCTGAATTCACTTTAAGCCAATGTGTAAAGAATGAACATGACTGTGGTTTAATATCTCTTACCAAGGACATTTGTCAGTTGTCAGAGTGTAAACAGTTGTTCAGTAAAGCTGCAGTGATGTCTGAAATAACGGTCTCTTTGCAACGGATTTTGGCTGAGCATCTCCACTCAGTCCGCAAGCACTGACCCTGAACTCCTGGTTGCTTGCCACTTTAATTCTCAATCAAGTTCCCACACTGCCCTCTGAGCCCTCAGCCACCTACACTCTCCAATGAAGCTCAACACAAGCTCGAGGAACTTTCAATTGGGCACTTAACAGCCTTTCAAAATTGACATCAAGTTCAACTGTTTCAGATCATAACCAACTGCTACGATTTTCTTGAGCAGCAGGTGTTGTTCACAGAATCATTGAATCCTGGAATTAAACAGCACAGAAGGAGTCCATTCAGCTCACCGGTGTCGGTGCCAGCTCATTGAAGTAACTATCCTATGAGCTCCACTTAACTGATGTTTCTCTCCTAGCCCTGCATTTTCTTCTTCCATTTCAAGTATTTATCCAATTAACTTTTCAAAATTATTACCAAATCAGATTCCACAACTCTTTCAGGTAGACGTTCCAGATTATAACAACTCTGTGTAAAAAAATGTCTCTTCATCTCTTCCTCAGTTCTTTTCACAGAAATCTTGTTCAATCATTTATAGATCCTTCAAAAATATATTTACGGTGGCACAATGATTAGCACTGCGGCTCACAGCACCCGAAATCTGGGTTCTATTCCAACCTCGGGCGACATTCTTCCCGTGTCTGCGGGGTTTTCTCCAGGTGCTCCGGTTTCCTCCCACAGGCTACAGATGTGCAGTTTAGGTGGATTGGCCATGCTAAATTGCTCCTAGGAGGGGTTACAAGGATAGGATGGGCGTTTGGGGCTGGATTCTTGGATTGTATAATTCTATTTACTAGTGCCATTATCACCCGATTTCCCCTTCCACTATCATTCCTTTAGTTGTTATGGGCAGAGATGAAAGTCACTGTCCTTGACATCAAGGTAGCATTTGATTGAGTGTGATATCAAGGAGCTCTAACAACACTGGAGTCAATGGAAATCAGGGGGAAAACTCTCCTCTGGTTAGATTCATACCTGGCACAAAGGAAGTTGGTTGCGGTTGTTGAAATTCAATTACCTTAGCCCGAGGATATTGCTGCAGGAGTTCTTCAGGCTAATGTCCTAGGCGCAAGCATCTTCAGCTGCTTGTTCAATATCTTTCCCTCCATCATATGGTCAGAAGTGGGGCTGTTTGCAGAAGACTGCACAATGTTTAGCACCATTCACGACTCCTCTGATACTGAAGCAGTCTGTGTCCAAATACAACAAGACCTGGGCAGGCATGGTAGCACAGCAGTTAACACTGTTGCTTCACAGCACCAGGGCCCAGGTTCGATTCCCGGTTTGGGTCACTGTCTGTGCGGAGTCTGCACTTTGTCTCCATGGGTTTCCTCTGTGTTCTCCGGTTTCCTCCCACAAGACCCGAAAGACGTGCCTGTTAGGTGAATAGTACATTCTGAAATCTGCCTCAGTGAGGGCTTAAGTGGGTCGGTGCAGACTTGATGGGCCGAATGGTCTCCTTCTGCACTGTATGTTCTATGTTCTATGTATCGGAACAGGCGCCGTAGTGTGGCGACGGGGGATTTTCACAGTAACTTCATTGCAGTGTTGCCTGACATGTGACACAAGCCTACTTGTGACACTATCTATGTATCTATGTATCTAATAACAATTAATATCATTACAATATCCAGGCTTGGGCTGACAAGTGACAAGTAACATTCACGCCACGCAAGTACAAAGCAATGACCATCTCCAACAGTGGAGGATCTAACAATCGCCCTTGATATTTAATGGCATTCCCATTGCTGAAACCCACTATCAACATCCTGAGGGTTAACATTGATCAGAAACTGAACTAGACTAGCCATTTAAATGCTGCAGCTACCAGAGCAGGTCACAGGCTGGGAATCCTGCAGCGCGTAACTCACCTTCTGACTTCCCAAAGCCTGTCCAGAATTTACATGAACAAGCCAGAAATGTGATGGAATCCTCTCCACTTATCTGGATGAGTGCAACTCCAACGACACTTAAACACTCAACATCATCCAGGACACAGCAGTCAATTTGATTGAACTGAATTCGTCAGGTTAACCATGCACTCCCTCCATGCACAGTGGCAGCAGTGTGCACCATCTACAAGGTGTACTGCAGCAATTCACTGAGGCTCCTTTGACAGCACCTTACAAACCCGCCACCTCTACCTGCGATTTAAGAAGTCAACTCACCACCACCTTCTCACGGACAATTGGGAATGGGCAAAAAAATGTTGGCACAGCTAGCGATGCACACATAACAATAATAATCTTTATTAGTGTCACAAGTAGGCTTACATTAACACTGCCATGACGTTACTGTGAAAATCCCCTAGTCGCCACATTCGTGCACCTGTTCGGGGTGTTAGCCGTTTTAGTTGCTGTGATATGAAGAGTCTAAAGTTCTTGTTCCTTTTCACCAAACACCCTTTATTTCACTTCCACAGCCTCTGCAAAAAACTCTTAACAACACACCACCTGACAGAGGCCACCTGAAGCCCCTTTACATATCAGTGTCAATTAATGGATACTTAACATAAATGAGACAACTAATTGCAATGTCTCTTAACCCATTACTTAACAGTCTCCCCTTCCTTGGAGAAAAAAAATAATTAGGTGAAAACAAAATTTCAAGAAACTCAAAAACACACACATGATTTCCCCCCCTTTTTTTTTGTTTGGACGAGAAAGAAAAAAAAAACAGTCACAGAAACAAGCGCCCTTCATTAACAATATCCAAAAGTTTCTGTGAACTCGCCCCTCTTTTCGTAAAACAGTCTGACAGTTGATAGCTCCTGTCGACCCATTTAATTTTTGTTATTTCCCCTCTGTCCAACATCTGCTTCAAACTTGCGATGTCTATCCGTAACCTCTTTTCATTGACGCTTTTTGTAGAGTGCACATTTTCCCACAGGGATTTATTGTCAATGTGACAGTCAATAGGTATATTACCCAAATCCCCTAATCCCCAAATTTCTGTCAATATCATACTTATAGAAAAGGCCATATCCACCGCCTCTACAAGGCTTAATGTCTCAGCAGCCAAAGTGCTTTTTACCACTCTCCTTATTTTCTTTGTTTCCCACACAAGCGGGCAACATTTACCATTGTTCCCCAAAAGGAAAATTATAAAACCTCCTGCGCTTGAAACCCCATCACATAAATTTGCGTAGGACGCATCACTATAAACTATGAGTTTCAAGTGCCTAAGGTCATCTAAAACTGGGAACTTCAAAACACACTCCTGCATTTTTAGTTTGGCCAACACTTTATTTGCTTTTATTATGTCTTCCACTTTGGGATCATTCATTTTTGTACTCAACTCTAAGACATCAAAACTCACATCCGGTCTAGTCTGTCTACCTAGCCAGTTCAGTTGCCCAATTAAACTTCACAGTTGCTCTTTTTCTATCTTTGAAACCATTGCATCTTTTTGTGAAACTCGGCCATGACTAATTGCTATTGGGGTGATGCTTTCCAAATAAGATTGCTGACGTAAAGTTACCCCTAACTTAGTCGTCCAATTTCCAGTCCAATATATTTAAATGCACCGGAAGTCTGACTTCCAACCCTGAATTCTTTCCTCAAACCAGAGATTACAATAGCTTCAAAATCACTAGTCCCACCCCACAAAAAATCATTGACATGCATCATAAAAATGCCAGAAAGATTTCCTTTATAGTGCCAGTAAAACATTGCAGGATCTGCTTTCAATTGGCAACAGCCTAACATTAACAAAACTGACCTTACAGAAAAATACTAGATGCATCATTTAATCCATATACACATTTGTTCAACTTCCAGAGTACCCCTTCTGTGTTAGCTGCTTCTTTAGGAGGACGGAGAAAAATGTCTCTCTGGAGCTGATGCCCCTGCAAAAAGGCAGCTTTTATATCTATAGATTTGCATTCCCATGCCTTTGTGGCTAATAGAGCCAAGAAGATCTTTAAAGTAACCTTTCCTGCTGTAGGTGAATCTATCCTTAAATCCTGATCTACTAAGTTTTCTTCAAATCCCCTTGCCACAAGCCTAGCCTTTGCCTTATAAGTTCCATCCGGAAGAACCTTTTCCGTGCAAATCCATCTGTGGAATAGAGCCCTTTGTCCCCTATCTGGTACTTCCGTGCATACCCCAAATTCACTCCAACTATGTAATTCTTGCTGTTTAGCTTCTTTGATAACTTTTTCATCTAATTTATTTGAAGCCACCAAATTTCACGTGCATATGGGCTTCTACTCCTATTAGTATTCGTAGTCTTACTCATGTTCCGAGATCTTGATAAACTACGTCCCCTTTCCCGCCTGGTATCTTGTTCTGTACTGCTACTGCTTGATCTTTCCCTTCTGCTGTGGGGTGTCCTTTCGATAGTTATCAACCTTTTCCTGCGGACCTGTTCACTATCTGATGTACTATCTGAACTGGCACTGCGTTTTTGTGCCCTCCATTTTTGAACTTCGTTTTCCCAATCCATTGTCTTGACTCCTTCCCCTGAATGCTGTACATTCAACCAGTGTTTATACTTTCCAGTGGCCTTCCCTGCTCTACTAATAACAGTTGCATCCTTCCATTGACTAGACCCTTCAGGCAAGTATGTCACTTTTGTACCAACTTTTGGCAGTTGCCCTTTCGGACAAATGGCCTGTTCTAATTCACCAGAAGTGTTGTGTTCCTCCACAGAAACCCTGTCTATATCAGTTAATTGGTCCTCATAGTTCTGTAACACATGCGTACCAGATGACTCTGGTTCCTCGTCATGTCTGTCTGCTCTGTCTAAATTTGAAAATGTGTAATCTGTACCCATTATCCTTGATGAATGTACCCTAACAGTTTGATTACCATGTTGCAAAATAATTGTTTTGCCATCTGTGCCTGTGATCTTCCCTGGGCCTTTCCATTCATTAGAATTGTCTCTCTTATCGTATACCATGCCCCCTTGCTGAAAAACGGCATCTGATGGCCGTACGTTATGTCTTAAAGCTCTGTGAATTCTTTCAGAGACTTCTGCTTCCAAAAAAGCTTTTCTACTGCTATGTAATGCATTTAAATGTTCAGCAAAACCAGAGCTAATTGTAGTCCCCTCCCAAGCTGGAGGCTGGTAATCCAAAATGGACGGAATTTTAGGATTTCTACTAAACACTAATTGATAAGGACAATAGCCCCCAACCATCTGCAATGAATTTTTTGCATGTACTGCCCATGCTAAAGCTGAATTTAGCCTGCAATTTGGACGATCTGCCAAAATTTTCCGAAGCATGTCATCGATGACAGAATGATTTCTTTCACGGACACCATTACTAAATGGGTTTTCTGCAGCCGTATTCATAACTCTGTTATTCATGTTTTCACACATATCCCTAAACTCATCATTAGCAAATTCTCCCCCATTGTCCGTAAGGAATTTTGCCAGTGGACCCATTCCTGTCCCTATCCATTTTTCCACGATTTGATCCAGAATTACTCTCTTTTCTTTACTTCGTACAATCGTTGATTGACTAAATCTGGTTGCTAAATCTACAAAATGCAAAATAAATATATTATTTGCTTTATCCTAGATCTTAAGATCCATGGCCACAATGTCGTTAAAATCCCTGGCCAAAGGTAGGGTTACTATCTGTCGTGCTGGTGTCCTTCTGTACTTCCTACAAACTTCACAGCGGTCACTAACCTGTTCTATCAGTTTAGTATAGTCGTCATCCCTTACCCCTGCATCCTCTAATACATTTTTCAGCCTCCGAGGAGACGGATGTGCAAATTGCCTATGCAGTTTTAATACCACAAGCTTTTTATCAGCTAAAGTCCCATTTTCAACTGCCATTAACACATCCTTAACCACTCTACTTGAAAAACTATTTGTCAGTAATGGAATACAATAGTGTCCCCACTGTGTAAATTGTAAGTCCACCGTCTTTCCAAAAACTGTTGCCTTATCCTGTTCCATATCCAGTTTCATGTGTGCTTTCTTCATCGACGGTCTGCTCAGAAGCAAAGGTATCTCACTCGATACAACATCCGTGCTAATGAAATGATTCACTCCGGCAATATTGCCAGGGATCACCACTCTTTTCAACAACTTCAGAGTATTGTCATCCCCAAACCTGAAAGTTGTGGAACTTTCAAATTCCTTAACCTTGTTATGATTTTCAGCATTCAAAGAGTCCAGGTAACATTTTAACCAGTCAATTCCACAGACAGTAGATGTGCAGCCACTGTCCAATACAGCACAGTTGAAGGATTCTGCAACCAACACGCTCATTACCAGCGTAAAACTGCTTGTCAATAGGACAATGCCTTCTTTCTGGTCACTATCTTTTTCCTCTTCTGACTCTTCCGTGTCATGTGTCGCTTCAAATACTCTATCATAATGAGTTGGACAGTTGAAAACAT
The DNA here is from genome assembly GCF_047496885.1 of Scyliorhinus torazame. Taxonomy (NCBI): domain Eukaryota; kingdom Metazoa; phylum Chordata; class Chondrichthyes; order Carcharhiniformes; family Scyliorhinidae; genus Scyliorhinus; species Scyliorhinus torazame. Next base: position 93,244,152 of record NC_092710.1, read on the forward strand.
AATGGCATTGAGAGTCACATCGAAAACATCGATTTATCATGCCCCGTGCATTTCTGGGGTTCATCTTCCTATTGTAGGTTCTAACTGGGTTTCTGTCTTCATAATTTCCTTGTCTCAGTCTCTGTCTATAGTCTTGAGCCCTGTTCGTAGCCATACGATTTCGCCATCCTGTTACTAGTGTATCTTCCATATTCTGCCTTATTGCAGGCTGACCTATTTGGGTCATCAGAGCCATCGGAATCGGATGTTTCCCCAGAAACTTTTGTAAAGCTTTTGTCATCTGTTCGAATAAGGTATCCTTATCAGTAAACTGAACTCCTGTCAAAACCAGGAGCCTATCCATGTTGCTCACTCTAGCAGTCAAGTAATTTGAAGGCCAACACAGACTGTGGACATTCCAGGTTGTGTTTCTGCAGCCTTTCATATAGTCGGCCAAATTCCATTATATAGTCTTCCATGGAGATATCCTCCATTTTCCGGAACTTATCAATATCCGACCATGCTTCATATGCACTTAACAAGTCATCTTTCTTATAAGTCTTATCCATATAATGTAATAAAGTCTACAGACCTTCTTCTGAGTATAACTCTTCCAATTCCAGCTCAGAAAGCACTTTGTTTCGGATTTTATTGCCATATGGTAGAGAAAGAGCCAATGCCATACCTTGTTTTCTCTTTCCCAAAGCAGTTACCTTAGTCCACATAACTACTGCACTTCTCCATTGGTCGTACAATTCCCTTTCAGAAAATAAGGGAGGATAATCATATCCAGCCATCTTTATCCTCGATTCAGCCATATATCCCTTTTTTTTTTTCTCACTCACTCTTTGGTTTGATCTGGAAAAGTTGTATCTTTCAACCTTTCACATTTACACAGCAACCATCCTCTGCTACCAATTGTTAGCCGTTTTAGTTGCTGTGATATGAAGAGTCTAAAGTTATTGTTCCTTTTCACCAAACACCCTTGATTTCACTTCCACAGCCTCTGCACAAAACTCTTAACAACACACCGCCTGACAGAGGCCACCTGAAGCCTCTTTACATATCAGTGTCAATTAATGGATACTTAACATAAATGTGACAACTAATTGCAATGTCTCTTAATCCATTACTTAACACGGGTACACGGAGGGAAAATTCAGAATGTCCAAATTACCTACAAGCACGTTGTTCGGGACTTGTGGGAGGAAACCGGAGCACCCGGAGGAAACCCATGCAGACACGGGGAGAACGTGAAGACTCCGCACTTACAGTGAACCAAGCCGGGAATCCCATGAAATAATATTTTTTTAAAACAGCTCTTTGGCTGGGAGTTGGCAGGGCTGGCCAAATGTCATGAGAAGGTGTCGGGTGGTGTGTCTGACACCTATCCAATTCCGGTTATTTTCCCAGCAGTGATTGGTTGCCCAGTTATTTGGAATCTAATTGAGGCACTCAAATATCTCATTAGATGGCATTTTACCAGTAGCAAGGGCAACCCTTGTCGGGAGTCTGCCAGGTAAACTCTGGCACAGCCTTAAAATGGGTTAGTCTGTTCAGGGGTAATGTCAGGAACACTTTCACCCATAATGTAATGGAAGTCTGTAACTTTCTCATCCCACAAGAGGATGGTGAGATTGAAGATTAACTAAAAATTTCCATAATGAGATTGATTTATTCTTGTTAGGTAAGAGATTGACGGCTAGAAATTGAGATCTTTGCTGTCCAGTTTTTCATTGCCACGGCTATTGTTTTGCATCCAAGGTGAACTTGCCTTTTAAAAATATACTTTTTAGAATCTGTTCATTTGCTGCCGCTGGCTCAGCCAGCATTTGTTCCCCATCCCGAACAGCCCCTTGAGAAAGCAGTGGTGAGTCACCTTCTTGAACCGCTGCAGTCCCTGTGGTGTATGTACACCCACAGTGCTGTTGGGGAGAGAGTTCCAGGATTCTGACTCAGCGACAGTGAAGGAGCAGTGATATATTTCCAAGTCAGGATGGCTTGGAGGGGAATTTGCAGGTGGTGGGGTTCCCAGGTACCTGCTGCTTTTGTTCTTCTAGAGAGTAGAGGGTTGTAAGATGCTGTTGAAGGAGCCTTGGGGAATTGCTGCAGCACATCCTGTAGATAATTGTATCCTGGATAAGTGGGAGAAGCAAAGCTGAGTGTTGGGCCTTTTATCTTATTAAAGGCACCACACAAGTGCATGTTGTTATCATTGAGTACTAGCCCCTGTTGCAGAATTAGAACAATAAAATCATAGAATCCCTACAATGCAGAAGGAGACCATTAGGCCCATTAAGTCTGCACCGACCCTTCAAATGCCCACTCTATCCATGTCCGCCTCGCCGTATCCCCATAACCTAACCTGTACATCTCTGGACACTAAAGGGCAATTTAGCATGACTAATCCACCTAACCTGCACGTCTTTGGACTGTGGGAGGAAACCAGAACACCCGGAGGAGACCCACGCAGAGATAGGGGGAAAGTTCAAACTCCAGTGACCCAAAGTCGAAATTGAACCCTGGGCCCTGGCTCTGAGAGGCAGCAGTGCTAATCTATTAGCCTATTGCTGCACATGTGAAGAACAATCTGCTTGTCGAGATGTAGGTCGGAAATGGATTCTTACAAATGCTGTAAAGGTCAATAGCTTGATGTGATGGGACAGTTTCATATCGTTATGAGATGCAAAGCACGATTTTAATCTGATTTTGAGCAGAAATGCTATGAACCCAGTAACCACTGCTAGAATAAAAACTGAGTTTTAAGAAGAGATCTGTAAAGGAAGTTACACATAATAAACTAACAAGGAGCTGCAAGCTGTAATATCATGGTTTAGAAGCTCGTTATACACAGTTCAGGTATTACTCTTATGATTAGCCGTGCCTGTCGAACATTTTAATTAGATTTGTTCCTTACAGGCATTTCCAGCTACCCATTGTTTTCTACTGAAATTTGGATTTTATCTTCCAGGTTAGACTATACTCAACTTCGTTGCTAAACAATGTGACCAGGAAGTTAGTCTCTTCCACACTGTAGGTGACGACAATATGGATCCCCAAAGCTTTCAAAGGCTGCGTTTGCTGATACTGGCGTGCATGCGCAGTTGTACTATTTTGGTCTGTTGCGTCACTGCGAGCGACAGAGTAGGCAGCGGGCAGGAGCAAAACTGGTGCTGCCCAAATCATCATGGCCGTGTTTTCGGAGGCCAATGCAGGGAAGTATCATGTAGGGAAAGTTTGAGGCTATTCAGTTTGGTTATAAAAATAGAAAAGCAGAACATATTTCAATTGGGGCGAAACGGTAAGTGCTCAGAGAGAAATGGGTGTACTCCTACAAGGAAAAGAGAAAGCTAGCATGCAGGTGAGGCAATTAGAAATGTAAAAGACATATCGATAGTTATTGGAAGGGGACTGGAGTAGAGAAAAAATTAAATCTTGCTGCAATTGTGAGAGCTTTGTCGAGACCACACTTGGAACAATTTAGTGCAATTTTGGTTTCCATATTTAAAGAAGGATATATTTGCATTGGAGGCAGTTAATCAAAGGTTCACTAGATTGGTCCTTAGGATGATGGTCCACTGAGGTGAAGCTGGGTAAGTTGCGTCTATGGGCAGGATTGGCCGATCACACTCTGTGTGTTTTTCGGTGGGGGAAGCGGCCCGCCAGCAGGATCTACCGGTCCCGCCGTTGTCAATGGTTTTTCCCATTGACAACACCCCTGTCCGCCGGGAATCCTGTACGATGGTGCGGGACCGGAATTCTCTCTTATTGGAGACAGCCATTGCCTGGCACTTGTGTGGTGCACATTCGACTTGCCACTTGTCAGCCCAAGCCTGGATATTGTCCAGGTCTTTCTGCATTTGCACATGGACTGTTTCAATGTCTGAGGAGTCACGAATGATGCTGAACATTGTGCAATCAGCAGCGAACATCCCCACTTCTGATCTTATATTGCAAGGAAGGTCATTGCTGAAGCAGCTGAAGATGGTTGGGCTGAGGACACTACCCTGAAGAACTCCTGCAGTGATATCCTGGGACTGAGATGACTGGCCTCCAACCACCACAACCATCTTCCTTTGTGCTAGGTATGACTTGAACAAAAGTGGGGCATTATCCCCGATTCCCATTGACTCCAGTTATGCTCAGGGTCCTTGGTGCCATACTCAATCAAATGCTGCCATCATGTCAAGGGCAGTCACTCTCACCTCACCTCCGGAACACAGCTCTTTTGTCCACATTTGGACCAAGACTGTAATGAGGTGAAGAGCTGAGTGATGCTGGCGGAATCAAAATTGATCATCAGCAAGCTATTGCTGAGCAAATTCCGCTTGAAAGCACTGTTGATGAGCCCTTCTATCAGTAGAGGGGGGATGATTCTGGAGAGAGGCTAATAGGCTTACAAAGCAAAAAGTATGCTGGAACTGCATAAAACTTTGGTTAGCCACAGCTGAAATGTTGTGTGCAGTTTTGCAATCCACATTACAGGAAGGATATGACAGCACTAGAAAGGGTGCAGAACAGATTTACCACGATGTTGTCTGGGCTGGAGAGTTTTCGTTATGAAGAGAGATTGGATAGACTGGGCTTGTTTTCCTTAGAGTAGAGGAGACTGAGAGGGGTACATGATTGAGATGTTTAAAATTCTAGAGGCATAGAATAGACAGGAAGAAGCTTTTCCCCTTTGTGGAGGAATCAACGACCTGGCAGCATAGTTTTAAGGTATGGGGCAGGAGGTTTAGAGGTGATGTGAGGGTGGTGGAAGTCTGGGGCTCACTGCCTGAAAGGATGGTGGCGGCAGAGACCCTCATAACATATAAGAAATATTTAGATGTGCACTTGCGATGCCAAGGCATATAAGGTTAAGGGTCAAGTGCTGAAAAATGGGATTAGCACAGTTAGGTGGTTGTTTTTGACCAGCGCAGACGCGATGGGCTGAAGGGTCTTTTCTACACTGTAGGCCTCTCTGATGACATTCTGCAGCAGCTTTGCAAGGCAGCTATTTTGGTAATGATAGCCAGAATGTGACAGGAAGGGACAATGTGTACAAGCATTTAAAAAAAGCAGAAAACAGGGTCAAGGGGGAGAAAATGGTAAGAAGAGAAAATTCATGATTCTTTGCTGAAATACACATAATTTTTCTGCTCAAAATTAATGACATGGGGAATGATTCAGGCCAAAAATGTATTGACTGTCATTTTGGGCGATTTGAGGGGGGGGCGGGGGGATCCCATCCCGTTGGCTTTTGGGGTGAGATCCAGACCTGGATGAGGTGTACTAAGTACAATATCTAGAAATTATCTTGGATCAGAAGATGTAGAATCCACAAGGGTTAAGGTAAGAAATAACAAGGGGAAGAAGACACTGGTGGGAGTAATTTCTAGGCCCCCTAACAGTAGATCTACTGCAGATGGAGAATAAAGCAGAGGTGGTGGCACAGTGGTACAGTCGGGAAAGAGTTGCCCTGGGAATCCTCAACATCAACTGTGGATCCCATGAAGTCCCATGGGACCAGGTTAAACATGGGTAAGGATACTTCCTGCTCATTACCACATACGGTCCTCGCCCAACTGATGAATCAGTACTCCTCCATGTCGAACACCATTTGGAGCAATCACTGGGGGTGGCAAGGGTGCAGAATGTACTCAGGATGGGGAACTTCAATATCAATTACGCAGGGTGGCTCGCAGTACCACCACAGACTGAGCCAGCTGGGTCCTAAAGGACATAGCTGCTAGACTGGGACCGTGGCAGGTGGTGAGAGAACCAACAAGAAGGAAAAACATACTTGACCTGATCCTCACCAATCTGTCTACCGCAGATGCATCTGTCCATGACAGTATCGGTAGGAGTGACCACCACACATTCCTTACGTTGAGGATATCCTCAATTGAACTACCACCGAGCTAAATGGCATAAACTTCGAACAGATCCAGGAACTCAAGACAGGACATCCATGAAGCGCTATGGGCCATCAACAGCAGCAGAATTGTATTCAACCACAATCAGCAACATCCATAGAATCCCTACAGTGCAGAAGGAGGTAATTTGACCCATCGAGTCTGCACGAGTCTGAAAGAGCACCCTACCGTGGCTCACTACCCCGCCCTATCACTTTAACCCCGTAACTCCACCTAACCTGCACATCTTGGATACTAAGGGGCAATTTTAGTATGGCCAATCAACTTGACCTGCACATCTTTGGACTGTGGGAGAAAACCAGAGCACCCAGAGGAAACCCATGCAGACACGGGGAGAATGTGCAGACTCAAAGCAGCCAGTCACCCAAGGCCGGAATTGAACCCGGGTCTCTGTGAGGCAGCAATGCTAACGACTGTGCTGCCTCCTCATGGCTTGGCATATCCCCCACTCTACCATTACCACCAATGCAGGGGATCAACCTTGGTTCAATCAACAGTGCAGGAGGGCATGCCAAGAGCAATATGACGTATACTCAAAATGCGGTGTCAACTTGGTGGAGCTACAACACAGGACAACTAAGGGCAGCACGGTAGCATTGTGGATAGCACAATTGCTTCACAGCTCCAGGGTCCCAGTTTCGATTCCGGCTTGCGTCTCTGTCTGTGCGGAGTCTGCACATCCTCCCCGTGTGTGCGTGGGTTTCCTCTGGGTGCTCCGGTTTCCTCCCACAGTCCAAAAGATGTGCAGGTTAGGTGGATTGGCCATGGTAAATTGCCCTTAGTGTCCAAAATGGCCCTTAGTGTTGGGTGGGGTTACTGGGTTATAGAGATAGGGTGGAGATGTTGACCTTGGGTAGGGTGCTCTTTCCAACAGCCGGTGCAGACTCGATGGGCCGAATGGTCTCCTTCTGCACTGTAAATCTATGTAAACTACTGACATGCCTCACAGCACAGGCAGCAAGTAATAGACAGAGCAAACAGTTCCACAACCAACTGATCAAATCCAAGCTCTGCAGTCCTGCAACTTTCAGTCATGAATGGTGTGGACAATTAGACAACTCACTGGAGAAGGAGGCTCCACACATATCCTCAACAATGCAGGAGCCAGCACATCAGTGTAAAAGACAAGGCTGAAGCATTTGCAATGCCGTTCAGCCAGAAGTGCCAAGTGGATTATCCATTTGGCCTCTTCTGCAGAACCCCAGCATCATAGATGTCAGTCTTCAGTCAATTCAATTCACTCCACATGAAATCAAGAAATGGCTGAAGGCACTGGATACAGCAAACGGCATTGACAATATTCCACCAATAGTACTGAAGATGTGTTCCAGAACTTGCCAAAAGCTTAGCCAAGCTGTTGCAGTATAGCTACAGCACTGGCATCTACCGATGTGAAAAATTGCCCAAGTGTGCCCTGTATACAAAGAGTAGGACAAATTCAACAAATCCACCCAACCTCCTGATCAGTCTACTCTCAATAATTAATAAAGTGATGGACGGAGTCATCAACAGTGCTAACAAGCGGTACTTACTTCGCAATAATCTGCTCACCGACGCCCAATTTGGGTTCCATCAGGTTCACTCAGCTCCTGACCTCACTGCAGCCTTGGTTCAAACAAGGGCATAAGAGCTGAACTCCAGAGGTGAGATATGGGTGACTGCCCTTGACATCAAAATTGCATTTGACCAAGTATGGCATCAAGGAGCCCTAGCAAAACTGGAGTCAATGGGAATCAGGGGAAAATTCTCCATTGGTTGGAGTCATACCTTGCGCAAAGGAAGGTGGTTGTGCTTGTTAGATGTCAATAATCTCAGTCCTGGGACATGACTCCAGGTGTTCCTCAGGGTTGTGTCCTAGGCAGTACCATCTTCAGCTGCTTCATCAATGACCTCCCTTCCATCATAAGGTCAGAACTAAGGATGCTCGCTGATGATTGCACAATGTTCATTACCATACGCATCTCTTCAGATAATGAAGCAGTCAACGTGAAAATGCAGCAAGGCCCCTATGGCTCTGTTCCAATTATGGCAATCGGTGTGTTTGCCCTTCTTTCTTTTGATATCTATGTTCTAATGCTCAGAGTCGCCAGGTATCGAATGATACCACCACAAAGTTCAACCGGCTATCGATCAAAGAGCCAAACACCAGTTAGTTAGTTCAAGGTCAAGGGTACTTTATTTACACACAATTAGTCATGCAACATAAACACTACTAGTTAACTACACCTATCGACTAAGACAACCTGTACTTAACTTCGGGCACCCGGCTTAGGTCAGAGAAACAGTGGCCGCTGTTCGATTCTGAATCTATCGAGTTTGAAGGAGTAACTGCTGCTCAGCTGGGCTCATCCGTCTGGTAGCGAGCGTTGAACTTGGACTTGCTTCTGGTGTTGCTGCAATTGGAGATGGTCGTGAACGGGCACTAGGTCCAAGAGAGGACGAACATATGGCGAACTCTTCTTCTTATACTTGGGGGTTTCACGCTCTTTTCGGCGGTCTTTCAGTTTGGACCCCACTAATTGGGTGATCCCTGATCACGCCGTTCGATTCCTAACCACTAAGTGGGCAGGGATCTGGATGGCTGGGCGTGTCCCAAGCGGTCACTGACCCCGTTGTTTACGCGTCCCCTGAACAGGGAGTGGCGTCGAATTGTCTGGAACTGTACCGGTCTCTCGAGCACCAGTCCTTTGTTCTGGTGGAGATGGACCATCCAATGCTAATCGGCCCATCAAAATGCTAATTGTTTGGAGTTCCAATACCATCTGGACTCCTTGGTTGTAAATATACATTTTCAGGCTCTGAGCCTGCCTGAGTCATGGCTTGTCCATTTTACCCACTAGGCTTTGCGAGTTTCTCTGCCCCTAGTTGTAAGTGGCCATCCCAGATGGCTACACTGGACAATATCCAGGCTTGGGCTGACAAGTGGCATGCAACGTTCGCACCACACAAGTACCAGGCAATGACCGTTTCCAACAAGCGAGGATCAACCATCGTCCCGTGACACTCAATTGCAGTGCCACCACTGAATCCCCCATTATCAACATCCTAAAGGTTACCATTGACCAGAAACTGCACTGGCCTAGACATATAAATACTTACATTGAGGATATCCTCAATTGAACTACCACCGAGTTAAATGGCATAAACTTCGAACACATCTAGGAACTCTACAAGAGCAGGTCAAAGGCGAGGAATCCTGCGGTGAGTATCTCACTTCCTGACACCCCAAAGCCTATCCACCATCTACAAGGCACAAGTCATGAGTGTAATGGAAGCTTCAGGGATGTAGTTACTCCGAAGAATGAAGATAGATGGGTGACGGTGAGAGGGGCTGGAAGGAAGGTATCCCCTGTGGTCGTTCCCCTCAGTAACAAGTATACCGCTTTGAATACTGGTGGGGGGTGGGGGGGGGTGGGGGGGGGGGGGGGTACGACTTACCAGGGGTAAGCCATGGGGCGCAGGTCTCTGGCAATAGCCTGTCCCTATTGCTCAGAAGGGAAGGGGGAGGAGGAGTAGAGCATTAGTCATTGGGGACTCCATAGTTAGGGGGGTCAGATAGGAGATTCTGTGGGAACGAGAGAGACATGCGGTTGGTGTTTTGCCTCCCAGGTGCCAGGGCTCGTGATGTCTCAGATCATGTTTTCGGGATCCTTAAGGGGGAGGGGGAGCAGCCCCAAGTCGTAGTCCACATAGGCACCAACGACATAGGTAGGAAGAGGGATGGGGATGTAAGGCAGGTATTCAGGAAGCTAGGGTGGAATCTTTAAGCTAGAACAAACAGAGTTATTATCTCTGGGTTGTTACCCGTGCCACGTGCTAGCGAGATGAGGAATAGGGAGAGAGAACAGTTGAACACGTGGCTACACGGATGGTGCAGGAGGGAGGGATTCAGATACCTGGATAATTGGGGCTCATTCTGGGGTAGGTGGGACCTCTACAAACGGGATGGTCTACAGCTGAACCAGAGGTGTACCAATATCCTGGGGGGGAAATTTGCTAATGCTCTTCGGGAGGGTTTAAACTGAATTGTAGATCCAGTGTACAGGAGGTTGAGCATAGTGAGGTCATGAGTAAGGTTTCAAGGTCGCAGGAGTGTACCGGAAGGCAGGAAGGTGGTTTGAAGTGTGTCTACTTCAACGCCAGGAGCATCCGGAATAAGGTGGGTGAACTTGCAGCATGGGTTGGTACCTGGGACTTCGATGTTGTGGCCATTTTGGAGACATGGATAGAGCAGGGACAGGAATGGTTGTTGCAGGTTTCGGGGTTTAGATGTTTCAGTAAGCTCAGGGAAGGTGGTAAAAGAGGGGGAGGTGTGGCATTGTTAGTCAAGGACAGTATTACGGTGGCAGAAAGGATGTAGGTAGTATGAGCTGAGGTTAGAAACAGGAAAGGAGCGGTCACCTGTTGGGAGTTTTCTATAGGCCTCCGAAAAGTTCGAGAGATGTAGAGGAAAGGATTGCAAAGATGATTCTGGATAGGAGCAAAAGTAACAGGGTAGTTGTTATGGGGGACTTTAACTTTCCAAATATTGACTGGAAACGCTATAGTTCGAGTACTTTAGATGGGTCAGTTTTTGTCCAATGTGTGCAGGAGGGTTTCCTGTCACAGTATATAGATAGGCCAACAAGAGGCGAGGCCACATTGGATTTGGTAATGGGTAATGAACCAGGCCAGGTATCAGATTTGGAGGGAGGTGAGCACTTTGGTGATCGTGACCACAATTCGGTTATGTTTACTTTAACGATGGAAAGGGATAGGTATATACCGCAGGGCAAGAGTTATAGCTGGGGGAAAGGCAATTATGAAGCGATTAGGCAAAACATAGGATGCATAGGATAGGGAAGGAAACTGCAGGGGATGGGCACAATGGAAATGTGGAGCTTGTTCAAGGACCAGCTACTGCGTATTCTTGATAAGTATGTACCTGTCAGGCAGGGAGGAAGTAGTCGAGCGAGGGAACCGTGGTTTACTAAAGTAGTTGAATCACTTATCAAGAGGAAAAAGGAGGCTTATGTAAAGGTGAGACGTGAATGTTCAGTTAGGGTGCTTGAGAGTTACAAGATAGCTAGGAAGAACCTAAAGAGAGAGCTAAGAAGAGCCAGGAGGGGACATGAGAAGTCCTTGGCAGGTAGGATTAAGGAAAACCCTACAGCTTTCTATAGGCATGTCAGGAATAAAAGAATGACTAGGGTAAGAGTAGGACCAGTCAAGGACAGTAGTGGGAAGTTGTGCGTGGAGTCCGAGGAGATAGGAGAGGCGCTAAATGAATATTTTTGTCAGTATTCACAGAGGAAAAAGACAATGTTTTTGAGGAGAATACGGAGATACAGGCTACTAGACTAGATGGGATTGAGGTTCATAAGGAGGTGGTGTTAGCAATTCTGGAAAGTGTGAAAATAGATAGGTCCCCTGGGATTTATCCGAGGATTCTCTGGGAAGCTAGGGAGGAGATTGCAGAGCCTTTGGCTTTGACCTTTATGTCATCATTGTCTACAGGAATAGTGCCAGAAGACTGGAGGATAGCAAATGTTGTCCCCTTGTTCAAGAAGGGGAGTAGAGACAACCCCGGTAACTATAAACCAGTGAGCCTTACTTCTGTTGTGGGCAAAGTCATGGAAAGGATTATAACAGAGTGGATTTATAACCATCTAGAAAGGAATAGTTTGATTAGGGATAGTCAACACGGTTTTGTGAAGGGTAGGTCGTGCCTCACAAATCTTATTGAGTTCTTTGAGAAGGTGACCAAACAGGTGGATGAGGGTAAAGCAGTTGATGTGGTGTATATGGATTTCAATAAAACGTTTGATAAGGTTCCCCACGGAAGACTATTGCAGAAAATACAGAGGCAAGGGATTGAGGGTGATTTAGCGGTTTGGATCAGAAATTGGCTCGCTGAAAAAAGACAGAGGGTGGTGATTGATGGGAAATGTTCAGTCTGGAGTTCAGTTACTAGTGGCGTACCACAAGGATCTGTTTTGGGGCCACTGCTGTTTGTTATAAATGACCTGGATGAGGGTGTAGAAGGATGGGTGAGTAAATTTGCGGATGACACTAAAGTCGGTAGAGTTGTGGACAGTAGGGAAGGATGTTGCAGGTTACAGAGGGACATAGATAATCTGCAGAGCTGGGCTGAGAAGTGGCAAATGAAGTTTAATGCAGAAAGGTGTGAGGTGATTCATTTTGGAAGGAGTAACAGGAATGCAGAGTACTGGGCTAATGGTAAGATTCTTGGTAATGTGGATGAGCAGAGAGATCTCGGTGTCCATGTACATAGATCCCTGAAAGTTGCCACCCAGGTTGATAGGGTTGTTAAGAAGGTGTACGGTGTGTTAGATTTTATTGGTAGAGGGATTGAGTTTCGGAGCCATGTGGTCATGTACAAAACCCTGGTGCTGCCGCATTTGGAGTATTGCTTGCAGTTCTGGTCGCCGCATGAGAGGAAGAATGTGGAAGCATTGGAAAGGGTGCAGAGGAGATTTACCAGGATGTTGCCTGGTATGGAGGGAAGATCGTATGAGGAAAGGCTGAGGGACTTGAGGCTGTTTTCGTTAGAGAGTAGAAGGTTAAGAGGTGACGTAATAGAGGCATACAAGATGATCAGAGGATTAGGTAGGGTGGACAATGAGAGCCTTATTCCTTGGATGGTGATGGCTAGCACGAGGGGACATAGCTTTAAATTGAAGGGAGATAGATATAGGACAGATGTCAGAGGTAGGTTCTTTACTCAGAGAGTAGTAGGGGCGTGGAATGCCCTGCCTGCAACAGTAGTGAACTCACCAACATTAAGGGCATTTAAATGGTCATTGGATAAACCTATGGATGATAATGGAATAGTGTAGAATGGCTTTAGATTGGTTTCACCGGTCGGCGCAACATTGAGGGCCGAAGGGCCTGTACTGTGCTGTAATGTTCTATTGTTCTATCTCTATTTGCCTGGGATGAGTGCAGCTCCAACAACATTCAAGAAGCTTGACACCATTCAGGACAGGGCAGCTAACTCGATTGCTGTCCCATCCACAAGGGGGTCAAAGATCATCTTTCATGGGGAGTTGAGGGATTTCTGCAAAAATGACCTCACCTATGGTTGTATCACGGTTTGGGAGTTCTTTGAAGTGTTCTCTCCATCAAAGGCCAATGTTTTCTATGTCTCTCAAGAGACTTCCATCCTTACTCCACACCGATTAGAGGCCTAGGGTATTGGGTCCATAGTTTGCCTTAATGGCACTGAAGAAGCACTGGGTGTTATGCTTGTCGTCGAGGAGTTGCAGCGCCTTCGCTTTCTTGGCTCACCATTGGTTCTTGATTTCCATCGTTCTTCTTTGTACCATTTCCATCAGCTGCTGCTGAGAATCTGAGGAAATTCCTACCGAGGATTCTCCATATTCTACATCAGGCATTATCAAAGTCGGGGGCGCGATCCGGGGGTGAGTTGCGGGTGGGTGTCGGGAGGGTCCCGGAACTGTCCGTCGCAGCGCTCGCTGTCATAATATACACATCAGTATATGATGGTGCAGAGACACACACTGACTGACACACTGCAAGACCAATCAACACACACAACACAGCAGCCAATCACGAGTTCGGGCATGGTCACTATAAAGACAGAGGGCACTAGTTTTCCCACTCATTCGGGATGCAGCCTCTGAGAGAGATAGAGCCCGCAGTCAGTAGCACAAACATCCACCATGTGCTAGCAGTATAGGCTGGTCAGTCAATCTAATATAGTGTCGACCCACAGTGCAAGTATGTTTAACAGCTCTTGAGTTAAATAAAATAAAATAGAGTTGTACTATTACAAGTGTTGGTAGCCTGTCTATGTTACTGCTAAGGTAAACACAGTCTCCACAGATCCAGAGTACCCAACACGTCATGGTACCAGTATGTGATGTTACAGTTTAATAGACCTACCTTCAAGTGATCTGCCTTCGACCAACAATCAGCCGTCCGGTAGTAGGGACAGCATCCCCTGCCACTCCGCATCACCGGCAACCTCGGTGCGAACTGGAAAATCTTTAAACAACAATTCCAGCTATACCTCAAAGCTACAGACCTGGAAGCTGCCTCAGAGGCCAGGAAGATTGCTCTCTTCCTTTCCACGGCCGGGGACCATGCCATCCATATCAACAGGGGCTGTTTAGCACACTGGGCTAAATCGCTGGCTTTGAAAGCAGACCACGGCAGACCAGCAACAGAGTTCAATTCCCGTAACAGCCTCCCCGAACAGGCGCCGGAATGTGGCGACTAGGGGCTTTTCACAGGAACTTCACTTGAAGCCTACTTGTGACAATAAGCAATTTTTATTTCATTTCAACTCTCTCACTTTCGCTGAAAGTGAAGACAAGTCCCAAGTTCAAGACAGTCCTGCTCAAATTTGACAGTCACTGCGACATCGAGGTAAATGAAAGTTTTGAGAGCTATGCTTTTCAACAGCATCTGCAGGGTAAGGATGAACCTTTTCAATCTTTCCTCACCCACCTTCGCATCCTCGCGCAATCCTGGAATTACGGCTCCACCTCCGACACGATGATCCGTGACCAGATCGTTTTCAGTGTGCAGTCGGACCCCCTACGCCAGCAGCTCCTCAAGGTTAAACAGCTCACTCTTGCGATAGCCTTCGAGACCTGCGTTCTGCATGAACATGCCACTAACCGATCGTCGCACATTCAAGCAGCTGAAACGGCGTGGCAAGGTCCCCACGAGGCAGAGCGGGTGCAGGCTATTAAACAATTCCAGGGCCTAAGCCTGGATGAGGGCGGCCATTTCGCGCGCTTTCCGCGGGCTCCCGCGCATGCGCGTACTGATCGAGGGGACAGCGAGGCCGAAGACCGCACTGCGCAGGCACGCACTACATAGTTTGCACTGAGTGCTGAATTTGGTGCTTTTTGAGTGCTATAGTAAGAGTTTGGTGACCGAGGCAGTATAAGGCTTCATTTTTATCTAAAGTTTATTTAGTTAATTAACTTAAAAGTTGCTGTTTGGTTTAGCAGAAGGTGAATTTTCAATAAGCTTTAAACAGGCTTCTACTTGTAGGCACTTGCAGCTGGAGCTTGTTAATTAGTGAATTGGATTAGGCCAGTTTTTCAGAGGCTAGATTCACAGTATAAAAGTGTTCCCCTACAGTGCAGACTTTGTTTGCACTGAGTGCTGAATTTGGTGCTTTTTGAATGCTATAGTAAGAGTTTGGTGACCGAGGGAGTGCTGAATTTGGTGCTTTTTGAGTGCTATAGTAAGAGTTTGGTGACCGAGGGAGTTAGGTGAGGAGGGAGTAAGGTGCTCCTTTCATTTTGTTTCCGACATTTCCGCAAAGAGTGCGAAGAGAGCCAGGAGTTTACAGAAAGTGTAGCTGACTGGGAGCAGAGTCGGAGGGCGGAGATCTAGTTAGTCCACAGGGCAGCTATATTCTGTCAGGTAAGAAGGGATGGAGGCTAGGCCAGTTGCATGCTCCTCCTGTAGGATGTGGGTGGTGAGGGATACCACCGGTGTCCCCGCTGACTATACCTGCGGGAAGTGCACCCAACTCCAGCTCCTCAAAGACCGTGTTAGGGAACTGGAGCTGAAGCTGGATGAACTTCGGATCATCCGGGAGGCAGAGGGGGTGATTGAGAAGAGTTACAAGGAGGTAACCACACCCAAGGTACAGGACAAGAATAGCTGGGTTACAGTCAGGGGGAAAAAAAACAAACAGGCAGACAGTGCAGGGATCCCTCGTGGCTGTTCCCCTTCAAAACAAGTATACCGTTTTGGATGCTTTGGGGGGGGGATGACCTACCGGGGGAAGGCCCTAGCGGCCAGGTCTCTGGCACGGAGTCTGGCTCTGGGGCTCAGAAGGGAAGGGGGGAGAATAGAAAAGCAATAGTTGTAGGAGATTCAATGGTTAGGGGAATAGATAGGAGATTCTGTGGTCGCGAGCGAGACTCCCGGAAGGTATGTTGCCTCCCGGGTGCCAGGGCCAGGGATGTCTCGGATCGTGTCTTCAGGATCCTTAAGGGGGAGGGTGAGCAGCCAGAAGTCGTGGTGCACATTGGTACCAACGACATAGGTAGGAAAAGGGGTGTGGAGGTAATAAACAAGTTTAGGGAGTTAGGCTGGAAGTTAAAAGCCAGGACAGACAGAGTTGTCATCTCTGGTTTGTTGCCGGTGCCACGTGATAGCGAGGCTAGGAATAGGGAGAGAGTGCAGTTGAACACTTGGCTGCAGGAATGGTGTAGGAGGGAGGGCTTCAGGTATTTGGATAATTGGAGCGCATTCTGGGGAAGGTGGGACCTGTACAAGCAGGACGGGTTGCATCTGAGCCAGAGGGGCACCAATATCCTGGGAGGGAGGTTTTCTAGTACTCTTCGGGAGGGTTTAAACTAATTTGGCAGGGGAATGGGAACCGGATTTGTAGTCCAGCAACTAAGTTAGCCGATATTCAGGACGCCAAAGCATGTAGTGAGGCAGTGGGGAAGGGAACACTGACAAAGGAGAGTACTTGCAGGCACGGAGATGGGTTGAAGTGTGTATACTTCAACGCAAGAAGCATCAGGAATAAGGTGGGTGAACTTAAGGCATGGATCGGTACTTGGGACTACGATGTGGTGGCCATCACGGAAACTTGGATAGAAGAGGGGCAGAAATGGTTGTTGGAGGTCCCTGGTTATAGATGTTTCAATAAGATTAGGGAGGGTGGTAAAAGAGGTGGGGGGGGTGGCATTATTAATTAGAGATAGTATAACAGCTGCAGAAAGGCAGTTCGAGGAGTATCACCCTATTGAGGTAGTATGGGTTGAAGTCAGAAATAGGAAAGGAGCAGTCACCTTGTTAGGAGTTTTCTATAGGCCCCCCAATAGTAGCAGAGATGGGGAGGAACAGATTGGGAAACAGATTTTAGAAAGGTGCAGAAGTCATAGGGTAGTAGTCATGGGCGACTTTAACTTCCCAAATATTGAGTGGAAACTCTTTAGATCAAATAGTTTGGATGGGGTGGTGTTTGTGCAGTGTGTCCAGGAAGCTTTTCTAACACAGTGTGTAGATTGTCCGACCAGAGGAGGGGCAATATTGGATTTAGTACTGGGTAATCAGCCAGGGCAAGTGATAGATTTGTTAGTGGGGGAGCATTTTGGAGATAGTGACCACAATTCTGTGACTTTCACTTTAATAATGGAGAGGGATAGGTACGTGCAACAGGGCAAGGTTTACAATTGGGGGAAGGGTAAATACGATGTTGTCAGACAAGAATTGGAGTGCATAAGTTGGGAACATAGGCTGTCAGGGAAGGACACAAGTGAAATGTGGAACTTGTTCAAGGAACAGGTGCTACGTGTCCTTGATATGTATGTCCCTGTCAGGCAGGGAAGAGATGGTCGAGTGAGGGAACCATGGTTGACAAGAGAGGTTGAATGTCTTGTTAAGAGGAAGAAGGAGACTTATGTAAGGCTGAGAAAACAAGGTTCAGCAGGGTGCTGGAGGGATACAAGATATCCAGGAGGGAACTGAAGAAAGGGATTAGGAGAGCTAAGAGAGGGCATGAACAATCTTTGGCGGGTAGGATCAAGGAAAGCCCCAAGGCCTTTTACACATATGTGAGAAATATGAGAATGACTAGAGCGAGGGTAGGTCCGATCAAGGACAGTAGCGGGAGATTGTGTATTGAGTCTGAAGAGATAGGAGAGGTCTTGAACGAGTACTTTTCTTCTGTATTTACAAATGAGAGGGGCCATATTGTTGGAGAGGACAGTGTGAAACAGACTGGTAAGCTCGAGGAAATACTTGTTAGGAAGGAAGATGTGTTGGGCATTTTGAAAAACTTGAGGATAGACAAGTCCCCCGGGCCTGACGGGATATATCCAAGGATTCTATGGGAAGCAAGAGATGAAATTGCAGAGCCGTTGGCAATGATCTTTTCGTCCTCACTGTCAACAGGGGTGGTACCAGAGGATTGGAGAGTGGCGAATGTCGTGCCCCTGTTCAAAAAAGGGACTAGGGATAACCCTGGGAATTACAGGCCAGTTAGTCTTACTTCGGTGGTAGGCAAAGTAATGGAAAGGGTACTGAAGGATAGGATTTCTGAGCATCTGGAAAGACACTGCTTGATTAGGGATAGTCAGCACGGATTTGTGAGGGGTAGGTCTTGCCTTACAAATCTTATTTAATTCTTTGAGGAGGTGACCAAGCATGTGGATGAAGGTAAAGCAGTGGATGTAGTGTACATGGATTTTAGTAAGGCATTTGATAAAGTTCCCATGGTAGGCTTATGCAGAAAGTAAGGAGGCATGGGATAGTGGGAAATTTGGCCAGATGGATAACGAACTGGCTAACCGATAGAAGTCCGAGAGTGGTGGTGGATGGCAAATATTCAGCCTGGATCCCAGTTACCAGTGGGGTACCACAGGGATCAGTTCTGGGTCCTCTGCTGTTTGTGATTTTCATTAATGACTTGGATGAGGGAGTTGAAGGGTGGGTCAGTAAATTTGCATACGATGCGAAGATTGGTGGAGTTGTGGATAGTGAGGAGGGCTGTTGTCGGCTGCAAAGAGACATAGATAGGATGCAGAGCTGGGCTGAGAAGTGGCAGATGGAGTTTAACCATGAAAAGTGTGAGGTTGTCCATTTTGGAAGGACAAATATGAATGCGGAATACAGGGTTAACGGTAGAGTTCTTGGCAATGTGGAGGAGCAGAGAGATCTTGGGGTCTATGTTCATACATCTTTGAAAGTTGCCACTCAAGTGGATAGAGCTGTGAAGAAGGCCTATGGTGTGCTCGCGTTCATTAACAGAGGGATTGAATTTAAGAGCCGTGAGGTGATGATGCAGCTGTACAAAACTTTGGTAAGGCCACATTTGGAGTACTGTGTACAGTTCTGGTCGCCTCATAGTCGCCTCATTTTAGGAAGGATGTGGAAGCTTTGGAAAAGATGCAAAGAAGATTTACCAGGATGTTGCCTGGAATGGAGAGTAGGTCTTACGAGGAAAGGTTGAGGGTGCTAGGCCTTTTCTCATTAGAACGGAGAAGGATGAGGGGCGACTTGATAGAGGTTTATAAGATGATCAGGGGAATAGATAGAGTCGACAGTCAGAGGCTTTTTCCCCGGGTGGAACAAACCATTACAAGGGGACATAAATTTAAGGAGAAAGGTGGAAGATATAGGAGGGATATCAGAGGTAGGTTCTTTACCCAGAGAGTAGTGTGGGCATGGAATGCACTGCCTGTGGAAGTAGTTGAGTCGGAAACATTAGGGACCTTCAAGCAGCTATTGGATAGGTACATGGATTACGGTAAAATGATATAGTGTAGATTTATTTGTTCTTAAGGGCAGCACGGTAGCATTGCGGATAGCACAATGCTTCACAGCTCCAGGGTCCCAGGTTCGATTCCGGCTTGGGTCACTGTCTGTGCGGAGTCTGCACGTCCTCCCCGTGTCTGCGTGGGTTTCCTCCGGGTGCTCCGGTTTCCTCCCACAGTCCAAAGATGTGCAGGTTAAGTGAATTGGCCAATGATAAATTTCCCTTAATGTCCAAAATTGCCCTTGGTGTTGGGTGGAGATGTTGAGTTTGGGTAGGGTGCTCTTTCCAGGAGCCGGTGCAGACTCAAAGGGCCGAATGGCCTCCTTCTGCACTGTAAATTCAATGATAATCTATGATTAATCTTGGACAAAGGTTCGGCACAACATCGTGGGCCGAAGGGCCTGTTCTGTGCTGTATTTTCTATGTTCTATGTACGACCGCACCGTGCATGCGCGGTGGCGTACCGAACGTTCTGATGTCACGACGTGCGGCAACTGTGGCTCCGCCCACTTAAAGCGCCAATATTCTGCAAAATCCCGACACTGTCTCCAATGTGGCAAGCTTGGCCACTATGTAGCCCTCTGCAGGTCTGCTCAACCTACTATCTCTCGTCGCTCCAACCAGCCACGCAGGGATGTCTGAACTATCCAGCCACCGGTGTCCGATTTCGACTCCGACTTGATTGTGGACCTTTACACCGAGGACCCTAAAGCACCATTTCGGGTGGGCATCATCACCAAACACAAGATGCTCCAGAAGAGAAAAGCCAAGTCTCTCCCAATATTCAGCATTGATCCGGACGACGAGTGGTGTGCCACCCTCACGGTCAACCGATCCCTCATCCGATTCCGCCTGGACACCGGCGCTTCAGCCAACCTCATTACGCGGTCTGACCTCAAAAGCCTCCATGTCAAGCCTACCATCCTGCCATCTGCCTGCCAGCTTCTGGACTATAATGGTAATGCCATTGCTGCCAGTGGCTCTTGCCAGCTTGAAGTGTCGCACCGGTCATTAAAGGCTAACCTGCCATTCAAAATAGTGGGATCCACTAAAGCCTCCCTGCTTGGTGCTCAGGCGTGCAAACCTCTAAACCTTGTCCAAAGGGTTGACTCCCTATCACCCGCTGATGCTTACGCATCTCAGGACGCTGTCTTTCAGTCACAGCTGAATGCCATCATCACCCAAAACCACGGTGTATTCGAGGGCATGGGCACACTCCTATACACTTATAAAATCTTGTTAAAACCAAATGTCACGCCTGTGGTGCACACACCTCGCAGGGTACCAGCACCCCTCAAGGACCGCCTCAAGCAGCAGCTGCAGGACCTCCAGGACCAGGGCGTAATTTTGAAAGTTACAGAACCGACTGACTGGGTCAGCTCTATGGTGTGCGTGAAAAAAACATCCAGCGAATTACGCATTTGTATTGATCCCAAGGACCTCAACTGCAATATTATGAGAGAACACTATCCCATTCAAAGCGCGAAGAACTCATCTGCGAGATGGCTCGCGCCAAATTTTTCACCAAGCTAGACCCATCCAAGGGGTTCTGCCAGATCCAACTTGACGCATCCAGTCGGAAGCTCTGCACCTTTACCACCCCATTTGGCCGGTATTGCTACAACCGGATGCCGTTTGGCATCATCTCTGCATCGGAAGTGTTCCACAGAATAATGGAGCAGATGATGGAAGGTATCAAAGGGGTTCGCGAATATGTGGACAACATCATCGTCTGGTCTACCACCCCGAGGAACACATTGATCGCCTCCAATGTGTCTTCCGACGAATCCATGAGCATGGCCTCCGCCTCAACAGGGCCAAATGCTCCTTTGGTCAAACAGAACTTAAATTCCTCGGAGATCACATTTCACAGTTTGGCGTGCAGCCGGATGCTGACAACGTATCAGCCATTAAGGCCATGAAGACACCGGAGGACAAGAAGGCGGTCCTCTGCTTCCTGGGCATGGTCAATTTCCTGGGGAAGTTCATCCCTAACCTCGCCTCCCACACCACGGCTCTCAGGAACCTGGTTAAGAAGACGACCGAGTTACAATTGCTCCCCGCCCACGAACAAGAATGGCGGGAACTCAGGGCGAAGCTGACCAAGGCCCCGGTGTTGGCATATTTCGATCCGCCAAAGAAACAAAGATCTCCACGGATGCGTGTCAGTCCGGCATTGGAGCAGTGCTCCTTCAACGTGACAACGCCTCCTCATGGGCTCCCGTCGCATACGCGTCACATGCAATGACGCCCATCGAACAGCGCGATGTGCAAATTGAATCAGAGTGCCTGGGCCTTCTTACCGGAGTCGTCAAATTCCATGACTATGTCTATGGACCCAAAGTTCACAGTCGAGACAGACCACAGGCCACTGGTCAATATCATTCAAAAAGACCTTAACGACATGACGCCGCGCCTGCAGCGCATTCTCCTTAAACTTAGGCGGTACGACTGCAAACTCGTCTACACCCCGGGTAAGGAGCTCATCGTCGCCGATACACTCTCCCGATCTGTCACCACACCCTGCGACCCAATGGGCATCGTGTGCCAAATTGATGCTCAGGTGGCATTCGCCGCATCCAATCTGCCCGCCACGGACGAAAGACTCATCCATATTCGTCGTGAGACGGCCAACGATCCCCTGCTCCAACGTGTCATGCGCCACCTGACAGACAGGTGGCATAAGGGCCAATGCCTCAATTCTATAACATTAAAGATGACCTGGCGGTAGTAGATGGAATTCTACTAAAGCTGGACAGGATCGTCATTCCGCACAGAATGCGGAACCTCGTCCTTGAGCAGCTCCATGAGGGCCACCTGGGAGTGGAGAAATGCCACTGACGGGCCTGTGAGGCAGTGTACTGACCTGCAATCAACGAGGACATTGCCAATGCCGTTCTTAACTGCCCAACATGCCAGTGTTTCCAGCCTGCTCAGCCAAGGGAGACCTTGCAACCCCATGAGTTGGTCACGTCTCCCTGGACCAAAGTGGACATCGACCTGTTCCATGCACTTGGCCGGGACTACGTCCTCATAGTGGACTATTTCTCAAACTACCTGGAGGTAGTTAGGCTACATGACCTCACCTCAACAGCGGTCATTCGGGCGTGCAAGGAAGCCTTCGCTCGCCATGGCATCCCGCTCACGGTCATGTCCGACAATGGCCCGTGTTTTGCCAGTCAGGAGTGGTCCAATTTTGCCAAACGATACAACTTCACACATGTCACATCCAGTCCCCATTACCCTCAATCCAATGGCAAAGCTGAAAAGGGGGTGCACATTGTCAAACGACTCCTGTGCAAGGCGGCCGATGCAGGGTCCGATTTTTACCTCGCCCTGCTTGCTTACAGATCAGCTCCATTGTCCACTGGCCTGTCACCGACTCAATTGTTGATGAATCGCACGCTGCGGACGACAGTGCCGGCCATTCATGTCCCGGACTTGGACAACCTTCCGGTCCTTCGTCGAATGCAGTTGTCTCGGGCCCAACACAAAATGGCGTACGACGCCCGCGCCATGGATCTCCCTGCTCTGGCTCCTGATGACTAGGTCCGTGTCCAACTTCCCGATGGTGGTTGGTCCGCCACTGCTGTGGTGCTCAGACAAGTGTCCCCCAGGTCATTTCTGGTTTGTCTACAAGACGGCTCTCTTCTTTGCCGAAATAGCCGGGCACTATGACTCCTTCCTCGCTCGCCACCAGATCATCATGTCCTGCCCCGCCGTCACGACGAACCCGTCACGGACTTTGCAGATCTCCCTTTCGCTCTGCCACCCTCCGAGTCTGACGCAGTCCTGCCCATTCAAGAACACGGCCCCTGATCCACCCTTGAGGCGGTCAACCAGAATTCGTCGCCCACCTCAGAGACTGAATTTACGAACTGCCTGAATTCATGGACTCTTTGAACTCATGAACTGATTGTTTTGTTACCCTGTTTGATTAACTCACTAGTTTGTACATGCTGTTGTTCTAGTTATATTTTGTGTTACATACTGTCCATCTGCACTGGACACCTTCCAATGTAAATATCTTACAGTTTCTGTACATAGTCCTGTAAATATGCTCGCATGTGCCACACATAGTTAGGAACATTCGCATACTACATTATTTATTGCCACAAACACATTTTTTTTTAGGAAGGGTGGATGTCATAATATACACATCAGTATATGATGGTGCAGAGATGCACACTGACTGACACACTGCAAGACCAATCAACACACACAACACAGCAGCCAATCACCAATTAGGGCACGGTCACTATAAAGACAGAGGGCACTAGTTTTCCCGTTCATTCGGGATGCAGCCTCTGAGAGAGACAGTGCCCGCAGTTAGTAGCACAAACTTCCACCATGTGCTAGCAGTATAGGTTGGTCAGGTTAGGCATAGGTCTTCAGTCAATCTAACATAGTGTCGACCCACAGTGCAAGTATGTTTAACAGCTCTTAGTTAAAGAAAATAGAGTTGTACTATTACAAGTGTTGGTAGCCTGTCGATGTTACTGCTAAGGTAAACGCAGTCTCCACAGATCCAGAGTACCCAACACATCACTCGTGATCGCGCAAATCCTCGTGCAACAGCAGCAACAGCCAGCTTTAAACTATGCCGGCTGCGAGCGGCCTTCAGAATGGCCACGAACATATAAAAAAAATGCGGCCGCACTGCGCATGCATGCCCGATCATCGGTGTGCATGTGCAAAATGTGCATGAGCACTAATGATCGGGCACGCATGCGCTTTTTTTTTATATGGTAAAAAGGCCGCTCACAGCCGGCATAGTTAAAAGCCGACTGCTGCTCGCTCTGCCCGGTTTGGAAGTGCTCAGTTCTTCTGAACGAAGTTAAGGCTGAGTTTCCCTCGGGCAACTAGCACCATTGGACCCACCAGCAGAGATCCAGTGCCATGGCCTCCAACTCGGAACTCGCCTGTATCTACAACGTCCTCATCCTGCACGACGATGAGGTCACTGTCACCGAAGCCAAACTCAATGCCCTGATTAAAACAGCTGGCGTGACCATTGAGCCTTTCTGTCCTAGTCTGTTTGCCAAGGCATTGGCTAATATTGACGTCAATAGTCTGATCTGCAACGTTGGTGCTGGTCATCGTGCCCCAGCTGCTGCAGCAGTTGTTTCCACTGCTGCCCCTGTTGCTGCTGAGGAGAAAAGGAAGAGAAGAAACAGGAAGAATCTGAAGAGTCTGACGATGACATGGGCTTTGGTCTCTTTGATTAAATGTGCTGTGCAACAACATTGTTACAATTTACAAAAAATAAATAAAAATTGAATATAAACGCCGGCTGCTGCAGCTGAAGACCGCGAATTTGCACAATCGCCGACGCAGAAGATTTAAAAAACCATTCTATGTAATCTTCCTGCCTGAGGGAGGCAGAGAGCAGGTTATGGCCCCCGGACGTCGCCATCATGTGCTTTGGGTGCGATTGCGATTCCTCCATTTTGTCAGCAACAAACAAGGTAAGAGAAAATGGTGGGTCACGAAGGTCGGCCTGGGTGGGCCGCGAAGATCGGCCTGCGTGGGTCGCAAAGGTCAGCCGGTGTGGCACGTGAAGGTCGGCTGGCATGGGTCGCAAATGTCAGCCGTCGTGGGCCGTGAAGGTTGGCTGGTGTGGGTTGCGAAGGTCGACCGGCATGGGTCCCGAAGGTCGGCTGGCGTGGGTCCCGAAGGTCGGCTGGCATGGGTCCCGAAGGTCGGCGCCATGGGTCCTGAAGGTCGGCCGGTGTGGGCCGCAAAGGTCGGCCAGCATGGGTCCCGAAGTTTGGCCGGTTGGTAAAAATGGGTCCCCGGATAAAAAGTTTGAAAAACACTGTTCTACATTGCTGAGAAGAGCTTCACCTGAATCCTCACCAACGGCCTTCTCCCAGTTTCTGAATAAATTCTTCTGGAAAGTCGGTGTGGCTTTTGAACAAACTGTGGAAGAGCGACATGAATTTCACTGATCCCGTAACAGCCTCCCCGAACAGGCGCCGGAATGTGGCGACGAGGGGCTTTTCACAGTAACTTCACTTGAAGCCTACTTGTGACAATAAGCGATTTTCATTTCATTGCATTTTCGTTTTTTCAACAACTTCAAGAGATGTGCCAAGAGCAACATCAACCACTCTACTTGGCCTTCATTGATCTGACCATGGCTTTTGACTCAGTCAATCGGAAAGTGCTATGGAAGACCCTGTCAAAGGCCAGCTGTCCAGAGAAATTCATCATCTTCCTCCGACTCGTCCATGACAAGATGTCAGCGACATTCCTGACCAATGGAAATAAGGCAGAAACCTTTGAGGTCAAGACTGGAGTGAAGGGGGCAGCACGGTGGCGCAGTGGATAGCATTGCTGCTTACGGCGCTGAGGACCCAGGGGCGATCCTAGCTCTGAGTCACTGTCTGTGTGGAGTTTGCACATTCTCCCCGTGTCTCTGTGGGTTTCACCCCCACAACCCAAAGAATGGCCATGCTAAATTGCCTCTTAATTAGAAAAAAATAATTGGTATCTAAATTTATAAAAAAAGACGGGAGTCAAGTAGGGGTCTGTCATTGCCTTCTTCTATCTTCATCACCACCATCCTTCACCTGTCAAAGGGACTGCCAGGCTGGCATTGCCAGGGTGCCTGGTTGCCACGTTGGCACTTCCAGGGGTTGGGCCTTGCCAATTGGATGGGGGTGAGGGGGGGTTCTCAGGAATCTCAACAAGGTTGGTGGGTGCTGAGGTAGGGTCGACAAAGTGAGGGTGGGCCTGAAAGGTGCGGGGGAGAGATTGGTCTGCCGATCAAAATGTTGCCCCGATCTGCTGTAGCCATCTGGGATGGCCACTTACAAAGGAAACATGGATACTCACAAAGGCTCAAGCGAAATATGGCCAATACAGGATTCAGGCAAACTCAGAGCCTAAATGTATATTTGCTAACAGAGAACCAGACAGTATCAAAACCCCTAGCCGATTTGCATTCTAATGGCCCAATTACCCAGGACAAAGGACTGGTACTCAGGTATCAGATACAATTCCAGACACATTGGCACCACTACCTTCACCCAGGAAGCCCAAACAGCCAAGGTCAATGACCGCTCAGGTCACGCCCAGCCATCAAGGCACCCGCCCCTTTTATTGGCTCAAATCGAAGGCAGTAATCGAAGCCTGCCGAATTATTGGGTCTAAAGCTAAGGACCGCCGATAAGAGTGCAAAACCCCAAAGGATAAAGAGAGACACTGCCATGTGTTTGATCTCTTTTTGCCCTGGCACACCTTCCCTCTTCAGCCCGGCCTATATCTGAAGCCAACTGCAGCATCAACGATCGCTACCAGACAGATGAGCCCAGCAGAACCAAAGTTACTTCTCCAGACCCAGCCACTCCAGATCCGAACAAAGACCTTGTTCCTCTGCCAAAGCCGGGTGCCTGAAGTTAAGTACAGGTTGCTGTAGTGTTAGGTATAATTTAGCTTGTAGTGTTTTTATGTTGCATGTATGAGTTAATCCTGTGTGTAAATAAACTATTATTGAACTTGAACTAACTGATTGGTTGTTGGGTCTTTGATCAATATCCGGTTGAACCTTATGGTGGTATCATTTGATACCTGTCGACTCTGAAAAGCAACATCATCATTATTAAAGGAGCAACATTATTGGTGTCTCCGATGCGAATTGGCAACACTGTGAACAGCCCTTCCTGCTGGCGAGATCAGCTCACCAGCAGGGAATCCCATTAAGTGTGGCCTCGGCAGTGAGAAACTCCCCAAGGCCAAAATAAACAGCAAAGTGCAAGGTGTTTCTCAGCACTTTAGCTGCGGAAAAACACCCTGCTAAATGCACCTCAAAGCGGACTTTAACATTTGTCTGTTGAATTGCATCCAAAATAACTAATACTAGAGAAAAGTATTGGGGATATTAATGGGGCGAAAGGCTGATAAATCCCCTGTACCAGATGGGTTGCATTCTCAGAAATAGCCAAGAATCCTTAAATTCTGGACAAGTCTCAGAGGATTGGAAAACTGCCAATGTAACATTCTTGTTCAAAGGGAGGAAGACAAAAACATTGGTCAGTTAGCTTATCATCTATCACTGGGAAAATGTTGGAGTCCATTATAAAGGATCTAAGAGCAGAGCATTTTGAAAAACATAATCATAGAATCATGCAGAAGGAGGCCACTCGGCCCATCAAGTCCACACTGGCCCCGGAAAGAGCACCCCACCCAAGCCCACGCCTCCATCCTAACCCACCTAACCTTTTTGGACACTAAGGGCAATTTAGCGTGGCCAATCCACCTAACCTTTACATCTTTAGACTGTGGGAGGAAACCGGAGCACCCGGAGGAAATCCACACAGACACGGGGCGAAAGTGCAGGCTCCGCACAGACACTGGTCCAAGCCGGGAATTAAACCTGGGACCCTGGAGCTGTGAAGAAACAATGCTAACCACTGTGCTACCATGCCGCCGATAGTAATATAATTAAGCAGAGTCAGCATGGCTTCATGAAGGGGAAATCATGCCTGGCAAATTAATTAAAATCCTTTGAGGTGGTAATGAGCAGGATAGATAAAGAATATCCAGTAGATGCAATATACTTTGATTTCCCAAAAGTATTCGATAAGGTACCACACAAACGGTTACTTAACAAGAAAATAGCTCATGGTGTTGGTGCTGGTATATTAGTATGGATGGAGGATTGGCTAATGAATAGAAGACAGAGAGCTGGGATAAGAGGGGAATTTTCAGGATGGAAAGCTCTTAGGATCAATGCTGGGGCCACACTTATTTACAATATATATTAATGACTTGGACGAGGAAAGTGAATGTATTTTTGCCAAGTCTGCAGATGGCACAAAAATAGATGGGAAGGCAAGTGGTGACGTTGACACAAAATGTCTACAGACAGGTTAGGTGAGTGCACAAAAGCTTAGCAGATGGAATATAGTGTAGGAAAATGTGAAGTTCGGCATCTTGGTGGGAAGAATGAAAGAGCTGAATATTAGTTAAATGGAAGCTGCAGCACAGGGGGATTTGGGGATTCTCGTGCATAAATCACAAAAAGCTATTTGCAAGTTAGCAGGTAATAGGGAAAGCAAATGGAAGGCAAACGGGAATCGAGTATAAAAATTGGACAGGCTTGCTAAAATGATATAATGCCCTAGTTAGACCACACCTGGAATATCATGAACAGTTTTGCTCCCATTATCTCAGGAAATAAATAGTGGCTTTGGAGGCAATCCAGAGAAGGTTCACTAGGTTGATCCCTGGTTTGGAGGGACATTCTTATCAGGAGAGGTTGAGTAGGTTGGGACTGTGCTCATTGGAGTTTAGAAAAATATGGAGTTTAGAAAAAACCTGATTGAGACATATAGGATTCTCAGGAAGCTTGACAGGTTAGATGCTGAGAGGATGTTCCCCCTTGTGGGAGAGTCTGGGATCAGAGGGCATAATAACAAAGAACAAAGAAAAGTACGGCACAGGAACAGACCCTTCGGCCCTCCAGGCCTGCGCCGACCATGTTGCCCGTCTAAACTAACATCTTCTATGCTTTCGGGGTCCGTGTCCCTCTATTCCTATCCTATTCATGTATTTGTCAAGACGCCCCTTAAACGTCACTATTGTCCCTGCTTCCACCACCTCCTCCGGTCTCAGAGTAAGCATTGAAAACAGAGGGGAGGAGGAGTTACTTCTCTCAGAGGGTAGTAAATTTGTGGAATTCTTTACCGTAGAGGCTGGGTCGTTAGGTATGTTCAAGGCTGAGACAGACTGATTGTTAATCAGTAAGGGAATCAAGGGCAATGAGGCTAAGGCGGGAAAGTGGAGTTGAGGATTATCACATAATAATAATAGTTTATTGTCACAAGTACTTTTCAATGAAGATACTGCGAAAAGCCCCTAGTCGTCACATTCCGGCGCCTGTTCGGGGAGGCCGGTATGGGAATTGAACCCGCGCTGCTGGCCTTGTTCTGCATTACACGCCAGCTGTTTAGCCCACTGTGCTAAACCAGCCCTAGTCATGATCTCTGAATGGCAGAACAGGCTCGATGAGACAAATAGCCTACTTTTGCAATGAAGTTACTATGGAAATCCCCGAGTCGCCACACTCTGACGCCTGTTTGGGTACACAGAGGGAGAATTCAGAATGTCCAAATTGCCTAATAGCACGTCTTTCGGGACATGTGGGAGGAAACCGGAGGAAACCCACGCAGACACGGGGAGAACTTGCGGACTCCGTACAGACAGTGACCCAAGCCGGGAATCGAACCTGGGTCCCTGGTGCTGTGAAGCCATAGTGCTAGCCCCGTGCTACCACGCTGCTCCTACATTTTATGGTTTAAGGCTGGAATCAGTAGTAAAATGTTTACTTTTCACATCATGTAATTATTTTCTTGCGAAGAGCAACTGAGTGAAGACCCCTTTGGGCAATGGTCTTTAATGAGGAGCAGCAACCTTAGCCTGACTCCTTCCTTTCATGTTCCCCGCCCACAAACAAAGGAAATAGCAGCTCAGGAAAGAGGATGACTGTTGCTGCCTGTGGCAGACAGTCACAGAAGATAAAGGGACTGAAAATTCATGCTGCAAGCAACATGGACCGGCTTTAATATGCTAATTACCATTTTCTGTACGCCCATTATAAAATGCAGAGTGCTTTGGATTTTAATTAGAAAAAAAAACCTTGTGCTCTACACTGTGTAGAGTGCTCGGGAGCATAGTTTAAGTAATATAAAAGCTTGTTGTGCCTTTAGGAAAATCCTTCTTCATTTTAAAAACAGTCTGTCGACCGAAGACTTTAAATACTATGTTTAATTAATGTAGGAGGAACACTAATCATTTCCCTGTTCCTAACAAGGCATTACTAAAGGATTTTTACATTATCCAAAGTGTTATATCTTATGGAAAACATTAACGTGAAATTTGACATTTACTAAAAGAGAAATTTGGCAATTTACTCAAATAAAAGCAAAATACGGCAGAAGAAGTCATCTTCAACTTCATAGAATCCCTACAGTGCAGAAGATGCCATTCGACCCATCAAGTCTGTGAAAGAGCACCCTACCTAGGCCCAATCCTCACCCTGTTCCTGTAACCCCACCCAACCTTTTGGACACTTAGGGGCAATTTAGCATGGTTAAACCACCTAACCTGCACATATTTGAAGTGTGGGAGGAAACTGGAGCACCCGGAGGAAACCCACGCAGACACAGGGAGAAAGTGCAAATTCTCCACAGACAGTCACCCAAGGCCGGAATTGAACCTGGGACCCTGGAGCTGTGAGGCAACATTGCTAATCACTGTTCCACCCCTTAGTAGGAACTTTGTGATGGAATTGTATCTTTAAATTTGCAGCTGTAAATTAAAATCTCACCTTCCTTTTTGGTTCTTTTTGCTGATTGGCGCACATTGGAGAATTTTGTTGCCAACTCTGGTTTGGCATATTCCTGGAGGTTTCATCGCATGATCTCCCCAGCTCCTGCATCGGTAGCCCAACATGATCAACACACAGAGCTCTACCTTCCAAAACCAATTGGAAAGTGATTCACGTTTTCATTGGACGATTCTTGACTTCAAACAGTCATTTTCCCACATCGCCAATGATTTTGGAACTGATAAATAACAGTGATCAAAAAAACTTTTCTTATTAATGCCCATTTTCGATTGTTCATAGCACTGGACTGCAGATTAATTTTTAATTCATGGA
Source organism: Scyliorhinus torazame (assembly GCF_047496885.1). NCBI lineage: Eukaryota > Metazoa > Chordata > Chondrichthyes > Carcharhiniformes > Scyliorhinidae > Scyliorhinus > Scyliorhinus torazame. The sequence continues at coordinate 93,274,981 of NC_092710.1, forward strand.
GACTCCAGGTGAAGCTGGAGTGCTGGCAACCCTGTTAGGAACTTAGGTATAAGAGATAGGCCATTTGTAGGCCATTCAACCCTTTGAACCTGTTCTGCTATTCAATAAGATCATGGCTGAGCTGATCTTGACCTTAACTGCACTTTCCTGCCTGTTCTCATGAACCTTCCTCCCTGCTAGAGTGCAAGAATCTGCCGAACTCAACCTTGAATATATTTACTGACCCAGCCGCCACTGCTCTTTGTGGAAGAAGATTCCAAACACTAACGACTCTGAGGGACAAAATCCTTCTTCATCTGCATTGTAATGGGTGACGGCTTGGTATGAAACTATGTTCCCTTGTTTGTAATTCCCTCGTGCAGCAAAACAAACTCTCATCATTTACCCTTTCCATGTCCCTCAGGATATTAAATGTTTCCATAGGATCACCTCTCATTCTTTTCAACTCCAGTAAGTCCAGGCCCAACCTGTACATTGTTTCAGAACAAATCCCCATCATCCCAGGAATCAATCGTCTCTGAACTCGTTCCAATACGAGTACGTCCGGCCTCAAAGAAGAAGACCAGAACTGGACTTAATATTCCAGGTGCATTGGAAGATCTGAGAGCATATAAACAGCAAGCTCCTCTTACCATCAACAGGGACCAAGAGGAGGACCATTGCACTTGGATCAATTCTAACTACTGCTTCTGGAGTGCAGGTAGAATTGCCCAAAGCCTGCGGCCTCAAGCTCAGCCGCAGCATTGTAGTGCCAGTTGAACCATGAACCTTCCTCCGTTACATTTGGGTCCAACATGTCGACCAAAGGATTAATCCTCAGAGCCACAAAAATGACCTCAAACTAATCACAGGTTGGAGCGGGCATCAGCATCTTACAGGACTTCCTCACCATCAGAACCACTAGATGCCCTGGCTCTAAGTGAAACTCCAATTCGCTTTCCATACCTAGTGGTGTATTACGACAGACGTTTGTCTGCTTCCATAACTGATAATTCCCAGAACTGGTCACTAGTCTGACACCAGGGGCTTATAGTTTTTGACCGCTCCACATCAAGTGCTGCTGACCAGGAGTGTCTATCACACTTACCACCAGCCATTGATGTATGAAAGGGCTCCAGACAACAGCATCTGACTCAAAGGCAGAGACGCTACTCGCTGCGTCACAAGACACCCTACATCTCAATGAAACCTGGGGTTAAACAAGGTTATATCATTGCACCAACTCTCTTCTCCATTTTCCTAACTGCAAAACTGCATCTCACCTCTAGCCAATTATCCACAGGGTGTGGAAATACCCTATAGAACAGACGGGAAGCTGTCCAGTTTACACCACCTTCAACCCAAAACCAAAGCCACTCAAACTTCAGTCGTAGAGTTTAAGTATGCAGATGACACTTGTGCATCCGCTGACTCAGAAACGGAGTTTTAGGTAATCGTCTACTCCTTCTCCAAAGCAAAGGAGAAAATGAGCCTTTCACTAAATACACAGAGGGAGAATTGTCCTTCTCCCCCACCACCTCACTTCTGTTCACCAGCATAACCTGCTAGCGCAGCTGCCCCTGCCCAAAGGCACATCCTAATGACCTCCCACTCCCTCTCCCCCCCCACCCCTCACTCAAAGAAGAAGGCCTCCTGCTGGCCTTACCCTCCCCCACCCAAACAAGGACGTCTCCTGAACTCCAGGTAGCCTTCTCCAAAAGCAAACAAACAGATGTTAAACACAAACAGTCCCATAAAACAGGAGGGGGGATGGGAATATCCATCCCCACATAAACTTTTCACCCCTACAACTCATTACAATCTCACCATTGAACAGAAACCACACCCCCAACAAAAAAAGGCGAAAATCCCCCAATCCCTACACCCACTTCAAACACGCTCCCGCCCATTACATAGTGCCAGCACCCCGGTTCACAAGCATTGTCCACTCAGTTCTCCCCCAGTTTATGCACCTTAATGAAGTCTTCGGCCGCTTCTGGGGTCTCAAAATAATACTCCCGGCCTCCAAACGTCACCCATAATTTTGCCGGGTAGAGCACCCCAAACCTGTTCTGCTGTCGGTACAGCACCGCCTTGGCCTTGTTGAAACCTGCCCACCGTTTTGCCAACTCGGCTCCGATGTCCTGATAAACCAGACGTTATTTCCCTCCCAGTCGCAGCTACGCTTCTCCCTGGCCCATCATAGAATTTTCTCTTTCTCCTCAAATTTATAGAGCCTCACGATCACCGCCCGCGGCGGCTCCCCAGCTCTAGGCTTTTGCCTCACATGCGCTCGGTCCACTTCAGGTGCCTTATCTAGCACCCCTTCTGCCACCAGTCCCGCCAGCCCCCTCGAGATGTACCTCGTGGCACTCACACCTTCCACTCCTTCAGGCAGGCCCACTATTCGCAGGTTCTGCCCTCTCGAGGGATTCTCCTGCTCCTCCACCTTTGCCCTCAGTGTTTTACAAAGGTCTCCTAGGAGCCCCACCCCCGCCTTCAGAGCCACCACACGATCGCTGTGGTCCGAGATCACTCCTTCAATCTCCCGAATCTGTGACCCATACACCTCCAAACACTTCTCCATCCACTCCAAAGTACTCTTCAGGGGTGCCACAGCTTCTGCAATGGCCTTTCCATGATCCTCATGCATTTCTTTCCTCTGTTTATGGAATTCCTCCTTGATAAAAGTCATCAGTTCCTGTATCTGGGGCCTTACAGCTTGCCCCTCCACCGCCTGCATGCTGGAAGAGACTGTCTGTGAAGCACAAGACTGTTTCAACTTTCCAGCCAAACCTCTCACTGTTTTGTGCCGGGTCCAGTGATCAGAAGACATACCATTCCAGGGGTAAACTACTCCTCTAACAGTCAATACGCCTTTTCATCAAAATTCCACCCGGATCTGGGTAAAAAGAGCTGTTTTCTGTGACTTTGAACAGGAACAGCACTTTATGTGACCAATCACACCATGGTCACAAGCGGAAGTCTCGTTAACTTTATTTACAAGTGCATTTGAACTGCAGTGGGGTTGTTTTGTTGGAATATTTATACTGAAGGTGTAGGGCATAAGGTAAAGCCTTTCCCTTTTATTTAATAACTATTTAACTGTTAATTGTAAAGCTATTTCTTTGATATGAATGTGGTTAACACAGTGTTAAAAATAAAGTTTGTTTTAACGTAAAGGGTGAGGTAAAATTGGTCAGTGTCATCATTACTGGGGTTAAATATCATTTCCTCAAATTGCAAATTGTTGGGGTTACTTGATCAGTATCCTAACATAAATTGGTGTCTTGTCTGATATCCTGACAAAAATTGGGACTCTTTGTCAGGATTAAAAAGTATAATTCCTATTTTGGCTTGGAATTATTGAATTTAAAGACAGTGGGCTAGATTCTCAGTGGACGGGATCCTCCGCTTCACCGGAAGCACACTCACGCCCGCGGATTTCCCGACGGCATGGGGATGCCCACAATGGGAAACCCAATTGGCCGACCGGCGGGACAGAGGATCCCGCTGCTGGCAGCGAAGCGCGGTACCAGAAAATGGGTGCGGCAAGGAGGAGAATCCCGCCTAGTGACTGTGAGAAACTGGTGCTTTCTTTCCTTCAAACACTGTATATAACAAAATGCTCACAGAACAGAACAGCAACACAGAGTTTCCACAACTTTGTGCACCCGCACTCAACTCACTCCCAGCCCATTTATTCGTATAAAGTCGTTTGCCTCTTCCTGCGTACTAAAGAAATGCTCTTTGTTTTCGAGCGTAACCCAACCTTTTAGCCGGGTATAACATTCCTAATCGCCGTCTTCGCCTTGTTGAATTCTTCTCGACATTTTGCCCAATGTCCTGATATAATTGGATCGAGTGTCCCTCCCAGTTACAGGACTGCTTGGTCCTTATCCATTTTAGAATATGCTCCTTCTGGAATTTGTGAAGATGGACCACCACTGCCCGTAACCATTCCCCAGCTCTTGGCTTTCGGCGCAGGGACCAATGAGCCCGGTCCACCTCGGGCATTTAGTGAAGACCCCCTCACCGATCAGCTCGATGGGGAGCTTACCTTCAACGCCCTCCGGCAACCCAACAATCCCTAAGTTTGCTGCCTGGACCAATTCTCCTGGTCGTCTGCTCTGGCCTTGAGGACATTTTGAGCCGCCGCCAGTATCGCAATTTCTGCCTTCAATGAGGCAATTCAGCTGTCGTGTTCCAAGGCCGCCTTTTCCATCTCCCGGATTATCGTGCCTTACGATTCCAGCTGCTGCTTCAGCCACTGCTCCACCCTTACCGGCGATAGGCAAAGAGGTGCCGCCACCGCCTCGATCGCCATGGCCAGATCTTCCTTCACCGTCTGTCTGGACCCCTGGAACTCACCCGTAATAAAAGCTTCTCCGCGGAGGATAGGGTGGGCGTTAACGTCGATGGCTCAGCAAAGTCCACCATTTTGTTCCATGCTGCCACGTGGCTCCTCCGAGACCGGAGCGGGGATTTTTCTCATTACCTTTCCCTTTTGGCTTTTGCTGCCACCAGGTGACATTTCACATCCGCGGAGCTGTTGAAAAGAATCAATTTAATCTGTCCCTTTCCTCCAGCGCTGCCCGTTCTCTGGCAAAAAAGATCTAAAATCAGGGGCGGGATTCTCCCCTAACCGGCGGGGCGGGGGTTCCCGGCGGGATGGAGTGACGTGAACCACTCCGGCGTCGGGCCGCCCCAAAGGTGCGGAGACCAGCCGGCAGGAAAGGCCTTTGGCGCCACGCCAGCCGGGGCCAAAAGGACTTCGCCGGGCGGCGGAAGTCCGCGCATGCGTGGGAGAGTCAGCGGCTGCTGACGTCATCCCTGCGCATGCGCGGGGGGGGGGTGCCGCTTCCGCGACGGCCATGGTGAAGATTGTGGCCTAGGCGGAGGGAAAAGTGTGCCCCCACGGCACAGGCCCGCCCGAAGAGCGGTGGGCCCCGATCGCGGGCCAGGCCACTGTGGGGGCACTCGTTCTCCGGCAAATTCACGCCAGTCCCCGGCGATTCGCCGACCCGGCAGGGGGGGTCAGAGAATCCCATCCAGGTCTTTAAGTCAGAGCCAACCTGCGTGCGAGTGCATAGTCCATGGATGCCACCAGAAGTCCCTGCTGCCACATAATTGAAAGTAACAGAAAAACAACAGAGCCAGGGTTCTTCACAAGAACATTTTCAAACAAAATTTAACAGAGTCACAGAACCGTAAACTTAGTGAAAGAGGTTTTGAGGTGTGTTTTAAAAGAGGAAAGAGAGGTAGAGAGCTGGAGATACGTGGGGAGAGTATTCCAGGGTTTAGCGCGTAGGTAGCTGAAGGCATATCCTCCAATTGTGCAGCAATTCGAATCAGAGATATACGTGAAGCTTAAATAGGAGGAGGGCAGAGGACTCAGAGGTGTGTAGGGCTGGAGGACATTATAAAGACAGGAAGAAATGGTCATGGACGGATTTGAAAACCAAAGACGTAAATTGTTAAATCAAGGTATTGACGGATTGGAGCCAGTGTAGGTCAGCGAGTAGCTGAGCTCTGATTACCGGGTCTCTGCGAGCTAGGACACTCCAAATGTAGAGGAACACTCTCTGATTTGTGCAGCTCAAGCAGGAAGCATTGCTCTAAATTTCATTACAAGAAAACTGTGTATGAGCATTGATGGAGCATTACGGAGTCCAACAGGGAGGATTCCAAACAAAAGCCCTTCCCCTGAGTTATAGGATGAGGGAATAAGAGATATAAATAAGGCCATGCCCCATGTAATGGGCTCCCAGATGCTTACCTGTGGGAAAATAAATCCTCATGTGCTAATGCATCAACCTATTACTGTGGGCTCCCGAGAGATAAACATAGGCAACAAGAGAAAGCACCAGGGACAAGTTGCTGAAGGCGATAATACAGCTCATAAAGAAATGTAAGACTGGAGATATACCTGCATGTTAACCCAAGTCACTGTAAATTCACTAACTAGTGTGTCAAATAGAAATTGCCAAAGAGGAAAATAAAACACCTTTTGTTTACTGTCACAGCAGATAAGGCACACCAAGGGCTGGATTTGTTTTGAGGTGGGACTCCATTGACAGGTTGACAGATGAATTTACGGATCCTGACTTTGGGAAGGTCTGTCATACAACGTGATTTTTTTCCAGAATGGTCAATAACAGACTAAGGTGCAGGCTCATCGTCCAATGAGTTAAAAACGGCAGATGGGGGGGCGAAATTCTCCGTTATCAGCGGAAAGTCCGCCGATCGGCGCAAAAAACGGCGCAAATCCGACTTGCGTCACGTCGGAAAAATGGGTCGAAAGTCTCCGGCCCAAAATGGGCTAGCAGCGACGTAACGGGATCCGCGCTTGCGCAGTGGTTCACGCCGTGCAGCGTCAAACGCGCCGCACGGCGTGACGGCTCAAAAGGCCGCGCTGCTCCCCCCCACCCGACCGGAACACCCAACTGGATGGCTGGCCGCCGCTCAGCCCCGAGGTTCGAGTCACGGGATGTGTAGGCGCTCCTGGACTCGGTGGAGCAGGGGAGGGACGCCCTGTATCCCGGGCACGGCCGCAGAGTTGCCCCACGCCACAGCCGGCGTCTGTGGAGGGAAGTGGCAGAGGCCGTCACCGCTGCGGCCCTGACACCACGGACAGGCACCCAGTGCCACAATAAGGTGAACAACCTCGTCAGAGCAGGCAGGGTGAGCCTCCCCATATCCCCCCTCCCCCATATCCCCCCTTCCCCCATATCCCCCCTTCCCCCATATCCCCCCTCTCCCCCCTTCCCCCATATCCCCCCTCCCCCATATCCCCCCTCCCCCATATCCCCCCTCCCCCATATCCCCCCTACCCCGATATCCCCCCTACCCCGATATCCCCCCTTCCCCCATATCCCCCCTCCCCCATATCCCCCCTCCCCCATATCCCCCATATCCCTAAGTGAATCCAGCCCTAACCTTAACCTCTGCAATGCATGCGCAACCGATGGCGTGCATTCATATACCTGCCTAACAGTGTTGCCTTTTACCCCTGCCCGCCACCCCCCCCCCCCCCCCACAGGATAAGCGCGCACACAACAATAGGGAGCATGTAAGGACTGGAGGAGGCCCCGCTGATGAGAGGCCACTGACCGAACACGAGGAAAGGGCCCTGGAACTGGCTGGCGGACCTGACGACCGGGAGGTTGCTGATGCAGAGGTCGGGGGCGTAGTAGCAAGTGAGCCACCGACAGCCCGTCCCCATATCCCCCCTCCCCTATATCCCCCTCCCCCATATCACCTGATCACTGCCTGATGTCTAACCATGCATGCTTCATTGTGTATCGCAGGACCAAACGTCCAGGCACCCATCCCCGCAGATGCAGACCGCCCGCAGGATGCCCCTCGGAGGCCACGGGAGACGGAGAGACACAAACCCTCCAGCATGCGACGCCCGCAGGATGCCCCTCGCACACTACGGGAGACGGAGAGACCCACACCCTCTAGCATGCGATGCCCGCAGGATGCCCCTCGCACACCACGGGAGACGGAGAGACACAGACCCTCCAGCATGCGACGCCCGCAGGATTCCCCTTCGGAGGCCACGGGAGACGGAGAGACCTGGACCCTCCAGCATGCGACGCCCGCAGGATGCCCCTCGCACACCACGGGAGACGGAGAGACCTGGAGCAACAGGGAGACGACACCCCCGTCACGTGCGGGAGCGACCACCCAGCGACGAGGGGGGCAGCCACAGGCCCCCGTCACATCCGAGCCAGGACACCACTACCCGGGACACCACTACCCGGGACACCACTACCCGGGACACCACTACCCGGGACACCCCTACCCGGGACACCCCTACCCGGGACACCCCTACCCGGGACACCCCTACCCGGGACACCCCTACCCGGGACACCCCTACCCGGGACAGCACTACCCAGGAAGACGAAATACCGGACAGTGACTCAGAGTGGATGGGTGGAGACGAACCCCCACCCCAAAGTGCCATGGACTCAGAGTGGGACGAAGAGCACGACACAACGCCACTGCTGTCACCAACACCCTCCACCATCGCAGAAACACTCACCTCGGTTGGGCACTTTAGTGATGAGCCGTCTGGTACACTCACTGGTGCGCACAACACAGCCGTCCCGGTACAGCAGGTGGAGGTAGGAGCAGCAGAGGGGCCGGGCGGTCGGAGGGCAGCCCAGCCCAAGCGAACATCTGCCGCCCAGATGGATCCCGGGTTCCTGGAGTTACCACACCCACACATAGATCCGATGCAACCACCGACCCGGAGACGAGCGAAGAGGGTGACGGGCGGCTTGCGGCGGCTGCAGTCGCAGGTGGAGGAGTCCACCCGCGTCCAGGAGCTGGGAGTGGTGCCGGTCATGCGTGCCACCCAGGCTGACACCGCAGGGGTGGCGTCCGCGGTGGAGGCAATGGGTGCGACTGTGTCAGACATGGGGAACGGTTTGCGAGGCCTGGGGCATTCCGTGCAGGCGGCGTCTGTGGCCCAGGACATGGCTGCCCTCTCACAGGAGGCCATGAGCCAGTGCCAGCGCCAGATGGCAGAGGCGCTCAACGCCACAGCCCAGTCTCAGCAGGCCATGGCCCAGTCTCAGCAGGCCATGGCCCAGTCTCAGCAGGCCATCGCTGAGGGCATCGGCGCCAGTGGCCATGTGCGAGCCGACGTCACACTGTCACAGACAGGGTTTGCCAATCCCCTGGGCTCCATGGCTGGCAAACCTGCAGACCCCTGTCGATACCAGCATGGGCCTCCAGGACTGGCAGCGCCAGATGTCGGGGGGGCGTCGGATGGCCAGTCCGTTCGCATCCCCCACCCATGTAGAGGCCTGGGGGCCATCGGGCACCCCGAGGGAGGAGGAGGTGGTGTGGTCCTTCCCGGCTCCCTCTGTAGGGGAGGTCCCGGTACACCGCGACACCTCGGACTCCCCCCCCCTTCCGTCCCATGTGCATCGGGTGAGCAACGGGCAGGACAGGCTGGCAGCTCGCCATCCCAGTCGCCCGGGCCGCAGCCTGGTCCATCTAGGCCAGGACGCCCCAGGAAACGGCCGCCAAAGGGATCCAGTGTCAGAGGGCAGGAATCACAGGAGTCCACCTCCAGTTCTGCTGTACCATTTGGGGAACCACGTAGACGTAGTCAAAGGGCCCGTAAGGCCAAACAATTAGACACTGAGTAAGTTGGCACGGGTGCAGGGCACAGATGAGTTTTAGGGGCTAGGGCACGTGCATGAACTCCTTTGGTTATTAAAGTCAATGTTACACCTACAGAAGCTGCCTTTGTGCTCTGTCCAAAGCGTGCGGGGGTGTCATGTACGTTGAGCGCAAGTGTGTGTGTGAGGGGTGGTCTTACCTCAGCCCCAGGTGAGTCTGCCCCCTTCCCCCTGGGCCGCCATCAACATCTCCCGGGCAGAGGACGGGACCGTGCGCTGCAGTGTCACAGCCGCATGCAGGGATGGTCCGGGTGGATGGTGGTACTGTGGCCATGGGTCAGACATAGTCCAACGATGTAGAGCCAGGAGCTCACCGCAGGGCGGGTTGTCATCATCCTCCATGGCCTGCAATAGACACGCGTCCACACGCAACTGAGAGAGCCCGGCCCGTTGTGCAGCAGGTGGATCGGCAATGGGGGGGGGGGGGGGGGGGGGTGCTGTGCATGCGGGTGGGGTGGGTGGGGTTGGGGAGGGGGGGTGAGGATGCTGGGTGGGTGGATGGGTGGGGGGTGTGGGTGGTCGGCTGTTGCCATGGTGTGCGGTCTGTGGCCATACTACCCGATTCCCACGCCCATCTAGTCAGTGAAGCGGGCGGCTATCAGTCTGACCCGTGCCCGCTGGGCCAGCCGGTAACGGTGGACAGCCACCCGCCTGTGTCTACCCCGTCTGTCCTGACCATTACCCCCATCCCCCTCATCTGGGGAGGACTGCGTCTCTTCCTGCTGCTCCTCCACTCCGCCCTCCTCTGCCTGCGGCACATCGCCCCTCTGCTGGGCTATGTTGTGCAGGACGCAGCACACCACAATGATGCGGCCGACCCTATCTGACCGATACTGGAGGGCCCCCAGAGAGGTCCAGGCACCTGAAACGCATCTTCAGCACGCCAAAGCACCTCTCTGTCACTCCCCTTGTCGCTACATGGGCATCATTGTAGCGGTTCTCCGCCTCATTGCGTGGCCTCCATACAGGCGTCATCAGCCACGATCGCAATGGGTAGCCCCTGTCGCCCAGCAACCAGCCCCTCAGCCGGGGATGGCGTCCCTCGTACATGCCGGGGATGGATGACCGCGACAACACGTATGAGTCGTGTACACTGCCTGGGTAACGGGCGCAGACGTGCAGGATCATCATGCGGTGGTCGCAGACCACCTGTATGTTCATCGAATAGGTCCCCTTCCTATTGGTGAACACGGCCCTGTTATCTGCAGGCGGCCGCATGGCGATGTGCATCCCATCGATCGCGCCCTGGACCATGGGGAACCCGGCCATGGCAGAGAAGCCCACGGCCCGGGCATCTTGACTGGCCCGGTCCACGGGGAAGCAGATGTAGCGGTGCGCCATGGCATATAGGGCATCTGTCACTGCCCGGATGCACCGATGTCTGCGATATGCCGGACAGGTCCCCACTTGGTGCCTGGAATGACCCCGTTGCATAAAAGTTCAGGGCCACCGTAACCTTGACGGACACGGGGAGAGGGTGTCCCCCGCCAGTGTCACGCGGTGACAGGTGTGCCAGCAGGTGGCAGATGTGTGCCACAGTTTCCCGCCTCATCCGGAGTCTCCTCCTGCATTCCCGATCCGTGAGGTCCTGGTATGACTGCCGGGGCCGGTACACACGGGGCGCCCTCGGGTGCCTCCGTTGCCGTGGGGACGCGACGTCCTCCTCCCCCTCCTCGTCCTGTCGGTCAGGTGTCCCTCCAGCCTTGGCGGCTGCCGCCTGTCCCTCTGCGGCAGCCTGCGCCGCCTCTCTGGCACGGTCCTCCTCCTCCTCCTCCTCCTCATCCAGGGCAACATAGACATGAGCGGCTGCCGCCATGGCGGCCAACATCGCTGGATGATCGGAAGACACATGACGGCCTGGTTGGGGGGGGGGGGGGTAGGGGAACGACGACATGTCATCATTGCCCATATCCCCTCCTCCCCCCAGCCAGGTGGCATGGACCGCATGGGTCCAACTGATGGAGGCTGGCACCTGGCCAGGTGGACCAACTCACTTGCCCTCGCATCCCCCTCCCCGGCATGGACCCCCCCATCCCGCTCCCCGGCACGGTCCCCCCATCCCCCTCCCCGGCACGGACCCCCCCCCAACCTCCACCCCGGCACGGTCCCCCCCCCCCAACCTCCACCCCGGCATGGACCCCCCCCCCCCATCCCCCTCCACGGCACGGACCCCCCATCCCCCTCCCCGGCACGGACCCTCCCCAACCTCCACCCCGGCACGGACCCCCCCCCAAACTCCACCCCGGCACGGACCCCCCCCCATCCCCCTCCATGGCACGGACCCCCCATCCCCCTCCACGGCACGGACCCCCCCAAACCTCCACCCCGGCACGGACCTCCCATCCCCCTCCCCGGCACGGACCCCCCCTCATCCCCCTCCCTGGCACGGACCCCCCCCCATCCCCCTCCCCGGCACGGACCCCCTCCCGGCACTCCCCCGGAGCCCAGCTCTAACTACCCCCCCCCCCCGCTGCACACGCACACACAACCCGAGACACACCTCTCCTCACGCATTCAGACTGCGGCCACGCCATCGCCTGCCCAGAGCCAACCCCCCAGGCCGTCACTCACCTCCTCGCTGGTCGGCGTGAACCTGGAGCACAGGGTCACGCCGATGAAAAGGAGGTTTAATTTACGTCGACGTGAACGGTCATCACGTCGACGGGACTTCGGCCCATCCGGAAGGGAGAATATCGGCAGGCCGAAAATCGGCTGCCTTGCACAGACCCGTGACATTCTCCGCGGCAGCGGCGCCATTAATGCCCCGCCGACTTTTCTCCCTTCGGAGACTTCGGCAACCGGCGGGGGCGGGATTCACGGCGGCCAACGGCCATTCTCCGACCCTCTGGGGGGTCGGAGAATGACGCCCGGGATCTCCAATCTGGAGGGCCAATAGGAGGTCTACCAGTAATGACGCCTCAGCGGCCTCTCTCTCCACGTTAAGAGGTGCCGATGCACCTGATTGGAAAATTCAATTGGTTTCTACTAAGTGACCTCAGTCGGCCATTTAATTGGCCGCACAGGTTATGTATGGCTTGAAGGTGGGATATCCATCACGCCACCCCCCCACCCACATCTTTCCTGGAACAAAAATAGCTTGGGGGCAGGAGAGACCACACTGCTTTCTGACACCATTTTTTGAGCCTTCCTACCTCTGGGTCCAACTCCTGCCTCTTTTTTGAATGTATTCGATGTTGCGGTGCAGTTTGTCAACTTTCATGAAGAGAGGGGAGCAAATTATCACAAGACTCAGAGCTAATGTTATATTTGATTTTCCACCATTATCCCATGCTCATTATATGAAAGTTCAGCACAGGAGGTTGACACTTCTTAACACTGCACTCACAAACCAGAAGAGAAGACTAAATTTACTGAGGCCATATTATAGAGTGGGGCTGTGTCTTAGAAACGGTGATTGCAGGGAGGGAAGTACGCAACAAGAAATATCAAAGATAAGGGACGTGATGTCCGCCAACTGGCGCCAAATACGGCGCAAATCAGTCCGGCATCGCGCCGCCCCAAAGGTGCGGAATCCTCCGCATCTTGAGGGGCCGAGCCCTAACCTTGAGGGGCTAGGCCCGCGCCAGACTGATTTCCGCCCCGCCAGCTGGCGGGATAGGCCTTTGGTGCCCCCCACCAGCTGGCGTGAAACTGACTTTGCCGTGCGGCGCATGCGCGGGAACGTCAGCGGCCGCTCACGGCATCCCCGCGCATGCGCAGTGGAGGGGGTCTCTTCCGCCTCCGCCATAGTGGAGACCATGGCGAAGGCGGAAGGAAAAGAGTGCCCCCACGGCACAGGCCCGCCCGCGGATCGGTGGGCCCCGATCGCGGGCCAGGCCACCATGGGGGCACCCTCCGGGGCCAGATCGCCCCGCGCCCCCCCCCAGGACCCCGGAGCCCCGCCCGCGCCACCGTCCCAAAGGTGGTTCAATCCACGCTGGCTGGCGTGGGTTGACAGCGGCGGGACTTCGGCCCATTGCGGGCCGGAGAATCACCGGGGGGGGGGGGGGGGGGGGGGGCCGCCAACCGGCGCGGCGTGATTCCAGCCCCCGCCGAATATCCGATGAAGAGCCAGGAAGTGGCTCAAGTGGAGCATAAACAGCAACATAGAGCAGATGGACTGAAGGGCCTCTTTCTGTGTTGCACATTCAGTGTAATGTTAGGTAATTGATGGTGTTAAAATCTGGTTGCCAACTGGGGATGGGCAATAAATGTGCACTTGTTAGTTTCAATCACATCCTGAGAAAACATGTTTTGAAAAACTGCAAGGAACAGTGCATATTTAATTCTTCACAAGTTATTCAGTGAAGGGATAGGTCCAATGAATAATTCATATTTTCCATAAAAATAATTACACAGGATGAAGGATAATCAGTTTCTGGTATTGAGTTAAGTACAAGAAATGATGAGCTCTATAACGTAGTCCAAGCAGCTGGAACCTCCCACTTTTTGTATTTTACAGCAAATTAAAATTACACTCATTTCCCATTTTTATCTTACTACTTTCCAATTATTTTTCCATCACTCCTCGCTATTTTATTCCTCATTATTTCTTCTCCTAAGTATCAGGTTCAAACACCTTCTCTACTCTCCCGTCGAATGGGTTTCCCCCTCTGCTGTTGACCACACTGAAGCTCTATCCACTCACAATCCTCAATCCCTCCTCCTCCCTGCCCACTCACCGTACCCTGCTGCTGAACAGAGGCATCAAAGCATTTTTAAAATCCCGATCTACCTTGTCACATCATCACTTCACAGAACGGCATAGAATTTACATCTCAGAGACAGTCCATTTCGCACAACTGGCCTGTACCATTGTTTATGCTCCACATGATCCTCGTCCCACGTCTCTTCATCACACCCTTTAAGCACATCCTTCCATTCTTTCCTCCTTAATGTATTTACTTTGCTCATCTTTAAATGCTCCTCTGTTATTTGTCTCAACTACTCCATATGCGGTCCTGGGTTCCCATTATAATCACTCTTGCTATGATTGACAGCTCCTCACCACTCCTGCCAGCGGAGTTTTTGATCGGACCGCTCGAAACTGGGCTTCTAAAAGAATCCGTTGAGCTATCCTCAATACATTATTTGCATGATGAAAGAGTGAGGGTCTGATTCTCTTGCTGCATTGCGCTTGAGCAAGAGCACGATGCGGCCGGAGAATCCCGGGAGAGGCCTCCCGACAGCCTCCGCACTTCGTGGGATTCTCCCAAGTCCCGTGAGATGTTGGGAGTCAGACCTCCCCCCAAAAGGGGTGAGACCAAATGACGCTACCATATGTAGGTAGTAAATCCACTTACGACCAACCTGCCCGGGATCCACCGGCCTCCGTTGATTCTCCAGCCTCTCCAGAGGCTGCAGCTGGGTGTTGTTCAGCATTGGTCCACACAAATGTGGACCAGGTGGAATGGCACCTGGGGGGGGGGGGGGTCCCAAGCCATTGTAGACCCCAGGGTGGTCAGGTTAAGTGCAGGGTGGTCCCCAGGTCCTCCCCCTGAAACATGGGCACCCTGGCACTGCCAAAGTGCCCATGTAGCACTGCCAAGCTGGCAGGAGGACTGCCTGGGTGCCAGTGTAAGGCTCCCTGAAAAACCCATCGCACACGAGTGAGACTCACACCTGGGTGCTGCTTCCAGCAGCAGCATCAACATTCCGTGATTCTACAATAGTGGGAGCACTTAGACTCCCAAACGGAGAATCCTAGCCATAGGCTTGTGTAGCTCAACACAGGTTAGTGCCACATCACAGCCTTCCATTGAAAATTCTCAACACGTGCATATTTCTACGAGACGTCTCGGACATCCTTAGGCTCCTGATCTGGCAACACTTCGATTTTAAAATATTTAATCCTCATTTTCAAACTCCTCTGTGGCCTTGCCCACCCCCCCACCCCTCCCACATCTCTGTAACATTCTCCAGCCCGACAACATTTAAAGAATTCTGTGTTCCTCCAAGTTGGCTACCACACATCCCCAACTAATAGTGCTGTACCAATGGCCATTGTACCATCAGTTGCCTTTGTCCTAGAATGTAGAATTGCTTCCCTGGAACCCCCTGTCTCTTTACCACATATACAAAATAAAAAATGCTCCTGATAACCTACCTTTTTGACTAAGTCTTTGGTTACCTGTCTTAACTTATGCCCGTGTGTCAATCTTTTTTCTCATTACACTTCTATGAAGCTCCAATGTCTGTACAATAAAATTGCTACACTGGTGCAAGTTCTTGTTACCATAAAGTCATTGCCAGCTATTCCCAATACACGTATAGGATAGCTCATTTCCTATTGAAGCTTGATTTTTAAAAAGACACTGCTTCACAGAACAGTGCTCATCAATGCTTGCATGAAGATGGATTATTGCTACCTCTCGTTTTTATCAAATAAACTCACCAGGAAATAGTGTTTGAACATGCACACTTGAATAAGACTGTCGGACCCATGTTAACTGACGACATCCAGTATCTCTCTAATTCCGCCTGTTGTGTATTCCCAATGATGCCTTAAGCGTGGACTTCCAAAATCAGTAATTTGAGCTTACCTGTGTAACCCGGGGGACACCTGCACTTGTACTGTGGAACCTGATCGGACTTGCTGATGTCGACACACGTGGCTCCATTCTGGCAGTGACTGGGATAGATAAGGCAGGCATTTTCCACATGCTGGCACAGTCTACCTGTCCACCCAGGGACACAGAGGCACTGCAGAGAGGGGCAATAAATAGACACATTACATATATCTGTTATTGTTGTCTTTACTCTGGTATGTGATAGTCACCATTGTCAAGTTAGGGGTTCGGCAGTAAAGGTGCACAAAACAAGCTCCCACAAACAGTAATGTGTTAATTCTAGATTAGCTGTTTTTAGTGCAGGATGAGAAAAAGTAGCGTCCAGGATGTCATGATATTCAAACACACACATCATGATAGACAGACCAACAGACCAATTAGCACACATAACACGACAGCCAATCACAGACAAGGACAGAGACAGTATAAGACAAGAAACACGACACCTGGTGGTCAGTCGATCTGGAGACAGGACAAGGACAGGACCTGATTAAAAAGGCACTCACACAGTCACCACGTGCTGAGTACCAAGACAGATCTGTAAATAACAAGTTGGAATAAAACTGCGTTGTACCAATCGCAACCGTGTTGGTTCATCTGTACCTCAGAGCACCCAACACCACATGATACCAATGAGTGGATTGATACCTGCCGCCATACCTCAGCGAACAGTGACAACCAGCAATACCCAGGCAAGATGTACGAGCTCCCGGTTCCACAGCAGCTCCAGTGCCACGGCGATCTCCGCGAAAACTGGCAGCGATTCCGGCAAACGTTTGAATTCTTCCTGGTGGCAGCCGAACTTCAAGACCTGGCCGATGATGAAAAAATAGAGTTTCTCCTCACCATCGCCGGTGCAAGAGCAGAAGAAATCTTAAAAAAATTCAAGTTCTCCAAGGGGCAAAACAGGTACGACTTCCAGGCAGTCCTGGACAAATTCGGCAAATACGGTGAGGAAAACACACTCCAATCGCCAAGAAAGATGAGAGAAGCGCCAGTACTCACCTCGAGGCCGAAATCCCGGACCAGAGAGCGATTTGGGTCGAGGTCGGTGGCCATCTTGCTAAAGGGACCACACTAGCGCAGTTGCGCGAGAAGTGCGCAGAACCGGAAGGTTCGTTTGCGCATGCGCAATCAAGAAAACGGCCATCGGTAAAGGAACAGCGATCTGCGCATGCGCAATCGCTCCCTACGTGCTACGTCATGCGCGTCATGACGTCAGAGGCCCCAGACCGCACCAATTTAAAGGGGAAATGTCCCAAATCCAATTTAAAGGGGAAACGTCCCAAATCAAAGAAAAAATCTTTTAAAGCTGTAAAACAACCTTTCTTCACCTGGAATGACAGCACAATGCCTCAAATTGAACCAGGAAATGAATTTAACTTCCGAAGAACCCTGCAACAAGCAGTTACCTATGCACAAACCGATGATTCCGACCTTGAATACTTCGATACCGACCTTTACATTTTTTCTGGACCTCGCGAGCCCAATGACAGCTCCATGGTCCTATACGACTACGACTCGGATGAACCTTTCGTGTTGCACATTGGTGACCCCCGCATTGAATCCGACGCAGATGCGGATTCATTTTTCAGATTTGAGGATCTTCAACCCAGCAGATATGACGTCCCAACTCATCAGTGCAGGATGATGCTGCAGTCTGAAATTAAGAGACAGAAAGGGGTACAAGCCCATAGAGAGCGGCCTGCTGCCTCACAGAGCGTGGTCCACTCCCTGCTCAAGGTTCCCGATTCTACGAAAGAAGACATGCAAGACTCCACACCACAGTCCTTGCAGGAACAAGACGTGACTCCAGTGTCACAAGACTCCACAGCAAGCTCGTGGACAGACTCCACAATTGCAGAAACGCATGACTCCGATGCATAGTCCTTGCAGGAACAAGACCATGAGGGTCTAGCAACCTCCTCTGACCAACTAGCGGCAGACAATGCAAGTCTGCCATGTTCACGTAAACAGCAAGAAGGCTATAACAGTCTACCACACCCCACTGCACAGCAGGACGACCATGACGGTCTATCATGCTACAATGAAGGGCACAGCGCTGATGACTGTTCAAGCCCAAATGAAGACAAGCCAAAGGAATCGCCTCTTCCAAGCCCGAAGAAAAAAGGATTATGCGCTGATCTTCAGGATCATTCTAGCCGAAGAGATATTAATAATGCTGCACAGTCACAGAAGGATGCTGAGGATTTGCTAAAGAAATTACTTGTATGTCTAACTTGCAAGGAGCAGACTAAAAATTGCCATTGCTTTAGTACGGATCGAAAAAATGGACAAGACATTGACCCTCATTTAATGGAAATAACACAACCTGAATCATATCTACAGCAGGGACAACTCCCTTCAACACAAAACTGCAAAGTCCCAACTACAGAGACCAGCAGTTAGTCAGTAATGACTCTTCAACCCCTGATGGGAATATTAATCATATTGAACCTCTGCACACTCCACTAATAAATGAGCAGAACATTGGAGCAAGAATCCTGAGGACACCGACATCGAATAGCCAGAAAAAGCACTTAAAACCCGCAGCAGTTTCAAGTGAACCAATTGTGCTTTCCAGTGATGGTGAAGATGCAGATAAGGTCAACCCGATTATCCATAGTACCAAATTAACTCCAGAGATTAAGCATTTATGTCTGGGGAGTAGAATGTGGGCAATTGAGAACAGTAAAAGAGAGACTGTGACTGTGCCAGTCCCAGCAAAATCAGAGTCAGAGACTATGAAGGCATGTACATTCGAAAAGGAGGCATACGAAGTAACTGAGAAGAAAATTAAAACGGACTGTTCTTTGGAAACTAGTACAATGACGAAAGAAACATTGGATCCAACATTTGATGCCCTACATACGGGGGAAATTGAGGGAAATGAACAAGGTTCTGTAATGTCTGGGGGAAGATTTAAAATTCCAAAGAAGAAAAGCCCAAATGAAGGACAACAGCAAGACAATGACAGTCCACCCACATGGTTTGCACCACCAGATGAAAACTCTGACAATTTACCCAACCCTAGTGAACAGCAAGCAGCTACTGAGGATCTACCCACGGTATGTGAAACGAGTGACGACAGCATCCCACTTCCCATGCAAAAGGTGCAAAGTGACAGACCTCAGCTAGTGCGTACAGAGGCACTCGACGATCACGGTGAGACCACTGGTGACTACGGTGACACCACACTACTTCCACCTTCAATTGCTCGAACCTCTCCACTAGTCAATGCATTCCTGCATGTTACAACTCCAGAAGTGCAGCTTCAAGAAATCTCAGCTGACTCCAGTGAACCTGCTAAGACTCCGGACGGGGAGCATCAACAAAAAACAGACCAGGCTCCAGATGGGGAGCAACTAAACGCCGACTCTGATTCAGGTAAGCCAGACTTTACTCCAGACAGGCAGTGTCACAACCTCAGTGATGGCACGCTCAGGGTGACAGCAGATGCCACAACGACAGGAGATGGATCATGTGACAATCACACTGGGTCAGCAATAACAAGCAGCAGCCGATAGAGTAGACAGTCAGAGACTTTTTCCCCGGGTGGAACAAACCATTACAAGGGGACATAAATTTAAGGTGAAAGGTGGAAGATATAGGAGGGATATCAGAGGTAGGTTGTTTACCCAGAGAGTAGTGGGGGCATGGAATGCACTGCCTGTGGAAGTAGTTGAGTCGGAAACATTAGGGACCTTCAAGCAGCTATTGGATAGGTACATGGATTACGGTAAAATGATATAGTGTAGATTTATTTGTTCTTAAGGGCAGCACAGTAGCATTGTGGATAGCACAATTGCTTCACAGCTCCATGGTCCCAGGTTCGATTCCGGCTTGGGTCATTGTCTGTGCGGAGTCTGCACATCCTCCCCGTGTCTGCGTGGGTTTCCTCCGGGTGCTCTGGTTTCCTCCCACAGTCCAAAGATGTGCGGGTTAGGTGAATTGGCCAATGATAAATTGCCCTTAGTGTCCAAATTGCCCTTGGTGTTGGGTGGAGGTGTTGACCTTGGGTAGGGTGCTCTTTCCAAGAGCCGGTGCAGACTCAATGGTCCGAATGGCCTCCTTCTGCACTGTAAATTCAATGATAATCTATGATTAATCTAGGACAAGGGTTCGGCGCAACATCGTGGGCCGAAGGGCCTGTTCTGTGCTGTATTTTCTATGTTCTATGTTCTACAGTCCAAGAGGAATACACCAATTTTCACCACAGCTATATCCACACATTTGTACCACACCGACAGTGCGGCCAATGACAGCTCATGCTGGACAAACCCAGTATTCAAGCCTGCAGCAGCCAGCAGTCTATGCAGCATATTCTCAAACAGGCCAGCACTACGGATTGCCCACTAATGGAATCAAGACCGAAGGAGGACTACCGCAAGCGCAATCTGCACTACAGACTGGATGCCTTAGTTACTGCCCAGGATTTGCTGCACCACAGCCTGGCCAGATAGCATTTTCCTATCAGATGCAAGGTTCTAGTTTCACACCATCACCAGACATTGATGCGAGCAGCAATTCTGTCTCCAAAGCAACATGCTTCAACGCTTCTCAGCAGAATCACCCTTCCAGCACAGCATGTGGCCAGAACCAGTATGCACAGTCTCATCCGACTTCAACATCTGGCACATCCATGACCTTGAATGATATTGTTGATGGTACCTCTTCAATGTCAATGACCCATCAGCTACAAGATGCCATCCGACAGCACCACCACACACATAAAAAGAAAAAGACTCCACCTCGTTCCTGGTACGCATGACGGATGGATCGGTGCGTAGGCCTACTTCCACGCTCGCAACGGAACCACACACAGACGCCGTGTCCTCCAATGGTTCCTGATAGTGACTTTGTGGAGCTGCCATATACCATGCCACTTCTGTCACCACCCGTGGCCAGGCTCGCACCTCAGTCGATGGTTCTCGACCCACCCTTGAGACGGTCAACCTAAATTCGTCGCCCACCTACTAGACTGGACTTATGAGACTGTTCACACGTCAAAGTTTAGATACTATTGTATTGTAACATGTTACTGTTTTATCGTTCCAGATCTCATTTGACCGGACCACACTTCAAAGTTTTTCTTCTTTTGTTATGGTACAACCTCGTTAGCATGCCACACCTGACATCGCCCCATGTATATAGTTACGCCACATGTACATGCTGTAAATATCACACACACACACACCTTTAGCTGCACTCAGGACACATTCATATTTATAACCACGTAGGCACATAATCTTGTAAAAAAGGGGGGATGTCATGATATTCAAACACACACATCATGATAGACAGACCAACAGACCAATTAGCACACATAACACGACAGCCAATCACAGACAAGGACAGAGACAGTATAAGACAAGAAGCACGACACCTACTGGTCAGTCGATCTGGAGACAGGACAAGGACAGGACCTGATTAAAAAGACACTCACACAGTCACCACGTGCTGAGTACCAAGACAGATCTGTAAATAACACGTTGGAATAAAACTGCGTTGTACCAATCGCAACTGTGTTGGTTCATCTGTACCTCAGAGCACCCAACACCACACAGGAAATCAGCAGAATTCCCCTGCTTTTCTTCAAAACAGCATCTTAAGAAGTTTTACATTCATTTGCACCTTCAATAGTGCTGCACCTCCTGAAAATGTCAGCCTCGATTTTGCACTCAAGACTCTAAAGTGGGCCTCGAACCCATAACTTTCTGACACTGAGGCAACACACTACAAAGTGGCTTTAAAAACCTGTAATCCTTTGAAAGACTTCATGCAGTGATTGCTTTCATACAAACTACAGAGTTTTCTTGATGAACTATTGAGGAAAAAAATTCAAAGTAAAGCTACTCTTTCTGGGTGATGAGTCCTTTGCAATGTGTTTGATTCTTACTCAGCAGAGAAAGTGAGAAGTTACAGAGTCCCCCTGGATTACATTAAAAAGAACAGGTGTGGAAACAGGCTGTTCAGTCCAATGCTTCACTGCTGTTACATGGACTAAATGATCACGACATCAGTACCAATGCTGTGTGATCACTTTGGTCCCCCTTTCCTTCAACTTCTGCTCAAATGTTGACATGATCCTGCTTCAGTTCGACCTATATGTGACTTGTGCGACCAATGTTTTTCTTGCTCTCTTTACCAATCTCTTGTATTTAATCTTATAGCCATGCCGTACTTATTCTAGATCCCTCCATCACTCGAAACAGCCTCCTTCTTCCTGCTCTGTTTGACACCTTCAATTGTGTCATCTGATAAGCACGGCTTCTGTTTCTCCAGATCCTTCCTTCTTCATCCCATGTAACACAGCTAATGAGGGCCATGTAGACAGCAGTATTTTTAAAATTCATTTTTGGGACCTGTACTTCACTGACTATGTAGGCCAGCATCAGTTTTCATAGAATTTACAGTGCAGAAGGAGGCCATTTGGCCCATCGAGTCTGCACCGGCTCTTAGAAAGAGCACACCATTTAAGCCCACACTTCTAACTCAGCAACCCTAACTAACCTTTTGGGACTCTAAGGGCAATTTAGCACGGCCAATCCATCTAACCTGCACATCTTTGGACTGTGGGAGGAAACCGGAGCACCCGGATGAAACCCACGCAGACACGGGGAGAACCTGCAGACTCCGCACAGACAGTGGCCCAAGCCAGGAATCAATTCTGGGACCCTGGAGCTGTGAAGCAACTGTACTAACCACTGTGCCACCGTGTTGGCCATCCCTAATTGCCCTTGTGAAAGTGGTGGCGAGCTTCCTTCTTGAACCACTGTGGTCCATTCAATGTTGCCCTCAAGCTGTTTGGTACAGCTGAATGTCTTATTGGACCCTTGAGATCATTCAGTAGTTAAGAGCCAATCATATTTCTGTATGCCTGAAGATCAGGTAAAAGATACCAGAAAAGGACATTAGTGAACAAGATGGTTTTGGTTTTCCAATAGTTCATTCATAAATTTCACAGAAGTTACAGTGCAGAAGGAGGCCATTCAGCCCATCGAGTCTGTGTCGGCCCTTGGAAAGAGCACCCTACTTAAGCCCGCACCTCCACCCCTTCCCCTTAACCCAGTAACCGCACCTAACCTTTTGGACATTAGGGGGCAATTGATCATGGTCAATCCACCTAACCTGCACATCTTTGGACCGTGGAGGAAACTGGAGCACCCGGAGGAAGTGCAAACTCCACACAGACAGTCGCCCGAGACCGGAATTGAACCCGGGACCCTGTAGCTATGAGGCAGCAGTGCGAACCACATTGTCACCGTGCCGCCCAATATGATAATTGATGATAACTGTTGTGGTCATCATTATTGAGACTAGCTTTTAATTCCAGATTTATTTATTTAAATTCCACCCACTGCCACAGTGGTATTCAAACCCATGTCCCCAGAGCGTCAGGAATACCAGTTGAGTGACAACACCACCTGTCATGCCATGTCTGTGGTATTATCATAAATGTAAGAACTGCAAGAGTTAATAACTCAACCACAAGAAGGAGCTAGATACGTTTAGAAGACACTGATGTTAAGCCTTATGGGTGAGAGGTTGAGGAGAAGGCTAGATAGCAGACTGAAGGGAAGATAGTGTCAATGAGAGCAGATCATAGTTAATGTTATAGTGTGGAGATTAGTAGTAGATGAGTGTAAATGATATGTTTATTATCAATTGCGTATTACCTCAGAGTAAGTGACAAATCCAAATTAGTAGTGTTAATAAATTTACAGCTTTGTTCAAGTTGAAGCTATTTTGTGGTCTTTGTGAACACTATGCCAACCATTCTGAATTTAGCAACACAAAGAACACAACAATATCTAAGAATGTGCACAAGTTCAACTTTTATGCACTTTTTTTATGTTTGGTTTCAGCACTATTATTTTGACTAAGTTTGGAAACAGTGAGATAAAACCAAACTGTCTACAACTTTGGTGTCATCACATTTTACCCCGAGATGAGTTTCCAACCACATATTTGGGGCTTTACTAAGACCACCTCATTTCACCTTTATAACATCATCAGACTCTGTCTGTTTTTCAGCTCATCTGCTGCTGAACCTTCATTTGTGTCTTTGTTATCTGTAGACTTGACTGTGGTCATCCAAAACTGTGGTGTGGATGCCTCAAATCCCATTCCTCTGTCATCCCCTAGTGCTCGCTGACCTATGTGGGCTTCTGGACCGGCATGGTCTTACTTTTAAAATGGTCCAAATCCATCCATGGCTGTGCAACTCCCTGTCTCTGTGATCTCCTCCAGCCCCACAATCCTCTGAGATATCTGCGCTCCTCTAATTCTGGTCTCTTGAACAGCCCTGATTTTAGTTGCTTCACTGATGGCTTCAGGCCTTCAGTTGCCCAGTCCCCAAGTTCTGGAATTCCCTCCTTACATCTCTCCATCGCACTTTCCTCCTTTACGATGCTCCCTGAAGCTGATTTTTTTTGTCCTGCTTGCTCACCAAAATCAAAGACCCCTCCCACCTGGCTTACTCACTCTTCCAACTTCTTCCATTGGGCAGGAGATACAAAAGTCTGAGAACATGCACTAACAAATTCAAAACAGCTTTTTTCCACTGTTACCAGACTCCTAAACGACCCTCTTATAGGCTGATCTGATCTCTTCACACATTTTCTCTACTGAGTAGTACTACACTCCTGTATGCTTCATCCAATGCCGTCTCTATGTATTTACACTGTGCATTTTATGTTTGCCCTATTCTGTATTTTCTTTTCATGTAAGGAATGAGCTGTGAGCAGGACAATATTTTTTAATGTACCTCCGTACGCGTAACAATAAACAAATCCAATCCAAATCAATTTTATTACATTTAAGGTTCTATATAAATATAAGTTGTGGTTGGGTATTAAAATCTGTTCTAAAACCAAAGATGTGTGAGAGCCCCTCCCTTCACTTTGTATTGACACACAAATTTTCCTATTTTTTTCTCTCTCGTCATCTAAAAATCTGTTCCTTCAGTTTGCTTGTTGCCTATTCCCACTGGCTGCTGAGTTATCCCATTTGATTTCTCTCCGTTCTGTTGATGTTTAGTGTTTTCTCTGAGCCACATTATCCCTTACAGTTCCTTGCTTTGTCATTGTTTCCTCAGTGACTTCAAGCACACCTTTCTTCTCACACGATTCACCTTCCTTTCCTGGTATTTGGAAACTCAGAAAGGTGCTGTTGTGGCTGCATGCAAACTGGAAACACACGGGAAAAATCGTCTCCTTGTTTACGCTGCTGCAGGTCATGAAAGTTTCAGCAACAAGAGTCTTGGAAATTATGCTTACTTTTGCAGGAGTGTCACTAGACTGACGATGTATGTGTGTTTGTGTGTGTGTGTCAACACCACTGCTTCATAGTGATGGTACTGACATAGTTAACAACCCACCAAACTTGTGGCCCAAACTCCTGCCAGTGAAACCCACAGTGAGGTAGATGCTCCCCATCCTGGGCATAATATAGTTTATTTCCAGCACAAAGTTGCAGATATGAGAGTTTTGAAGTTAGGATTATAGATTTCAGTGTTCTCCCACCACTTTATGTTTCATTGTAGCACAGCACGATCTCTTCTCCTTTGTAGGTTGCCCTCATTGCTTCCAAAATTGCACTGATCTCAACATCAATGGAGTTAGA
The DNA here is from genome assembly GCF_047496885.1 of Scyliorhinus torazame. Taxonomy (NCBI): domain Eukaryota; kingdom Metazoa; phylum Chordata; class Chondrichthyes; order Carcharhiniformes; family Scyliorhinidae; genus Scyliorhinus; species Scyliorhinus torazame. The sequence continues at coordinate 93,300,356 of NC_092710.1, forward strand.
GCCTTCCTTTCCTGCTTCAGGTTTCAGCTCCTCCGCTGTGCTGAAAATTATTACCTTGTTGACGCTGCTGCAGCTCTTTAAATAATGCCGCTACCTAGCTTGGCAGGTGAATTCAGACAATCCCCGTCACGAAGCCGTTGAAACATATGCTAATTGTTAGAGCTCTGCGGTACGCAGTTTGATCACCAGACAGGTTGAACTATACCTCTGCCGAGGGAATGGAACGATGGGAAATCCAGGGCCAGGAAGCTACTCGTGGGCCAACCTCACATTCCATTCCTCAGTGCCTCCAAAACTCAGGTTCTCTCACCAAAGGGGTGTCAAAGCAAAGGGCCACTTCCTGTACCATCAAGGGCATGCAGCTCAATGGTGGGTTTCACAACCACATATATAGACAAAGTCAATGATGTAAAACGATACCACCTCTTCACTCATCTGATGAAGGAGCTGTGCTTTGAAAGCCAGTGATTCGAAACAAACCTGTTGGACTTTAACCTGGCATTGTAAGATGTCTTACTGTGTATAGAGCACAAATAGTCATGAGATAAATGGCCAGCTTACTTGATTTAGCAATGTTGGTTGAGAGAGGAAGGAAAACACTAGCAAGGTGACTGTGCTTTGACAAATTAAAAGGTAATGCTGAATTCCGGTTGCGGCGATGACCAGCTAAGCCGCACGTTTCGGCGGCTCCAGCTCGAACGGACCTTCGGGCTCTTTTAAGAGCCCCAACGGGGAATTTTTTCGGGACGAAACCCGGTGTGGGATGAGGCAACAGGGAGTCCCCCCCCCCCCCCAGCGAAAAAGAAAAATATCGGCGGCGGCGGCCAGATCTCGAAGAATCCTCGAGGGCAGCGGCAGAGGAAAGAAAGGAGCAAGATGGCGGCGGAGGGAGCCCAGGCGACATGGGTACCGGACCAGGATGAATTCTTAAGACGGTGTGTGGAGCTGCTAAAAAAGGAGGTGCTGGCCCCGATGCTACAAGCAATTGAGGGGCTTAAGGAGACACAAAAGGCCCAGGAGATAGAGCTCCGTGTGGTGGAGCAGAAGGTGACTGACAACGAGGACGAGATCCTGGGCCTGGCGGTCAAAATGCAGACGCACGAGGCGCTCCATAAGAAGTGCACCGAAAGGATTGAAGTCCTAGAAAACAGATCACGGAGAAAGAACCTCCGGATCATGGGTCTCCCCGAGGGAGTGGAAGGAGCTGACGGCGGGGCTTACGTGAGCACGATGCTATGCTCGCTAATGGGAGCTGGGGCCCCTTGGAATTGGAAGGGGCCCATCGGGTCCCTGCGAGGAGACCAAAGGCGGGAGAACCACTTAGGGCGATGATCGTGCGATTTCACCGCTTCAATGACAGAGAGGTGGTTCTGAGATGGGCCAAGAAGGTACGAAGTAGTAGATGGGAGAATGCGGTGATACGAGTGTATCAGGATTGGAGTGCGGAGGTGGCGAGAAGGAGGGCGAGCTTCAATCGAGCCAAGAAGGTGCTGCACAAGAAGAAAGTGAAGTTCGGGATGTTGCAGCCGGCGCGACTGTGGGTCATGCACCAGGAGAGGCATTACTATTTCAAAACGGCGGAAGAAGCATGGACCTTCATTAAAAACGAGAAACTGGATCAGAACTGAGTGACTGATGTTGGAGTAGAAACGACAATGCTGATATATATAGAGATGTAAATTGGGGAGGGGGGGACATTGAGAAATGTGGGCGCCGGTGGGGGGGGAAGAAGAGACACAGGCAGGGGATGGGGAATGGGAGTGGGGCGGCAGAGGGAGCTGCGCCATGAGGGGCGGGACGGCTCTAGAGAATGCGGGGTTTCTTTTTCTCGTTCCCGCGTCAGAAAGATGATGGCGGGAAGATAGGCGCAAGGTGGATGGGAGTTCCTCACACGGGGGGGGTCAAGGAGAGAGCGGGAGGAGCCGGGGTCAGTTGAAGTCAGCTGACTTTCGGAAGCAATATGGGGGGAGTAACCATGCTAGATGGGGGTCTAGCGGGGTGTGGGGGGAGGGAGGGGGGATAACTGGGTTGCTGCTGCGGAGATCAAAAGGGGACTGGTAAAAGAAAAGGTGGTCGGGGTGGGAATGCGCCGCCTGGGGGACGGGTGGGTGCGCGGAACCGGGACGTGGGACTGGCCCAGAGAGGGTGATGGCTAGTCGACAGGGGAGGGGGGCGGGCAGCCCCCCACTCTGGCTGATCACGTGGAACGTGAGAGGCCTAAATGGGCCGATTAAGAGAGCCCGAGTGTTCGCGCACTTAAAAGGACTGAAGGCAGACGTGGCCATGCTCCAAGAGACGCACCTGAAGGTGGCGGACCAGGTTAGGTTAAGGAAAGGATGGGTGGGACAGGTGTTCCACTCAGGGCTGGATGCAAAGAATAGAGGAGTGGCCATATTGGTGGGGAAACAGTGTCGTTCGAGGCTAGGAACATTGTAGCGGACAGCGGTGGCAGATATGTGATGGTGAGTGGCAGACTGCAGGGAATGGAGGTTGTGCTGGTTAATGTATATGCCCCGAATTGGGATGATGCGGGATTTATGAAGCGGATGCTGGGACGTAACCCGGACCTGGAGGGAGGAAACCTGGTAATGGGGGGGGGGGACTTCAACACCGTGCTGGACCCAGGGTTAGATAGATCTAGATCTAGGACCGGAAGAAGGCCGGCAGCGGCCAAGGTGCTTAGGGGGTTTATGGACCAAATGGGGGGTGTGGATCCGTGGCGATTTGTTAGGCCGCTGACCAAAGAGTTCTCCTTTTTCTCCCATGTCCATAAGGTATAATCCCGGATAGATTTCTTCATTTTGGGAAGGTCACTGATTTTGAGGGTGGAAGGAACTGAGTACTCAGCCATAGCTGTTTAAGACCATGCCCCACACTGGGTGGATCTGGAACTAGGAGAGGAGAGGGAGCAGCGTCCACTCTGGCGACTGGATGTGGGATTATTGGCGGACAAGGGAGTCTGCGGAAGGGTGCGGGGATGTATCGAAAGGTACCTGGAGGCCAACGACGATGGGGAGGTCCGAGTGGGAGTAGTATGGGAAGCACTGAAGGCGGTGGTCAGGGGAGAGTTGATCTCCATCAGGGCTCACAAGGGGAAAACAGAGGCCAAAGAAAGGGAAAGATTACTGCGGGAGATTCTGAGGGTAGATAAAAAATATGCGGAGGCCCCGGATGAAGGACTATACAGGGAGAGGCGACAACTCCAGACGGAGTTCGACCTGCTGACCACAGGGAGGGCAGAGGCACAGTGGAGGAAGGCACAGGGGATGAGATATGAATATGGGGAAAAGGCGAGTCGCCTGTTGGCCCACCAGCTTCGAGAGAGGACAGCGGCGAGGGAGATAGGGGGAGTTAGGGATGAAACGGGGGCCACGGTGCGGAGAGCAGGGAAGATAAACGAGGTGTTTAAGACCTTTTACGAGAGGTTATATATGTCCCAACCCCCGGAGGGAAAAGAGGGGATGCAGTAGTTTCTGGACCAACTAAGCTTCCCGAAGGTGGAGGAGCAGGAGGTGGAAGGCCTGGGGGCGCCAATTGGGGTGGACGAGGTGACCAAAGGGCTGGGGAACATGCAGGCAGGGAAGGCCCCGGGACCAGATGGGTTCCCGGTGGAATTATATAGAAAATATGTGGACTTGTTGGCCCTGCTGCTGGTAAGAACCTTTAACGAGGCCAGAGAAGGGGGGACCCTACCCCCGACAATGTCGGAGGCGACGATATCACTAATCTTGAAGCGAGATAAAGACCCGCTGCAATGCGGGTCCTATAGACCTATTTCACTCCTAAATGTGGACGCCATGAAGACCAGACAGGGCAAAGGTGCTGGCAACGAGGATAGAGGATTGTGTCCCGGGGGTGGTGCACGAAGACCAGACAGGGTTCGTAAAGGGGTGACAATTGAATGTCAACGTGCGACGGCTATTGGGGGTGATAATAATGCCCCCAGCAGAGGGGGAAGCAGAGATAGTGGCGGCAATGGATGCAGAGAAGGCATTTGATAGGGTGGAGTGGGAGTATCTATGGGAGGTGCTGAGGAGGTTTGGGTTCGGGGAGGGGTTTGTCAGCTGGGTTAAACTCCTCTATGGGGCCCAAACGGCAAGTGTAGTCACAAATCGGCAAAGGTCGGAGTATTTTCGGCTACACAGGGGAACAAGACAGGGATGCCCGCTGTCCCCATTCCTGTTCGTGCTGGCAATTGAACCACTGGCCATAGCGCTGAGAGACTCCAGGAAATGGAGAGGGGTGGTTAGAGGGGGAGAGGAACACCGAGTGTCACTCTACGCGGATGACCTATTGCTGTATGTGACAGATCCAGTGGCGGGATGACAGAGGTCATGCAGATATTGAGGGAGTTTGGAGATTTCTAGGGATATAGGCTTAACATGGGAAAGAGTGAGCTTTTCGTGATACACCCTGGGGACCAGAGTAGAGGAATAGATGGCCTGCCGCTAAAGAGAGTGGAAAGAAACTTCCGATACCTGGGGATTCAGATAGCCAGGAGCTGGGGAACCCTACACCCAGACTCAATCTGACTCGGCTGGTGGAACAAATGGAAGAGGATTTCAAAAGGTGGGACATGCAGCCGCTGTCACTGGCGGGCAGAGCGCAGGCGATTAAGATGATGGTCCTCCCGAGGTTCCTATTTGTGTTCCAATGTCTCCCTATACTGATCACTAAGGCCTTTTTTAAAAAAATAGATAGGCGCATCATGAGCTTCGTGTGGGCAGGGAAGGCCCCGAGGGTAAGGAGGGGGTTCCTACAACGTAGCAGAGACAGAGGGGGACTGGCGTTGCCGAATTTGGGCGACTACTATTGGGCCGCCAACATGGCGATGATCCGTAAATGGATGATAGAGGGAGAGGGAGCGGCGTGGAAAAGGTTGAAGATGATGTCCTGCAAAGGAACGAGCTTAAAGGCACTGGTGACGGCGCCATTACCGCTCTCCCCGAAAAAGTTTACCACGAACCCAGTGGTGGCGGCAACATTAAGTATCTGGGGGCAATGGAGGCGACAGAGGGGTGTGCTGGGAGCCTCGGTGTGGTCCCCGATTAGGAACAACCGTAGGTTTGCCCCAGGGAGGCTGGACAGAGGATTCCAGAGCTGGCACCGGAGAGTGGGAGACTTATTTATAGATGGGACGTTTGCGAGCCTGGGAGCGCTAGAGGAAAAGTATGAGCTGCCCCTGGGAAATATCTTTAGGTATATGCAGGTGAGAGCGTTCACGAGACAACTGGTGAGGGAATTTCCGCTGCTCCCGACACAAGGGATCCAGGACAGGGTGCTTTCGGGGGGGTGGGTCGGGGAGGGCAAAGTGTCCGAGATATACCGGGAGATGAGAGAAGAGGGGGAGGAGCTGGTGCACGAACTGAAGGGAAAATGGGAAGAAGATCTTGGGGAGGAGATTGAGGAGGGTTTGTGGGCTGATGCCCTAAGTAGGGTAAATTCCTCTTCCTTGTGTGCCAGGCTTAGCCTGATCCAATTTAAGGTGCTGCATAGAGCACACATAACAGGAGCGAGGTTGAGCAGGTTCTTCTGAGCGGAGGAAAAGTGCGGGAGGTGCGGGAGAAGCCTGGCGAACCACACACATATGTTTTGGTCATGCCCGGCACTGGAGGGGTATTGGAGGGGAGTGACGGGAGTGATCTCGAAGGTGGTGAAGGTCCGGGTCAAGCCAAGCTGGGGGTTAGCTATATTTGGGGTAGCGGATGAGCCGGGAGTGCAGGAGGCGAAAGAGGCCGATATTGTGGCCTTTGCGTCCCTAGTAGCCCAGCGAAGGATTTTACTCATGTGGAAGGAAGCGAAACCCCCCGGCGTGGAGGCCTGGATAAACGATATGGCGGGGTTCATAAAACTGGAGCGGATGAAGTTTGCGCTGAGAGGATCGGCTCAAGGGTTCATCAGGCGGTGGCAACCATTCCTCAACTATCTAGCGGAACGTTAGGGGGAAGATAGATAGCCAGCAGCAGCAGCCCGGGGGGGTGGGGGGAAGGGGGGGGGTAAATTGTTTGTGTTCTAGATGGGGAGAGGAGGTGTGGGGAGCATTACTTTGTGTTATTTGGTTAGTTTATTATATTATTTAAACAATGTTATATATCAGTTATCACGTTACCATTTTTGTTGGTTTGTAGGGGGAAAAAATTGTGTTTGAAAACTTTAATAAAATATATATTTTTTAAAAATAAAAGGTAATGCTACATTTATGAGGTTTCTAAGATTATGGCTGGGATTTTTTGGTTCAGCTCATGGTGGGAATCTTGGCAAGTGAGAAGGAAAATTGGACATGTCCGCTGAATTTGGGAGGAATATCCGATCTATGTTTTGAGACTGTGACTTTAAATTGAATGTAAATTCAAGGAGGTCACGTGACATATCCTGAAGTCTGCCTGTCTTGCAGTACGCCTGGGCAGTTTGATGATTAGAGATTAAAGGAGCCTGAATTGTTTTATTAGGAAGAATTCTACTTGCAGGGAATGGTAGCAGCTGTGTGTTAAAAGAAGATAAACTGAGTGTCTTCAAACTCACAGAAAGGTGTTGAGGATGACAGGTGCAAAAAAAAAGTTTTGATTTACTTCCAAGATAATAGAGAGTTGTCGTCTCAAGGCTAGATAATCAGCATTTCTACTTGGATACAAAAGACCGTGTGACCAATACTGCCATGGAGAGGTGGTGGCATAGAGATATTGTCACTGTACTAGAAATCCAGAAACCCAAGGTAATACTTTGAGGACCAGGGGTTGAATCTCACCATGGCTGATGGTGAAATTTAAAGTCAATAAAAATCTTGAATTCAAAATCAAAAAAGAACCATGAAACCGTTTAAATTAACAAATTTGTGAAACCCATTTGGTTTCCCCAAAGTCTTAATCTGGCCTGGCCTACATGTTGACTTTGAAAATTCCTCTATCAAGTCACTCAAGTTCACATTATATTTTAATGATTTTGAACAAAGCAACTAAATGTATTATATCCAAATCTGCAGATGATACAAAGTTAGGTGGGAGGGTGAGCTGTGAGGAGGATCCAGAAATACTTCAGTGGGATTTGGACAGGCTGAGTGAGTGGGCATATGCATGGCAGATACAATATAATGTGGATAAACGTGAGGTTATTTGCTTCGGTAGCAAAAATAGGAAAGCAGATTATTTTATGTATTTTTCAATTCATTTGAACATAGAACATACAGTGCAGAAGGAGGCCATTTGGCCCATCGAGTCTGCACCGCCCCACTTAAGCCTCACTTCTACCCTAACCCCGTAACCCAATAACCCCTCCTAACCTTTTTGGTCACTAAAGGCAATTTATCATGGCCAATCCACCTAACCTGCATGTCTTTGGACTGTGGGAGGAAACTGGAGCACCCAGAGGAAACCCACGCATTTACGCGGTGTCAGCGTCATTGGTTAGGCCAGCATTTATTGCCCATCCCTAGTTGCTCTTCAGAAGGTAGTGGTGAGTTGCCTTCTTGAACCGCTGCAGTCCTTAAGGTGTAGGTTCACCCACTGTGCTGTTGCGGAGGCAGTTTCAGGATGTTGCCCCAACGACAGAGAAGGAACGGCGATATATTTCCAAGTCAGGGTGGTGAATGACTTGGGGAGAACCTCCAGGTGGTGGGGTTCCCAGGTATCTGCTGCTCTTGTCCTTCTGGATGGTAGAGGTCGTGGGTTTGGAAAGTGCTGTCTAAGGAACCCTGGTGAGTTACTGCAGTGCATCTTGTAGTTGGTACACACGGCTGCCACTGTTCGTCGGTGGTGGAGGGTTTGAATGTTTGTGGAAGGGGGAGCAATCAAGAGGGCTGTTTTGTCCTGGATGGTGTCGAGCTTCTTGAGTGTTCTTGGAGATGCACTCATCCAGGCAAGAGGAGAGTATTCCATTACATTCCTGACATGTGCCTTGTAGATGGTGGACGGCTTTGGAGGGGTCAGAAGGTGAGTTACTCGCCGTAGGATTCCTAGCCTTTGACCTGCACTGGTAGCCACAGTATTTTTATGGCAGTCCAGTTCAGTTTCTGATCAATGGTAATCTCCAGGATGTTGATCGTGGGGGGGGGGTTCAGCGAAGGCAATTTCATTGAATGTCTAGGGACGATAGTTTGATCGTCTTTTGTAGGAGATGGTCATTGCCTATTATTTGAATGGGTAAAAATTGAGAGAGTTGCATACTCAGCAAGATATTGGTGTCCTTGTGCATCAGATGCTGAAAATAGGCGCGCAGGTACAGCAGGCAGTAAAGAAGGCAAATTGTATGTTGGCCTTCATAGCGAGAGGGTTTGCGTGCAGACATAGGGATATTTTACGGCATTTGTATAAGGAATTGGTGAGGCTGCACCTGGAGTAAATTGTGCAGTTTTGATGTCCTTATCTGAGGAAGGGTGTTCTTGCTATGGAGGGAGTACAGCGAAGATTTACCAGGCTGATTCCTGAATGAGGGGACTGTCATATGAGGAGAGACTAAGTCAGTTAGGATAATATTCATTGGAGTTTAGGAGAGTGAGAGACGATCTCTTCGAAACTTATAAAATTCTAACAGAATTAGACAGGTTAGATTCAGAAAGAATGTTCCCGATGGAGTGGGAGTCCAGACCTAGGGATCATAGTTTGAGGATAAGGAGTAAACTTATAGGACTGAGCACAGTACGAAGTCTTACAACACCAGGTTAAAGTCCAACAGGTTTGTTTCAATCACTAGCTTTCGGAGCGTTGGTCCTTCCTCAGGTGAATGAAGAGGTATGTCCCAGAAACATATATATAGACAAATTCAAAGATGCCAAACAATGCTTGGAATGCGACCATTAGCAGGTGATTAAATCTTTACAGATCCAGAGATGGTATCAAGCCAGGACAGTTGGTAGGATTTCGCAGGCCAGATGATGGGGGATGAATGTAATGCGACATGAATCCCAGGTCCCAGTTGAGGCCGCACTCATGTGTGCGGAATTGGCTATAAGTTTCTGTTCGGCGATTCTGCGTTGTCGCGCGTCCTGAAGGCCGCCTTGGAGAACGCTTACCCGGAGATCAGAGGCTGAATGCCCTTGACTGCTGAAGTGTTCCCCAACTGGAAGGGAACATTCCTGCCTGGTGATTGTTGCGCGATGTCCGTTCATTCGTTGTCACAGTGTCTGCATGGTCTCGCCAATGTACCACGCTTCGGGACATCCTTTCCTGCAGCGTATGAGGTAGACAACATTGGCCGAGTCGCACGAGTATGTACCGCGTACCTGGTGGGTGGTGTTCTCACGTGTAATAGTGGTATCCATGTCGATGATCTGGCACGTCTTGCAGAGATTGCCATGATAGGGTTGTGTGGTGTCGTGGTCACTGTTCTGAAGTCTGGGTAGTTTGCTGCAAACAATTGTTTGTTTGAGGTTGCGCGGTTGTTTGAAGGCAAGTAGTGGGGGTGTGGGGATGACCTTGGCAAGATGTTCATCGTCATCAATGACAAAGCTAGGGAAGAATATTCCAGTCTTTTTGTGATCAATTAATAAAGAATATTTAACAACCTAAAAGTAAAACACATGATAAGAAAGATGATAATATACTGCAGCAGTTCACTTAACTACACTAATGGCAAGGACAACACAGTGGCGCAGTGGTTAGTGCTGCTGCCTAACGGCCCTGGGTCACTGTCCGCGTGGAGTTTGCACATTCTCCCTGTGTTTGCGTGGGTTTCGCCCCCTCAACCCAAAAGATGTGCAGGGTAGGTGGACTGGCCACGCTAGATTGCCCCTTAATTGGAAAAAATGAATTGGGTACTCTAAATTTATTTTTAAAAAGAAAAAAAAATCTACACTAATGGCTATACATACACTGTATCACATGAAGTCATTCCTCTGGTCCCAACTACCTACATTTCCTGAATTCTGAGATGTCCCTTGTTCCAAAACAACATCCAATATTATATACCTCCATGAGATAAATCCAGCAGATAATTGCCATGCACGGGTTATTTGTCCACTTTTGGAAACACCATCTTCAGTTTCAAAGACGGTCTAATCTTCTCAGTTTGAGTTTTGCATTTTAACTGGCCACCTTCTAGCAATAACCTGTTTTCAGATGTGATTGTTTTATGAAGCTGGGTGTGGCTGTGCTGGTAGCCGCAGATATTGTGTCCTTTTCTTCAGTTATTGTGCTATGCATATATCATCTATTCCCTTTGATGTAACCCACCAGACAGACCCTAGCTTTGAGCATACAAGTGCCAATTCCTTTATCCTTCCGCTTTGAAGTTACTTCTACATCCAATTGTTATCCACTAGTCACATAGGTAAACACTTGCTTGTCTCACTAGTATGCTCATTTGCATATCAAACTCACTTTCAGGCAGCTGCTCTTATCAATCCCCCTTTTTATTTTAATTCGTCCCAATTTTATTTTTTAATTTTAATGTTCTCCAATTCTTAACAATTATGTGAAACAGCAGGTAAACCATAAGGAATAAAAACAGTTTGATTCACTTTATGACCTCTACTTACTGGAACAAATTTTGCAAATTTGACAAATATACCGGAGCAAATTCATATTTAAGTGAACCTTGTAACGACATGGGGTGGAATTCTCCCGTCCCTCAGTCACTTCTTTCTCAGCGGTGCGCCGTTCGTTGGCGGGGAGATTCAATCTTCCCGCCACTTGCCAATGGGATTTCCCATTGAGGCCACCCCATGCCGCCGGGAAACCGATGGGCGGGGGCTCATACCAGTGGGAAAAGAAAAGCGTAACGGCCGGTGAATTCCGGCCAGAATTTCTATCAACATAGATACTGATAAACTTTGGGCGAAATTCTCCCCCAACGGCGGGATGCCCGCCGACTGGCGCCAAAGCCGGCGCAAATCAGACGGGCATCGCGCCGGCAAAAAGGTGCGGAAGTCTCCGCATCTTTGGCGGCCTAGCCCCAACATTGAGGGGCTAGGCCGACGCCGGAGGGATTTCCGCCCCGCCAGCTGGCGGAAATGGCGTTTGTTGCCCCGCCAGCTGGCGCGGAAATGCGGCGCATGCGCGGGAGCGTCAGCGGCTGCTGTCAGTTTCCCAGCGCATGCGCGGGAGCGTCAGCGGCCGCTGTCAGTTTCCCGCGCATGCGCAGTGGGGAGAGTCACTTCCGCCTCCGCCATGGTGGAGACCGTGGCGGAGGCGGAAGGGAAAGAGTGCCCCCACGGCACAGGCCCGCCCGCGGATCGGTGGGCCCCGATCGCGGGCCAGGCCACCGTGGGGGCACCCCCCGGGGTCAGATCGCCCCGCGCCCCCCCCCAGGACCCCGGAGCCCGCCCACGCCGCCTGGTCCCGCCGGTAAATACCAGGTTTGATTTACGCCGGCGGGACAGGCAATTCCTGGGCGGGACTTCGGCCCATCCGGGCCGGAGAATCCAGCGGGGGGTCCCGCCAACCGGCGCGGCCGGATTCCCGCCCCCGCCCAATCTCCGGGAGCGGAGACTTCGGCGGGGGCGGGGGCGGGATTCACGGCGGCCAACGGCCATTCTCCGACCCGGCGGGGGGTCGGAGAATGACGCCCTTTATGTGTAGGTCAGAAATGCGACCAAGGGTATATTTTCAACCTTGTTAAATTGATGGGGAATAGGGAAAGTTCATGCTGATCTATCTCTAAGAATTAGGGATTTAACACAAACACCACCAGCCTTGTTACACTAAATCTGCTCCTTAAATTTAAATAGTTTCTCCACAAGATACCTCAAATGTGATTCATCTTTAGAAGGGCAATTAAAGGGAGAGGAAAGAAGTGAGGGATAAAGTGAAAGAAGACTGGGAAGCCCCAGAACACTCAGCAATAAAATGGAGGAGCCGAACACCCAGCCATACAATGGAGGATACTGAGGCTGCTGGAATCTGACACAAAACCAGAAAATGCTGGACAATCTCAATGGGCCTGACAGCATATGTGGAGAGAGAAGGGAGCTAATGTTTCAAGTCTGGATGTCTCTTTATCAAAGCAAAATAGAGCAACTGAACACCCAGCAATGCAATACAGAAGCTGAACATCCAGCAATACATTAGAGGAAGTAAATGGCCAGCACTACCATGGAGCAACAGAACACCCAGGACTAAATTTGAATGCTGTTCTGCGTATATTCAAGATGTGTGTTGGAATTCATTCTTGATTATCAACACTTGATGAGTCACATGAGGACTGAGGCTGGACTTCAATGGAATTCTCAAAATGTAATATATTTTAAATGCGTGAGGCAAAAATGGGATGAGATTGTTAGGCATTTCCTTTATTCAGAGTATTTCTCACAATTTCACTTTTTTTACCCTGAGTGAGATTCTCTTTCGAATATTACTGATGTTTTAGTCGCTTCTTTCCCTTTCATCCAATGTAGCAACCTTAAACTTGTTGATAGAAGCATGTAGTTTGTCAGTATTTACAGCCAAACAGGAATCTCCTGTACTGTACTCCATCGCTTCGCCTCTCTTCTAACAAAACGTAACCCCACCCTTAAGATTTTACAAGTAATGTCTCCATAAAACTTGATAGCACACTAGGTAAAGAACAGCTGACCTTTCAGTATATAACATCTCAGATTTCAGCAGTAATTGGCAGTCTCAGGCAGCAAGAATAGATGATATAGCAGTTGAACGTGTTCCACACATTCTTTGTGGAAACTGATCTTATAAAGTATAGATTAAGTTATTTGGTTGAGTTAGACACAAGAAATTGGCTTGATCAGATCGATTTGCCCGATTTTATTTTCTACTGAAGGCACGGGTGGCGATTTGAACAAGTGGCCTATCTCATGGCGTCAAGCTTCCAGAGGTGGGGTTGAGTTAAAATCACTCCCGAGATGCAAAGACAGTGGGCGCGATTCTCCGCTCCCGCGGCGGTTTGGAGAATTGCCTGGCACGCCATTTTTCCCCGCGGCGCCGGTCCGACGCCCTCCCGCGATGCACCCAAATGGCGGGAACGGCCCCGTCAGGTTCAGCGCGGCACAGGCCGGAGAATCGCCCGGGGCACCCAGAATGGAGATTCTCCGCTACACCCGCTATTCTCCGGCCTGGATGGGCCGAGCGGCCTGCCCAAAACAGCGGCTTCCTGCCGGCGCCATCCACACCTGGCCACTGCCAGTGGGAACAGCGTGGGAACGCTGGGGAGGGGGGCGGCCTGTGGGGGGCCGAGGGGGGTTCTTTCACCGGGGTTGCACTCAAAAGGGGTCTGGCCCGCGATCGGTGCCCACCGATCGGCGGGACGGCCTCTCTGAAGGAGGACCTCCTTTCCTCTGCCGCCCCGCAAGATCCATCTGACATCTTCTTGCGGGGCGGCCTCGGGGAGGACGGCAACCACGCATGCGCGGGTGACACTAGTAATGCGGCGGATGACGCGGCGCCGCTTTTATGCGGCGCCAATGCCTGGCGCGCGCTGACGATGCTGCTTTAGCGACACGCCCCCCGAGTTTCTCGCGGCCCCGATCCTAGCCCATTTTTGGGCCCTGAATCGGTCGAGATCGGGGCCGCTTCGCGCCATCGTGAACCTCGACAGCGTTCACGACGGCGTGGGCACTTAGTCGCGGGAGCGGAGAATCGCGCCCACAGTTCCTATTTCATAGCACTTAATCTCCTCATCTTGTCAAGTAATGTATTTGACCTAAATGCCATATTCAACATCCAGTTCCATTTTATGCCATTTTGTATCTGCAAAGACCCAGAATGCATACATTTGAGATCACCGCTAGTAATTTCTAAATAAATATTAATATTGAAATTACTCACTTGCAAATACACAGGCTATTAACATTGTTAAATGACGTCATCATCATGTGCCAGGCTCAGCCTGATACAATTCAAGGTGGTTCACCGGGCACACTTGACGGTGGCCCGGATGAGCAAGTTTTTTGGGGTAGTGGACAAGTGTGTGAGGTCTGCGGGAGGGCCACCAAACCACATCTATATGTTTTGGGCATGCCTGAAGCTTAGGAGCTACTGGCAAGGGTTTGTGGATGTCACGCCCACGGTACTAAAACAAGGGTGGTGCCAAGACCAGAGGTGGCGATTTTTGGAGTGTCGGAAGATCCGGGAGTCCAGGGGGCAAGAGAGGCTGATGTTTCGGCCTTTGCTTCCTTGGTAGCCCGGAACGGATCTTATTAGTGTGGATTCAAAGCCCCCAAAATCAGGAGTTTGGGTTAATGACGTGGCTGGGTTTCTCAGGGTTCATCCGGAGGTGGCAGCTGTTTAGCGATTTTTTTGGAGCAGCACACAGACTCGGGGAGAACGTGCAGACTCCGCACAGACAGTGACCCAAGCCGGGAATCAAACCCGGGACCCTGGCACTGTGAAGCCACAGTGCTACATACTGTGCTACCCTGCTGCCCATGGTGGCGCACCAGAGAAGAGAATCAAGCAGGAGCCAAAAAGTTGGAAACCGGCCGCCACAAAATCAAGTTGGAATTCTCCCAATGGCCTGTTACTGGCAGGTCACTCTTCCCACTGTCGGCTGGCGTGAATACAATTTGCATTGATTTGCATCTCATAAATGCCCATTCAAACAGAAGCCCGCTGGCGTCCCATCTGGCCTTTCAATCTTTCAGCATGAATTTACCCTGGTCTGAAACCTGATTGAGAAAGGGAGGCATGAACAAGAATCATAGAATCCCTATAGTACTTAAGGAGACCATTCAGCCCATTGAGTATGCACCAACCCTCAGCAAGAACACCATACCTAAACCCAACCCGATTCCCATAATCCCACCTAATCTTTGGACATGAGGAGGCCAACCCAGCTAACCTGCACATTTTCAGAATGTAGAAGGAAACTGGAGCACCCAGAGGAAACCCACACAGACATGGGGAGAACGTGATGCAGCAGTGCTAGCCACTGTGCATCCATGATGCCCAAGGCAGTCCGCAGTTCGTAACAGAGCATTTCCGCCATAGTTCTGTGCTGCTCTTGATGCGTTGTTCACCACTCTGCTGAAGCAGCCCTCCATCTCCATGCCGAGCTGGTCTTCATGGATAGCACTGCACTGCTGGACCTATGGACCCACCTGTGTCACTGTCTCAGATTAGTACAGTGCCTGAGGTTGTGGGGGGGGAACAGGTATCTCCTTCCCCCTGGTGCCACACACCAGTGTCTATCTGGACAGCACGGTGGTGCTGCGGGACCCATGCAGCCACTGTAATAAAGATCCTAAGTTCAACCAGGGGTGGGATCTGAGGTGAGGCCGGGGGGTCTTGGTGGGCTGAAAAAGACCAGGGTGGCAATGAGGAAGGAGGGCTGTGCAAGGAGGGGGGGTGGTGGAAGAGCGAATGCTAAATGGCAATTTGGAAGGAAGAGGGTTGGGGGAAGGACAAACACTTGGAGGCAATGTGGAAAGAGGGTTTGCAAGGAGGGGTGGGAAGGGTGAGGCTCATGGGGCAGGTCAAGGGGCAAGGAGGTGGAAGAAGTGGATGAACAATGGAAGGCAGAGGGAAGACTGAGAGGAAGCTCGACCCCTATAAGGCTGTATGAAATGCAGACAAACAAGGGATGTAGAGGATAGTATTGCTGGAAGGGGGACGCAGATACAATGCAGGTTATGAGGCGGGGCCTGTTCGTGTGGCACATTATGGATGATTCGCTCTAATACCAAACAGATCAGGGTTGCAGTGCTATGTGAAGGTTACTGTTGTCCAAAGTCCTCTTTGGAAACAGGTAATTTGTCAATGTTTCCGTTCAAGTTCAGGGGTTGGCAGACAGGGGTCACAGTGCAGACAATCATGCTGTGATATGGAAAGGCATCAGAAGTAACAGGTAGACCAGGGGCCATGTGGACCTCACAGCCCTGAAGTCAGAGAAAGGGGCCAGTGCAGAAGAGCAGCCGGCGTGCAGCACGGGCATTTAGGGGAGGTAGTGGTGTTGTGGTATTGTCATTGGACTAGTAATCCAGAGCCTCAGGGTATTGGTTTCTGCTTTGTCCCTTGTAATTACTGATTGTTTTTATTTGCAACAAAGAGCAGAGATAAATTGTTAGAATTCTCTTTCATTTGTGGAGGAGGAGGACGGAATGGACTGGGTGGAGCCCAGCTCGCAGCGGTGTAGTTGCTGCTGTGTGAGCTTTCACCTTGACGGTGCTGTGTGCATCCTGATGATGGACACTGATGTGTTGGATGTTCTGGATCACAAACAGGTCACCAACACTGGAAGTGGTGCAACTCTATTTTATTATTAGGTTAACTATATTAACTTACATGAACACTGGGTAAATGCAATACCAGCTTTAACTGTTGACCCTTGCCCAGTCCTAACCAGGTGATGCACTCAGCCCATGGTGAATGTCTGTGTTGCAGGCTGTGAGCTCTGTGCTCTGAGCTGGCTGCTACTAGAATGAGCGGGAACTCTCCTGTCCCCTGTCTTTATAGTGCGTGTGCTCTCACTGGTGATTGGCTGCAGTGTTGTGTATGCTGATTGGTCCCACTGCATGTCCATCAGTGTGTGTGTGTGTGTGTCTGCACCATAATATACTGGTGTATATTATGACATCCCCCCTTTTATATAAAGAACATGTGCCTGCGTGACAATAAATATTGTGTAGTGAATGTACCTGACTATGTGTGTGCGTGTTATTTACATGACTATGTACATGAGGCTAATCTATTTACACGGGAAGGTGCCTGGTGCAGAGAAATAGAGTGTCACACCAACAACGAAATGAACATTATATACAAACTACTAGAACGATGAAACAGGATAACAGAACAGATCAAAGAGTCCAACATTGTAAAACTCACAAGTCAAGTCTCTGAGGTGGGCAACAAATTCTGGTTGACCGCCTCAAGGGTGCGTCAGGAGCCACCGGCTGAGGAACGGGCTGGGCCATGGCAGAGTGAGGAGGATGCAGAGTATCCGGAATCTCCACTTAGTCCAGGTTGGGGACAACAGGAGGGCATGGTACCGATGGAGGATCACGTAGCGAGCATGGAACGAGATGAAGGGCACACCAATTGCGGCGGCAAATGGAACTATCTGGCAGACGAACCAGGAACGAGCGGGGAGCCACCTGCCGAAGAACCACAGCAGTTGCAGACCAGCCACCCTCCGGAAGATGGATTCGGACGTTGTCATCCGGTGCAAGAGTAGGGAGATCAGTCGCCCGAGCGTCATGCGCCGCCTTGTGTAGTGCACAAGACTGTTGCATCTGCTGAAGGACCGGAACGTGGTCGAGGTCTGAGACGTGAATGGACGGCACCGTGGTCCTGAGGGTGCGACCCATGAGCAGCTGGGCTGGCGAAAGACCCGTGGACAGTGGGGCTGAACGCTAGGCCAGCAAGGCGAGGTAGAAGTCGGATCCTGCATCGGCAGCCTTGCAGAGGAGCCGTTTGACGATGTGGACGCCCTTTTCCGCTTTGCCATTGGATTGGTGGTGCAGGGGACTGGATGTCACATGCACAAAGTTGTACCTGCTGGCAAAGTTGGACCATTCCTGGCTCGTGAAGCAGGGGCCATTGTCCGACACCACAGTGAGTGGGATGCCGTGACGAGCAAAGGTCTCCTTGTAGGCACGGATGACCGCCGATGATGTGATGTCGTGCAGGCGTACGACCTCCGGGTAGTTCGAAAAATAGTACAATCAGAACATAGTGCCTGCCGAGCGCATGGAACAGGTCAATGCCTACCTTAGACCAAGGGGACGTGACCAACTCATGGGGCTGTAGGGTCTCACGTGGTTGGGCCGGCTGGAACCGCTGACTGGTGGGGCAGTTGAGCACTGTGTTGGCGATGTCCTCATTCATGCCGGGCCAGTACACAGCCTCTCGGGCCCTCCGTCGGCACTTCTCCACACCAAGATGGCCCTCGTGTAGCTGTTCCAAAACGAGCTGGCGCATGCTGTGCGGGATCACGATGCGGTCCAGCTTCAGGAGGACACCATCGTCTACTGCCAGATCGTCTCTGATATTGTAGAACTGCGGACATTGGCCCTTGAGCCACCCGTCCGTCATGTGGCACATGACACGCTATAGTAGGGGGTCAGCTGCAATCTCGCAGCGAATGTGGATAAGGCGTTCATCCGTGGCCGGCAGATTGGAGGCCATGAAGGTCACATGGGCGTCAACCTGGCAGACGAACCCCTCTGGGTCACATGGGGTGTTGACTGCCCTGGACAGAGCGTCGGCTATGATCAGGTCTTTGCCCGGGGTGTATGACCGCTGGCGTTTAAGCAGAAAGCGCTGGAGGCGAGGGGTCATATCATTCAGGTCTTTTTGTATAATGTTGACCACCGGGTGATGGTCGGTCTCGACAGTGAATTGGGGGAGGCCGTACACGTAATCATGAAATTTGTCAACAGGCCCAGGCACTCCTTTTCGATCTGCGCGTAGCGCTGTTCCGTGGGGTCATGGCACGTGACGCATATGCAACGGGGGCCCATGATGAGGCCTCATCGCGTTGCAGGAGCACCGCCCCAATGCCGGATTGGCTGACATCCGTTGAAATTTTAGTCTCCTTTGTGGGATCAAAAAATGCCAATACCGGGGCCGTGGTAAGCTTGGTCTTAAGCTCCTCCCATTCGCGCCATTGGAAGTCTGTCGTCTTCCTGACCAGGTTCCGGAGAGCTGTAGTATGGGAGGTGAGGTTGGGGATGAACTTTCCCAGGAGGTTGACCATGCCCAGAAATTGGAGGACCGCCTTCTTATCCGCTGGCTTCTGCATGGCGTGATGGCTGCCACCTTGTCCGCATCCGGCCGCACACCCAACCGGGAGATGTGGTTCCCTAGGAACTTGAGTTCCGCCTGGCCGAAGGAACATTTGGCTCTGTTGAGGCGAAGGCCTTGGTCCCGTATTCGTTTGAAAACGCGCTGGAGGCGACTGATATGCTCCTGCGGGGTGGTGGACCAAATGATGATGTCGTCAACATAGACGCGCGTACCCTCAATGCCCTCCATCATTCGCTCCATGGTCCGGTGGAATACTTCTGATGCCGATATAATCCCAAACGGGATCCTGTTGTAGCAGTATCTGCCAAATGCGGTATTAAAGGTACACAGCTTTCTGCTGGACCTGTCTCATTGAATTTGCCAGAATCCTTTCGAGGCGTCAAGTTTGGTGAAGATGTTGGCCCGAGCCATCTCGCACATGATCGCCTCGCGCTTGGGGATGGGGTAATGCTCCCTCATTATGTTGCGATTCAGATCCTTTGGGTCAATGCAGATCCAGAGCTCGGCGGAAGGCTTCTTTACGCATACCATGGAACTGACCCAGTCGGTTGGTTCCGTCACTCTGGAGAGCACTCCTTGGTCCTGGAGGTCCTGCAGCTGCTGCTTGAGGCGGTCCTTGAGGGGTGCTAGAACTCTGTCGAAGTTGACTCCGGGAGCGTGCCAAAATCCTCTTCATCAACAGGGGTGGGCAGGGGGAGGATGGACAGTCCTAGGGGGTGATGGGGGCAGCGGGAAAGGGGAGGTGTGGGGGCGGAACTTGCTGGTGCCAGGTCCCTGAGGGAGACGGTATCCAGGCGGCCGTCGGGGAACGCCACGTAGGCATACTGTGGGTTTGCATGGAGCAGGTGCCTCCTTTCCACCAACGGGTCCGCCTTGTGGAGCTGCACATGTTTACGGAGAAGCACGGTTCCCGGAGCTGTGAGCCAAGTTGGGAGTGATACTCCGGATGTGGACTTCCTGGTGAAGACAAAAAGACGTTCATGCGGTGTACTGTTAGTGGCAGTGAAGAGTAATGAGCGAATGGAATGTAGTGCATCAGGGAGGACCTCTTGCCCGGAGATCACTGGCTGGCGTGAAGCGCAGGCCTATTGGGTGGGTAGCGCCCCCGCTGGGGCAGCTGCCTGTGGGGCCCATGAATCGTATGGGGGCGTAGGACTGTACATTGCGCAGGGTGACCGTCATGGAAAGCGCTAGTCTTTTAGTCACTGCAAGGTCGCGCCTGGGCCCTTGTAGGAGCCGCTGCCTGATAACATTGGACCCAATCCGAGTTACAAAAGCGTCCCTCATAAGGAGATTTGAGTGCTCCTTAGCTGTAACGCCCTGGCAGTCGCAGTCCCGAACTAGTGGGATCAGGGCCCTCCAGAAGTCCTCGGTTGACTCACCAGGTAGTTGAGTACACGTTGCGAGCGCGTGTCTGGCGAAGAGCGTGTTCGTCTTCTGCTCATAACTCTCTTTGAGTCGAGTCATAGCGTCAGCGTAATTGGGCGCATCCTGGATCAGCAGGAAGATTTTCGAGCTGAGTCTGGAGTACAAGATTTGAATCTTCTGAGCCTCTGGAACAGGGGCTTCAAAATATATGCTCCAAAACAAGCTAACCAGTGTTGAAAGTCCTTTCTGACGTCGCTTGTGTGTGGATCCAGCTGCAGTCGATCTGGTTTAATCCGGAGGTCCAGCTTCTGAATCAGATACTAATAAATTGAGGCACGATCAATTTGGCTGGAGACGAAGTTGAATTCAAAATGAGGCTTTATTAGTATTAGATGTGGCCTCCCACAGCAGCTGACGAAATGGCTGCGAGCTGAAGGCCACGCATATTTATAACCCGGCTCCTGGGCGGAGCTAGCATGCAGGGGCCCAGGTGAACCTGTAGTGCAGGTTCTACCGTACAACCCTTAAATGTAGGAACACAGTGGTTTACCACACTGATGTTGTAAAGAGAGGATATTTCGTGTCTGCGCCTGTCTTTTCTTGGCATTCGATGGTCTTTCCCAAGGATATCTGCACTGACCATCAATGTTCCAGCCAGGATAAGAAGCTCTAGCTGAAGAATCGCAATATGGCAGCATTGCAGAAACCTTCATGGGCAGCGGCAATGCGTGTTGCATCGATGCTGACCAGACGCCATTGTCCCTCCTGGATTCAGGTAGAAACCATTTATTTTGAAATAACACAGCATTTACCAGCCAGTATACAGAAATCTTTCTCCATTGCCAGGTGACCTTATCCACTGTAGCTGTTTGCTTCTCTGCCACAAGTTGACAGCCACCATCAATTCCATTATGTCAGAAAAGTCATGAATCTTATTGGAATTGGTTGTTAAAATCCATACAGGCAGTCATATAATTTTACAAAATGGATTTCAGTGTCTTGTAAAAAGTGGTCTGTATTCCCCTGTACGCTTGATTTCCCAATGCTGTGTGGACTGACAGACAACTGGTTGAACCTAATCGTGTTAAAGCCAACAAATTCGGTGTACTGCCGTTGTGAATATGGGTTAAGATTAATAATGCACACAAACAGATGGGAAACCAATATGACATTTAGCTGTAAATGTCAACATTTTGCTGAAGCAGATGAAGTAAAGGCAGAAATGGCAACATGTTGACCGCTGAGATAGAGGGTGTAGA
The DNA here is from genome assembly GCF_047496885.1 of Scyliorhinus torazame. Lineage (NCBI taxonomy): Eukaryota > Metazoa > Chordata > Chondrichthyes > Carcharhiniformes > Scyliorhinidae > Scyliorhinus > Scyliorhinus torazame. The sequence goes on from NC_092710.1 coordinate 93,321,609, forward strand.
AGTTGCTGGAGCGAGGCATTTTTCGGAGTGACCCATTACTTTTCTCCCTCAGGTGATATCCTCGAGTAGTCAAGGGTGGCTTGCCCATGTCTTATGTTGCGATTTTCCAATGGGTGGCGAGGAGGCAGGCCCAATGTCTATCCCAATCGGAAAAGGGAATTGAACCCTGCGCTGTTGGCAATATTCCGAACTGCAAGCTAGCCAGGCAACAAACTCAGCTGCCCGAACCCCTGTGGGCTGTCAGCTTCAGAACAGATGAGTTTTCACAATAATCGACAAGGGTTTCATGGCCATCATTTTTATGTTAATTCCAGATTTTATTTTTCACTGAATTCAAATTTCTGCATTTGCTGCGATGGGATTTAAAGCCCAGTCTCCCTTAACCTTAACTTAAAAAAAATAATCTTTATTGTAGGCTTCCATTAACACTGCAATGAAGTTACTGTGAAAAGCCCCTAGTCGCCACATTCCGGCACCGATTCAGGTAGACGGAGGGAGAATTCAGACTGTTCAAATTACCTAACAGCACGTCTTTCAGGGCTTTCCAGAGCACCCGGAGGTAACCCTCGCAGACACAGGGAGAACGTGCAAACGGTGACCCAAGTCACTGCAGGAAGCGTGGAAAACGTGCAGGCCTGCAGTGAGAGTGAAACAACACGGCCCCAAAGCCCCTCTGCCAAGCTTACTCCGAGCTAATGTCCAATCTCTAGAAAACAAACTAGACGAACTTAAAGCCAGACTCACTTTTCAAAGAGAACTGAGGGACTGCTGTGTGCTCTGTTTCACGGAGACATGGCTCTGTTACACGGAGACATGGCTCACTCCTGCTTCACCGGACTACAACCAGAGGGCTTCTGATTTGAATCTTCTGGGCCTCTGGAACAGGGGCTTCAAAATATATGCTCCAAAACAAGCTAACCAGTGTTGAAAGTCCTTTCTGACGTCGCTTGTGTGTGGATCCAGCTGCAGTCGATCTGGTTTAATCCGGAGGTCCAGCTTCTGAATCAGATACTAATAAATTGAGGCACGATCAATTTGGCTGGAGACGAAGTTGAATTCAAAATGAGGCTTTATTAGTATTAGATGTGGCCTCCCACAGCAGCTGACGAAATGGCTGCGAGCTGAAGGCCACGCATATTTATAACCCGGCTCCTGGGCGGAGCTAGCATGCAGGGGCCCAGGTGAACCTGTAGTGCAGGTTCTACCGTACAACCCTTAAATGTAGGAACACAGTGGTTTACCACACTGATGTTGTAAAGAGAGGATATTTCGTGTCTGCGCCTGTCTTTTCTTGGCATTCGATGGTCTTTCCCAAGGATATCTGCACTGACCATCAATGTTCCAGCCAGGATAAGAAGCTCTAGCTGAAGAATCGCAATATGGCAGCATTGCAGAAACCTTCATGGGCAGCGGCAATGCGTGTTGCATCGATGCTGACCAGACGCCATTGTCCCTCCTGGCTTCAGGTAGAAACCATTTATTTTGAAATAACACAGCATTTACCAGCCAGTATACAGAAATCTTTCTCCATTGCCAGGTGACCTTATCCACTGTAGCTGTTTGCTTCTCTGCCACAAGTTGACAGCCACCATCAATTCCATTATGTCAGAAAAGTCATGAATCTCAGCTGCCCGAACCCCTGTGGGCTGTCAGCTTCAGAACAGATGAGTTTTCACAATAATCGACAAGGGTTTCATGGCCATCATTTTTATGTTAATTCCAGATTTTATTTTTCACTGAATTCAAATTTCTGTATTTGCTGCGATGGGATTTAAAGCCCAGTCTCCCTTAACCTTAACTTAAAAAAAATAATCTTTATTGTAGGCTTCCATTAACACTGCAATGAAGTTACTGTGAAAAGCCCCTAGTCGCCACATTCCGGCACCGATTCAGGTAGACGGAGGGAGAATTCAGACTGTTCAAATTACCTAACAGCACGTCTTTCAGGGCTTTCCAGAGCACCCGGAGGTAACCCACGCAGACACAGGGAGAACGTGCAAACGGTGACCCAAGTCACTGCAGGAAGCGTGGAAAACGTGCAGGCCTGCAGTGAGAGTGAAACAACACGGCCCCAAAGCCCCTCTGCCAAGCTTACTCCGAGCTAATGTCCAATCTCTAGAAAACAAACTAGACGAACTTAAAGCCAGACTCACTTTTCAAAGAGAACTGAGGGACTGCTGTGTGCTCTGTTTCACGTAGACATGGCTCTGTTTCACGGAGACATGGCTCACTCCTGCTTCACCGGACTACAACCAGAGGGCTTCTCAATCCACCGAATGGACCGTACGGCGGTCTCAGGCAATGCTAGGGGAGGTGGGGTCTGCCTCCTAATCAGCACCTCCTGGTGCCTAGATGTAGCAACACTAGCGAGTTTCTAATCCCCTGACCTGTAATACCTGACACTAAAATGCCACCCCTACAACCTTCCGCGGGAGTTCAGCTCTATTATCCTGACGGCAGTTTACATCCCACCCCATGCGAACATGAAAATCGCACTGGACGAAATATTCACCACCACAAATAGCCTTCAAACGAAACATCCCGAGGCCTTGTTCATTGTAGCTGGGGACTTCAATCAGGCCAATCTCAAGAGCGTACTACCAAATTACCACCAACACGTCACCTGTTCCACCAGAGGCCCAAACATCCTGGACCACTGCTACACAAATATCAAACATGCCTACCGCTCTATCGCCCGCCCACACTTTGGCAAATCTGACCACAAGGCTGTGCTCCTGCTCCCGGCCTATAAGCAAAAACTGAAGCGGGAGAATCCATCAAAGAAAGTTGTGCATTATTGGTCTGAGAAATCGGATGATCTCCTATGGGACTACTTAGAGTCAGTCGACTGGTCAGTAATTAAAGACTCTGCGACCAGCCTGAACGAGTACGCCACTCCAGTAACTGACTTCATTAGTAAGTGTGTAGAAGACTGTGTACCAAAGAAACAAATCCGCGTGTTTCCCAACCGGAAACCCTGGATGAACAGGGATATCCACTGCTTGCTGAAGTCTAGGTCTGAGGCATTCAAGTCAGGCGACCCTGACCTATACAAGAAAGCCAGATATGATCTAAGGAGATCCATCAAAGATGTCAAAAGATAGTACCGGACCAAGCTCGAGTCCCAGGCTAGCCACATGGACCCCCGCCAACTATGGCAAGGTCTGCAAGACATAACGGGCTACAAGATGAAGGCATGCAAATTGACCGGCTCTAATGCACCCCTCCCTGCTGAGCTCAACGCATTCTGTGCACGCTTTTAACAAGAGGTCAGCGAGAGCAAGCCCTCAAGCCCAGAAGCCTCGGATGAACGTGTATGTGAGATCACCATTGCAGACGTCAGAGCAGCCTTCTCGAAGGTCAACCCTTGGAAAGCCACTGGCTCGGTTGGGGTACCCGGACGAGCACTCGGGTCTTGCACGGAGCAGCTGGCGGGGGATATTTGCAGACATCTTCAACCTCTCTTTACAACAATCTGAGGTCCCTATCTGCTTCAAAAAGACGACCATCATCTCTGTACCAAAAAAAAGCCAAGCAGCATGTCTTAATGACTATCGTCCAGTGGCTCAGACATCCATCATCATGAAGTGCTTCCAAAGGGTAGTCAGGGCATGAATCAACTCCAGCCTCCCGGATTGCCTTGATCCACTACAGTTCACCTACTGCTGCAAGAGGTCCACAGCAGATGCCATCGCCATGGCCCTGCACTCAACCCTGGAACACCTAGATAACAAAGACACCTTGTCAGACTCCTATTTATCGACTACAGCTCAGCCTTCAACACTATTATTCCGACGAAACCCATCTCCAAACTTCGTGGCCTTGGCTCCACCTTCTGCAACTGGATCCTGAACTTTCTACCATACAGGCCACAATCAGTAAGGATGGGCAACAACACCTCCTCCACGATCATCCTCAACACCAGTGCCTCACAAGGCTGTGTCCTCAGCCCCCTACTATACTACTTGTACACCTATGACTGTGTGGCCAAATTCCCCACCAACTTGATTTTCTAATTTGCTGATGACACCACCGTAGTGGGTCAGATTTCAAACAATGATGAGACAGAGTACAGGAATGAGATAGATAATTTGGTGAACTGGTGCGACAACAATAATTTCTCCCTCAATGTCAACAAAACGAAGGAGATTGTCATCAACTTCAGGAAGCGTAGTGGAGAACATGCCCCTGTCTACAGGGGCAGCATGGTAGCATTGTGGATAGCACAATTGCTTCACAGCTCCAGGGTCCCAGGTTCGATTCTGGCTTGGGTCACTGTCTGTGCGGAGTCTGCATATCCTCCCCATGTGTGCGTGGGTTTCCTCCGGGTGCTCCGGTTTCCTCCCACAGTCCAAAGATGTGTAGGTTGGATGGATTGGCCATGATAAATTGCCCTTGGTGTCCAGGATTGCCCTTGGTGTTGGGTGGGGTTGCTGGGTTGTGGGGATAGGGTGGAGGTGTGGACCTTGGTTAGGGTGCTCTTTCCAAGAGCCGGTGCAGACTCGATGGGCCGAATGGCCTCCTTCTGCACTGTAAATTCTATTATAAATATCTATTAAAAAAATATATCAATGGGAACCAAGTAGAAAGGGTCGAGAGCTACAAGTTTTTAGGTGTCCAGATCATCAACACCCTGTCCTAGTTCCCCCATGCCGACACTATAGTTAAGAAAGCCCACCAACGACTCTACTTTCTCAGAAGACGAAGAAAATTTAGCATGTCAGCTACGACTCTCACCAACTTCTACAGATGCACCATAGTAAGCATTCTTTCTGGTTGTATCACAGATTGGTATGGATCCTGCTCTGCCCAAGACCGCAGAAAATTACAAAAGGTTGTGAATGTAGCCCAGTCCATCACGCAAACCAGCCTCCCATCCATCGACTCTGTCTACAATTCCCGCTGCCTCAGAAAGGCAACCAGCATAATTAAGGACCCCACGCACCCCGGACAGACTCTCTTCCACCTTCTTCCCTCAGGAAAAAGATACTAAAGTTTGAGGTCACGTACCAACCGACTCAAGAACAGCTTCTTCCCTATTGCCATCAGACTTTTGAATGGACCTACCTCGTATTAAGTTGATCTTTTCTCTACACCTTGCTATAACTGTAACATTATATTCTGCAGTCTCTCCTTCCTTCCCTATGTACGGTATGCATTGTTTGTACAGCATGCAAGAAACAATACTTTTCACTGTATACAATAATGTGACAATAATAAGTCAAATCAAATCAAAAAAAAAAGCCGGGTATCGAACCTGGAACCCTGGCGCTGTGAAGCAACAGTGCCGCCCACTGTGAAGCGAATGTTTCCAGACGTAACTGAAGTTCCCGGACGTAACTGAAGTTCCACATTTTTAAAAAATCATGGCATGTGGGCGTTGCAGGCAGTGCCAACATTTATTACCCATCCCTAATTGCCCTTGAGGGGGTAGTTAAGAGTCAAACACATTGCTGGAGTCACATGTAGGCCAGGATGGCAGATTTGCTTTCCTAAAGGACATTAGTGAATTAGGTGGGTTCAATGGTTTCCTGATCATCGTTAGACATTTTTAATTCCAGATTTTTAAAAACTTCAAATCTCACCATCTGCAGTGGTGGGATTTGAAGTTGGGTCCCCAGAACATTACTCTGAGTCTCTGGTTTACCAGTCCAGTGACAATACCACTACGACACCGCGTCCCCATCTCTTGTACCTCCCCATCTCTTGTAGCATTCTCTTTTGCACCCTCTGTAAGGCTACTCAAGGTTACAGGATCATTAAAGCACAAGGGAATTATGGAGGAATGAGGAACAGTAACATCAGAAAGAAAGTCCAACCACGCCTCCGGAAAGAAGGTAGTTCAGTGAGGATAATCAGGGTAAAGTTAAGGAATTGCAAAAGATTGTGGGGATTATCTACAGATGTGCTGACACTTATGGATATAAGAGACTGGATTTTCACTCCAGAGGCAGATGTGCAGAGTCAGGAAACACACCTTGGGAGGAACAGATTGCCAGATTTCTGTCCTGTGTGGAACAGGCGGTGGTGTAGTTCGCTAGAGTTGGACCTGCTGCATCCAGAAACAGTTTGGAGGCAGCCACGGGGACTTCTTAGTGCCAAGGTCGGCTGCTAATAGAGTTATCTCAGTTGTAACAAAAGTAGTTCGGCCCTTTAGTCTTCATACCCCCTCATTCCCTCATCCACTCCCCATACCCCATCCAGGCCTCGTCATATCCCTCAATGGTCTCTAATACCTACCATCCCAACCCACACCCTATGTTTTACCAACCTGGTGTCAACTCATGTCAAACCATGACCCCTCACTTATCCCCATGGTCCCATATACCAACTTACTGCCAACCCATTACCCCACAAACCAGCTCCGTCCCTTACAACCTAATTACCAACTCACCCAGTGTCCACCATTGGCAGCCCTCTGGAGCCGTGCTAAAATGAAATAACACAAAATTCTAAGTATTTACAGTAGTGCAAGGCAATAGGACTAGGCAGTGTTAAATCACAATGGTGATTTATTAACAAAGCAAGAACTTGAATTACTTTACGTTAATAATAAGGTGTCAAGGTGGTTAGTACTACTGGCTCACAGCACCAGGGACCTATGTTCGATTCCGACCTCGGGAGACTGTGCGGAGTTTTCACTTTCTCCCGTGTCTGCGTGGGTTTCCTCCCGGTGCTCCGGTTTCCTCCCACAGTCCAAAGGTGTGCCGGTTAGGTGAATTGCCCAAAATATTGGGTGGTGTTATGGGGATAGGAGCAGTGGATTGGGTATAGGTAGAGTGCTCTATCAGAAAAGGAAGGGTGTAGACACAATGGGCTAAATGGCCTCCTTCTGCATTGTAGGAACTCTATGATTCTGTGATAATTACAGATCTACACAACTCCAACACAGGGCTAGTTCCCTCGACTCTCAGGCTTACACTGAAGATCCCCCACTACCTGGGTTTGTGATAGGCCTAGGTTCATGTGTTCCGTCCCCATAGGCTTCGGGTGAGTCACGTGGCCCACGAAGGACCACCCCTTAACATGCTACCAACGTAACTTTTACAGAGTTCAGAATATTAAAAAAACACTCAATATTAAAAGCCCAATGAAAACATTGACTTTGGCTTTCCAAATGTGTGAATTCTGCTCAATTTCCCCATCATCTGCCCCAACATACAGAAATAGGATTTGTCTGAAATGCAGATTGGACTTCCAGTGCCTGGCATTGCACTGAAATTCACAGACAATGTTGCTCAATTGTTTGGTAGGCAGAATGGCAGCATCCTTTTAGTGCAAAATACCACTCAAACAGCCTCTGCATAGTATAGTTGCATGAAATAGCTTCCTTAACCTAATTCAAATTTTTGATGTATTTACCCTTTCCAGTTCTGAGCAGCATGAATTGGCCAAATGGTTGAGTGAAACATCCCATTTTTAATGAGTTTGCCATGTATGCAAATACTTTGTGAAGACTATCGCATCCTAAATATTGACTGCAATATTTAGTTTATTAGTTAATTTAGCTGGTTTCCACAAGAAACATGCTTTGAATGCAATCAGCTGCAACCTCCTAACCTGTGCATATTTCTGATACATGAATGGTACGTTTGCGATCTTTGACTCCGCAGTTTCTCAAGTTCCTTTTGAGATGGAGCAGTCTAATGCGTTATCTTTTCTCAGTGCGCGGGTTGAGAAATCCGCTAATGGATTCTCCACTCCTATCTACTGCAAGCCCACATTCACCAGTCAATCACATTGTGATTCATACCGCTCTATGCACTGTCGTGGGGGACAAAAATAAGATATACTCTATTGGTAGTATGTAGTTGGAAGAACGCCAAGTTTCAGAGTTTGTGAAGAAAAGGCAAAGCCCGCTGAGTCAGAAACATTCCAGAAGATAAGTGTAGAGTGTTTTCACTGCTTCAGATGCCACTATTAGGTGTGGCCATTGTATCATAGATGTGTTTTTGAGCAGTGATCTATCATAAGGGTCTGTTCTATTAGGTAAGGTGACCCTTCCATTGACCAGAATTGTGCAATCATACACATGCATCACTGTAATTTTTCTTTGAGAAAGTACCATGATGCAATGGAAAATGTTACAATTATGTCATCCTATCCCGTCATCTTTTGAGCTATTACTGAAATGGAATGATAGCTCTGGCTTCTTAAAAATAACTTGCTTTTGACCCTCGAAGAGAAAAATCTAACAACCTGCTCCCACTTACTGATCGACAGACATTCTGCTTTGAAACTGAAATCAGCATCTTCTGTTCCTTCTATCTCAGAAGGCAACTGTGACCATTATGAGTGCTTGGGCTATGTTTCAAGTATTCCTAGTTTTCAGCACAGCAGGTTCTCCATCCATTTGGGAATGAATGACAGTTTTAAGACACAAACAAATAAGATTACAAATTTATTTTTGGAACACTTGAGCAGTCAAGGGCATTCAGCCTCTGGTCTTCAGGTAAGCGTTCTCCGAGGCGGCCTTCAGGACGCGCGACAATGCAGAATGGCAGGCAGAAACTTATAGCCAAGTTCTGCACACATCAATACGGCCTCAACCGGGACCTTGGATTCGTGTCACATTATATTCACCCCCCCACCATCTGGCCTGGGCTTGCAAAATCCTACCAACTATCCTGGCTTGAGACAATTCACACCTCTTTAACCTGTGATTATCCCTCTCTCCAGTTGCTCCGTCTGGACCTGTAGACTTAATTACCTGCAAATACTTGCAATCAAATTATCGTATTGCATCTTTGACTTTGTCTATATATATGTTTCTGGAACCCACCTCTTCATTCACCTGAGGAAGGAGCAGTGTTCTGAAAGCTAGTGATTCAAAACAAACTGTTGGACTGTAACCTGGTGTTGTAAGACTTCTTACTGTGGCTCACCCCAGTCCAATGCTGGCATCTCCACATCAAATTTATTTTCACACTCTCGAATGCATTTTTTCTCAGTATTAAAGGTAGTGTGGGGCGGTGGGGGTGGATTCTCCAGTCTTGTCCATGTTGGGTCCTGGTGTGAGCAAAAATTATACGTTTGGTGTTCCAGACAAAACCCCATTAATTTTCAGCGGCACCGAAAACTCCCAGTGGTGGATAACGATGGAGGATTTAGGCCAGCGTGTTTGATGAAGATAGTGAGGGATTTTTTTTTCCTCCAAAGAGTCAATATTTTCTATTGATATTGCGTCGAATCTGAAGAATGCATAATGTATCTTTGGTTAGTGACATTAAAGGGCACATGGAGCTGCATGGAGGGAGTGGATGGAAGTGTGGGGAGTGAGTGGTGAGGTTATGGTGAATGTAACCAATGTCAGGAACCATGCTGCTGCCTCAGCACTCACAGGAGATTGCGGCTTGCAAACCAAATCCTGCGAAAAAAGACAGCAATCCCAGGCTAAGTTAAAAATTAGTCAGGAGTGTAGTTTGGAAGAGAGTTTGAAAGAGCGAGTGAGAGAGAGACAGACAGCTGTGAAAGATGGGTCACAGCTCTGACCCATCTTTCCACAGGTCAACATTCAGGTACTGATTCTCTGCTTTCACTCACTCGAAAACTGGTGCCTACCTATTTATTTGACCCCAGAATGAAGGGTGTGACCAGCACTGCAGCACTGATAAAGAAGCACCCTCACTTAATGTGACTGTCAGGTGGATGTACCTTTAAGAAAGGTGTGTTTATCAAATAGCTGCAGTAATGCAGAGTGTGTAGGTGGAGCTGGGCTGTCTGTCTGTCTTTTAACTTTCGTTTTGAGCTGTAAAGCTGCTTTGTGGCTCAGTTTTTGGTTTGGTTTTCAGAGTTGGAGAGCTGCATTCAAACAAACTGTATCTCTCTCTCTCTCTAAAGAATGTTTCCAGATCACTTGATGATTTCAAAGTAATACATGTTTCTGTAGAGAATTTAAACCTGCTGTCTTTGTAAAAAGGGTTTAACTTATGGATGTTGCTGGGAAAGGTATTAAGGGTTGCCGAGAGGATTGTATCTGTGGGGTTACGCGTATTGGTAGTTGATAAGATGTTAACTGTGTGTTTATAAAATGTTAACTGGGTTCATAGAATAAACATTGTTTTGTTTCAAAAATACTTAAGGTCTCTGTTGCATAACACCTGGAGAGTGGACCCTTGTGCTCCCCATAACCAAAATCTATTAAACGTTGTGGGTCAGGTGAACTCCATGATATACTTTGGAGTTTTCTAAACCCTGACCCATAACAGTGACCTTGACATTCAATGGCATTACCATCACTGAATCCCTCACTGTCAACATCCTGAGGCTTACCATTGACCAGAAACTGAACTGGATTAGCCATATTAATACTGTGGCCACAAGAGCAGGTCAGATGCTATGAGTCCTGCGGTGAGTAGCTACTTCCTGACTCCCCAAAACCTGTCCATCACCTATAAGGCACAAGTCAGGAGTGTGCTGGAATACTCCTCACTTGCCTGGATGAGTGCAGCTCCAACAACACATAAGAAGCTCAACACCATCCAGGACAAAATAGCTCGCTGGATTGACACCCCTTCCACAAACATTCAATCCCTCCCCTACCGGCGCACAGTAGCTGCAGGGAGTATCATCTAAAGGATGCAGTGTCTAGAAGGATAAGGACAGCACCACTCGGAAGTCCACTTCCAAATCACTCATCCTGATGTGAAAATACATTGTCGTTCCTTCACCGTCACTGGGTTGAAATCCTGGAACTCCATCCCTAATAGCACAGTGGGTGTACCTACTGTCCACAGTGGATTGCAATGAATCAAGAATGCAGCTCACCACCACCTTTTCAAGGGCAATTAGGGATGGGCAACAAATGCTGGCTTGGTCAACGAAGCCCATGATGTATTAAGTGAGTTGGTTCAACGTTGACTGCAACTGGATGCAGTGAAACTAGAAACAGGCTTCCGACACAGGAGATAGTCCAACACTGTTTTATTGAACTTACTGATTGCTGCACATAATCTGCTGTGGGTTGACACTCTATTAATCTAACTGATAACCTCCTACTGGCTTGACCAGACTAGCTCTCTACCACATGGAGATGGTGCTCACTGGCTTGTGCACTCTAACTATCTCAGTAACTGTGTCATGTGAGAGAGAGTCTTAATGCCCTGTGTGCTTTATAGTGGTGGTGTCCTGTCTGGTGATTGGTTGTTCTGTGTCATGTGTGTTCATTGGTTTGTTTTTAAAAAATATTTTTATTCTCCTCCTTTTTCACATTTTCTCCCGCATTTACACCCATCAACAATAAACAATAATCAGCAAGATATGTCAATCCCCATAACAATAACAACGATCCCATCCTCCCACCAACCCCCAAACATCAGCCCGCATGTTTACATAAACAAATGACAAAAAGGAATCAGGGATTACCCATAGTCACCCTAAATATATACAGCCCCCCTCCCCCCACAACCCTCCCACCCATCCCCCCCACAACTAATGTTCGCTGTTATCCAGTTCTTGAAAGTACATAATAAATAGTGCCCATGACTTGCAGAACCCCTCCGAGCTTCCCCTCAGTTCAAACGTAACCTTCTCAAGGGTCAAGTATTCTAACAGGTCCCCCCACCACGCCAGGGCACAGGGTGGAGAGGCTGCTCTCCATTCCAGCAGGATCCGCCTTCGGGCGATCAACGAGGCGAAGGCTATGATATCTGCCTCCGCTCCAGTTTCCAACTCTGGCTGGTCCGACACCCCGAATATGGCCTCCTGGGGATCCGGGTCCAGTTTCACATGCACCACCTTGGAAACTACCCTAAACACCTCCATCCAGTACTCCCCTTGCTTTGGACAGGACCAAAACATATGAACGTGATTAGCGGGCCCCCCCCCCCCGCGATGCTCACACACATCCTCTACTCCTTCAAAAAATCGGCTCATCCTCACCCTCGTGAGGTGCGCTCTATATACCACCTTCAGCTGTATCAGCCCCAACCTTGCACATGAGGTGGAGGCATTCACTCTCCAGAGCACCTCATGCCAGACCCCCTCCTCTATAACCTCTCCCAGCTCTTCCTCCCACTTTGCTTTGATCCCTTCCAGTGGTGCCTTATCCTCTTCTAAAATAGCTCCGTACACCGCTACACTGCCCCCTTCTCCAGTCCCCTTGTCGTCAGCACCTCCTCCAGCAATGTGGAGGCCGGTTCCTCTGGGATGCTCTGTATCTCCTTCCTGGCAAAATCCCGAACCTACATGTACCTAAACACTTCTCCCTGCTCCAGCCCATACTTTGCTTCCAGCTCCCTCAATCCTGCAAACCGACCCCAAAGAAACAAATCTTTTAGCGTCTTAATCCCCCTCTCTTCCCATTTCCGAAAACTTCCATCCCACCTCCCTGGCTCAAATCTGTGGTTCCCCGAATCGGCATTTCCCTTGACCCTACCCACAACCCAAAGTGTTGGCGAAACTGCCTCCATATTTTCAATGAAGCTATTATTACCGGACTCCCTGAATATTTCCCCGGAGCTATCGGGAGCAGCGCTGTTGCTAGTGCTTTCAGCCCCGACCCCCTGCACAAACTCTCCTCCATTCTGACCCACTGGGAATCAACCCCTCTGACCCAGCTCCGCACCTTCTCCACATTCGCCGCCCAGTAGTAGTACAACAGGTTCAGGAGACCCAAACCCCCTGCCTGCTTTCTCACTTTGGCCACCTTCCCTCCCCATTTGAACGAGGTAATCCTTCCCTCAATCTCCCTGAAAAAAGACTTGAGGAAAATCGGTAGGCATTGAAAGATAAACAGAAATCACTGCAACACATTCATTTTAACCGCCTGAACCTGACCCGCCAGTGAAAGAGGAAGGCCATCTCACCTTGCCAGATCGGCTTTCACTCTCCCCACCAAACTAGTGATGTTGTACCTGCAAAGCCTCCTCCACTCCCGGGCAACTTGCACCCACAGATACCTAAATTGAGTCCCTGCCCTACGGAATGGCAGCCCCCCACCCCTGCCCCCACCCTCGACCAAGACACCACAAAATACTCACTCTTGTCCAGGTTCAGCTTGTACCCTGAGAAAGACCCAAATACCCACAGTAGCTCCAATATTCCTCCTATCTACGCACTCGGTTCCAACACATATAGCAGCAAGTCATCAGCATATAAGGACACCCTATGCTCTATCCCCCCCCGCACTATTCCTTTCCATGCTCCCGAACTTCTCAATGCGATGGCCAACGGCTCAATCGCAAGTGCAAACAGCAGGGGGGGGACATAGGACATCCCTGTCTCGTCCCACGGTGGAGAGAGAAATATCTCGAACTGATATTGTTTGTGCGGACACTCGCCTTCAGTTCCTTACATAATAGCTTTACCCTGTTCACAAATCTTGGTCCAATCCCAAACTGCTCCAGCACTGCCATCAGGTACCCCCATTCTACGCGATCAAACGCCTTCTCGGCGTCCAATGCCACAACCACCTCTGTTTCCTTCCCTTCCACCGGTGCCATAATGACATTCAATACCCTTCTAATGTTCGAAAACAGCTGCCTCCCTTTCACGAACCCCGTCTGATCCTCCCCTATCACCTTCGGGAGGCACTCCTCCAGCCTACTCGCCAGTACCTTCGCCAACATTTTTGCGTCCACATTCAGATGTGATATGGGCCGATGCGACCCACACTCTGTCGGATCCTTATCTTTTTTTAGCAACAGTGAAATCGATGCCTGCCCCAAGGTTTGCGGCAACACCCCCTTCCCTATCGCCTCTTCAAACATCCCCATCATCAGGGGTGCCAACCTATCCTTGACTTTTTTATAATATTCCACCGGAAACCGATCCGGCCCTGCCACCTTCCCCGACTGCATCCTCCCTATTGCATCCTTTATCTCCTACTCCACTATTGCTCCTTCTAATGTAGCCCTGTCCCCCTCCCCTAGCCTCAGGTACTCCAACCCATCTAGAAATTCCTGCATCTCACGGTCTCCCCCGGGTGGCTCTGACTTGTACAACCTCTCATAAAACGCCTCAAAAACCTTGTTAATCAGCACTGGAGCCACCAGCAACTTCCCTGCCCTATCCCTCACCTGAAGAATTTCCCTTGCCGCTGCCTCCCTCCGGAGCTGACCTGCTAACATACGCCTTATCTCCATGTTCATAAACTGCACCCCTTGCTCGTCTCAGTTGGCGCACTGCCTTCCTGGTGGACAGTCGGTCTAAGCTCGCCTGTAGTTCCTTCCTGTTTTCCAGATTCGCCGGGTCCCCATCCTCTGCATACCTCCTATCTACCTCCAACATCTCATCTATTACCCTCTGCCGCTCCAACCTCTCCTCTTTGTCCACCATGGCCTTAAACAAAATTACCTCTCCCCTCACCACCGCCTTTAGAGCCTCCCAGACGACTGCTTTCGACACCTCACCCGTACAATTGAAACGTACATATTCCTTAATTACCTTTTCAATTTTCTCACAGAACACTTGGTTCCCCAAAAGCCCCACATCCAGTTTCCACCCTGGTCTCTGCGCTATCCCCTTCTCCAGCACCATATCCACCCAATGTGGAGCATGATCTGACACTGCAATTGCAGAGTATTCCGACCCCTTGACTCCAGCCAGCAAAGCCTTCCCCACCACAAAAAAGTCGATCCGCGAGTACACCTTATGGACCACTGAGAAAAACGAATACTCCCGTTCCCTTGGGTGCAGGAACCTCCAAGGGTCCACCCCTCCCATTTCCACCATTAGCCCAGCCAGCGCCTTCACCCCCCCCTGATGGGACCAGCGAGCGTGGCCGTGATCTGTCCAACCTTGGCTCCTGCACCAAGTTCCAGTCCCTCCCATAATCAGCTCATGCGTGTCCAAGTCGGGAATGGCCCCAAACACCTTCCTGGCAAATCCCACATCGTCCCAATTGGGACTGTATACACTTAACAGCGCCACTAATCTCCCCTCCAATGCCCCTGTCACAATCACATATCTACCCCCCTGATCTGTCACCACCTTCTCCATCTGGAACTGCACCCTTTTGCTGACCAACACCGCTACTCCTCGAGCCCTTCCATCAAATCCGGAGTGAAACACTTGGCTAACCCAGCCCTTTTTAAGTCTCACCTGGTCCTTCACCCTCAAGTGAGTCTCCTGCAGCATTGCTACATCGGCTTTCAAACTTTTCAGATGCACAAGCACCCTTGACCGGACCTCCTAGCCCTCTCACGTTCCACGTGACTATCCTTACTGGGGGTCTCTCACCCCCCCCCCCACTTTTTTATCCACAATCACCATACCACTGGGCCCTGCCCCATAAGCCTGACCCGCCCCTGTCCATTGTTAACATCGAACCCCTCCCTCCCCCCCCGCCCCCCCAAGAACCCCCCCTACAAAAACATCCCCCAACATGCATCCCTTCCCCCCTCTCGCTCGCCTCGTAGTCCCATTGAAGCCTGCTACCCAGGCTCCAACGTCCGCAGCCCTCCTCTCATCTCACCCTCGTTCACTAGCTGACTTTAGTTAGCTAGCGCGGGTGGCTCCCCCCGCCAAGGCATCTCGCTCCCTTCCACCCAGTCCCAGAGAAACACCAAAACAAACACAACAATCCAACCTCTACAATTCACTAACATAACATTTAACCGTCGCAACACAGAACGCCATTAACTTGAACTCTGTAACAATGCAAAGAGAAGTAAATTGCAATACAAATCAGTAAAAAGAAAGTTGTAACATTTATACATTTTCCAGCTGCTCAAACACAGTCCACAGTCCCTCTTCCAGTTCCGCTCTTCACGTCTGTCCCAAGCCTTCTGCCCTCACGAATGCCTCAGCCGCCTCCGCTGTCTCAAAATAAAAGTCTTTGGCGTTATATGTTACTCTCAACTTCGCCGGGTACACCATACCAAATCGCACCCCCTTCTTGTACAAAGCCGCCTTCACTCGCCCAAACGCCGCTCGTCTTTTTGCCAACTCCACCGTCCAGTCCTGGTAGACCCGAACCGCAGTACCATCCCACAGCACCTCGCGCTTCTGCTTCGCCCAGCTTAATACCTTCTCCTTCATGCAAAACTTATGGAAGCAGATAATTACTGCCCTTGGCGGCTCGTTCACTTTGGGCTTCGGCCTTAATGACCGATGAGTTCGGTCTAGCTTGTACAGGGTGGGGCTCTCACCCTCCCCCACCAGCTCCGCCAACTTCTTAGCGAAGTATTGCGTTGGCCGTGGGCCCTCTGTCCCTTCGGGCAAGCCCACAATTCTCAAATTGTGCCGCCTGGAGCGGTTTTCCGAGTCTTCCAGCTTTGCTCGGAGCCCTCTGTTAACCTCCACCACCCTCCGCAGCTCATCCCCCATCGAGGTGACCTGGTCGCTGTGTCGTGACACGGGCTCATCCACTTCCTTCATCTTCTCGCCCTGCTCTCTCACCTCGGCCGATGCTTTTGCCATCTCCACCCTCATCGGGCCGATTGCCTCCTCCAATAATGACCTCAACGCGACCTTCCTCAAGGCCTCCATGTGCCTCGCAAACTGTTTTTCCAGCTCCACCGCCATCACCTCGGTCATCTTCTCCACCGTAAGTAGTGCGGCCCCGCCTTGCAGTTCGGCTTCCACCATCCTGTCAACACTTTTGCTCGTCATTCTTTCTCCTCTGCATTCACCCAGAGCTCACCTGAGACCAGGCTTCAGCCTTCTTTCTTCCTCCTAGGTGGGAGCCATCCAACGTGGAGCACCCTCCCTATATAGTGCCCTGGCCTCGGGCCTGCTGCCTCGGCCTCCTCGTAGCTCCGCCCCCGCTGCTCTGACCTCGACGCCGCGCTGGGCCCAGCGCCTCAGCCCCCGCCGCCCGACACTCGCGCGGGGTTCTTCGCCGGTTTTTAAACTGGCCCCGCTGGCTGCTCGTGACGGCCCCAAAGGCCGACGATAGTCGGGGGGTACGTGAAGACTCGGGGATTTCCCCGGAATCGCCGCGAATCGCGGACACCGGCGGGAGCTCTTGTTGCTGCAGCCGCCCTGCTCGTGTGTTCATTGGTTATCCTGTGTGTCAATCACTGCCTGTCTGCATCTCATTATATACATGAGTGGACATTATGACAGCCCACACCCTGCCAGGATGCCCGGGTGGCATTGCCAGGATGCCATGCAGTCAGTGCCAAGGTGCACAGGTGCCAGAGGGAGAGCCAGGGTGCCTTATCCACAGCTACCCGGGGGTCTACAATGGCCTAGGAGACCACCCCAGGTGCCGTTATGCCTGGTCTCCCAGGTGCGGCCGTTGAGTCCCCAGCGCTGGGTGAATCCGAACGAACCTATATTTTAGTGAACCATAGGGCTCATTTTAAATATGCTGATCTGGACCACGCCCATTTAGGGTGAGATCCACATTGCGAAGTCTCGCGAGGTTTTCCACGGAGTTCCACGAGACCAAGTCGGGGGCGACAAGGCCGCTGAATTGCGCCCCGAGTGAGTGCTCACAGAGTAGCTATACAAAGTAAAGGCCTCTCGAATGCTGGTTCCTTCCTCTTCCTCCCTCCCCATGGAGCTTTCCCCCTCTGCTATGGTTACTGCTCCATCTCCATGCCGTACTGGAGATTCAGAGTTGCCGCCACAGAGTGCCCCCGTACCGCACTGCAGCCTGTGTGGCGACACATCAACAAACCCTGTGGGGATGCAGAAAGAATGCCTGCCGAATGCAGGAACTCAACACAACACCGCCAACATTTAAAAGAAAATTGCCAAGTGCTTTCTGTGACTTTTCAATAACAGATGACGGTTTAAAACACCTTACCCACAAGGTGGATGGCTTGCTCTTTAAGGGAGTACTGTATGCAGCTGAACGCATGCTCTTTTATGAGTGGGCTGCGTTCAGTGGGCCTGCGTGGTTTGCGTTTCAAAAATGCGCGTCAAATCAGCCGGTAGGGCTGCTTGATCTCAAGGACTGATGGGTTGGGGTGTCTCTGCCACACACACACACACACACACTGCATTACCAACCTTCCCGACACGAGGCGTGCACGATCAATCGGAATCATTGAGTCCGCCATTCCGAGAGGCCCGGCGGTTTCCATTGCACTGTCTCTGGCGGCACTGCATAGCTGAGTTTTCAGCCTCAACGTGCTGCAGTGAAACAGCACAGTCTGCGCCACCTGAGTTATGGTTATTGACCACTGAAACTCAAATCCCTACTGTAAAGCAATCACTGACATCATAAAATGTTATAAACGAGAGAGATTTCCTTTAACAAGATCTCTATAGAATTCAATTGCTTCGAAGATGAATATTAAGCTTGGAGTTAGTCCGCAGCGGCCAATATATGTTGATAGGCATCACATGACCAATCCAAGGAAGAGATTGTGCACATTCGCATATTCTGGCCTGGCATGCAGTCAGAAGCTGTGCCAGGTCTAATTTACTGGTTTGGAAGCATGTCAAGAGAAATAGCTACCTGCTCATTGGCTAAAGGCCTACCTTCCCCTTGTGGCTTAAACATGTCAAATAACGAATATATCTATAAAATAATTTGTCTCGTCAGCAAAGAACCAGAAGAGAGAGACGACAGGGTTGATGTTATGAATAGATGCTTCAGGCTTAGCATTTTGCCTGGTTGGACAGCGTAGTGAGGAATTGTAGATGTGGACATTAGTGAGGCGAAAACTGTAAGAATGAATTCATCATATTCTGATACATACTCCCTGCTGGGTCAGGCTCTAACATGCTTAAAGAGGGAAAAAGCTACACAATTTCCCAGGAAGATGAATAGGTGAAGTTAAAACATTCAAAAAGAGGCAGTACGTTTTCGCCTTTTTCTATTAGAACATAGAACGATACAGCGCAGTACAGGCTCTTCGGCCCACGATGTTGCACCGAAACAAAAGCCATCTAACCTACACTATGCCATTATCATCCATATGCTTATCCAATAAACTTTTAAATGCCCTCAATGTTGGCGAGTTTACTACTGTTGCAGGTAGGGAATTCCATGGCCTCACCACTCTTTGCGTAAAGAACCTACCTCTGACCTCTGTCCTATATCTATTACCCCTCAGTTTAAAGCTATGTCCCCTCGTGCCAGCCATTTCCATCCGCGGGAGAAGGCTCTCACTGTCCACCCTATCTAACCCCCTGATCATTTTGTATGCCTCTATTAAGTCTCCTCTTAACCTTCTTCTCTCTAACGAAAACAACCTCAAGTCCATCAACCTTTCCTCATAAGATTTTCCCTCCATACCAGGCAACATCCTGGTAAATCTCCTCTGCACCCGCTCCAAAGCCTCCACGTCCTTCCTATAATGCGGTGACCAGAACTGTACGCAATACTCCAAATGCGGCCGTACCAGAGTTTTTGTACAGCTGCAACATGACCTCCTGACTCCCGAACTCAATCCCTCTACCAATAAAGGCCAACACTCCATAGGCCTTCTTCACAACCCTATCAACCTGGGTGGCAACTTTCAGGGATCTATGTACATGGACACCTAGATCCCTCTGCTCATCCACACTTCCAAGAACTTTACCATTAGCCAAATATTCCGCATTCCTGTTATTCCTTCCAATGTGAATCACCTCACACTTCTCTACATTAAACTCCATTTGCCACCTCTCAGCCCAGCTCTGCAGCTTATCTATGTCCCTCTGTAACCTGCTACATCCTTCCACACTGTCGACAACACCACTGACTTTAGTGTCGTCTGCAAATTTACTCACCCACCCTTCTGCGCCTTCCTCTAGGTCATTGATAAAAATGACAAACAGCAACGGCCCCAGAACAGATCCTTGTGGTACGCCACTTGTAACTGAACTCCATTCTGAACATTTCCCATCAACCACCACCCTCTGTCTTCTTTCAGCTAGCCAATTTCTGATCCACATCTCTAAATCACCCTCAATCCCCAGCCTCCGTATTTTCTGCAATAGCCTACCGTGGGGAACCTTATCAAACGCTTTACTGAAATCCATATACACCACATCAACTGCTCTACCCTCGTCCACCTGTTCAGTCACCTTCTCAAAGAACTCAATAAGGTTTGTGAGGCATGACCTACCCTTTACAAAGCCATGCTGACTATCCCTGATCATATTATTCCTATCTAGATGATTATAAATATTGTCTCTTATAATCCCCTCCAAGACTTTACCCACTACAGACGTGAGGCTCACCGGTCTATAGTTGCCGGGGTTGTCTCTGCTCACCTTTTTGAACAAAGGGACCACATTTGCTATCCTCCAGTCCCCTGGCACTATTCCTGTAGCCAATGATGACATAAAAATCAAAGCCAAAGGTCCAGCAATCTCTTCCCTGGCCTCCCAGAGAATCCTAGGATAAATCCCATCAGGTCCCAGGGACTTATCTATTTTCAGCCTGTCCAGAATTGCCAACACCTCTTCCCTCCGTACCTCAATGCCATCTATTCTAATTGCCTGGGTCTCAGCATTCTCCTCCACAACATTATCTTTTTCCTGAGTGAATACTGACGAAAAATATTCATTTAGTATCTCGCCTATCTCTTCAGACTCCACACACAACTTCCCATCCCTGTCCTTGACTGGTCCTACTCTTACCCTAGTCATTCGCTTATTCTTAATATAACTTGAAATTCAAGCCCACAGACGTCTTGAAGGTTATAAAACAGGGATGCTTTGTTCCACTGGCATCAGATCCTTGATAAATGCTGCTGGAAAAACTGAATCATAGAATCCCTACAGTGTAGAAGGAGGCCATTTGGCCCATTGAGTCTACACCAACCCTCTGAAAGGACACCCTAACTAGGTCCACTAACCCATCCTTTCCCTGTAACTCCATAACCCCATCTAACCTTTGGACACTGCGGGCAATTTAGCATGACCAATCCACCTAACCTGCACATCTTTGGATTGTGGGAGGAAACCCGGGAAAAAGTGCAAGCTCCACACTTACAGAATTGAACCCGGGTCCCTGGCACTGTGAGGCAGCAGTGCTAACCACTGTGCCACCCACACGGACTTGGAGGAATGGGCTATTCACATCCGACACTCCTTATCTACCAGGAAACTGTTGAGAGTTTAACTCCTGTATTCTAATCAAGCCGAGTATCAGAGTTCAGTGGGTGGAGCTCCGATTGTTAACTTCCTGAGACCACGTGAACTACAGTACCATGTCTCCCAGACACCAGGAGAACCTCATTCAGTCCGATTCGGTCTCCAGCCGCTGTAGCACACTCCACTTCCACTTCCTGGTTCTCCAGTCACCGTCAGAAGCTTTGAGCTGCTCCATTCATGGTTTTACCTCTTACCATGTTGCAATTTAGCAATCTTGAACTTCTGCTCCTTGCTACTGTCCTACCCTCCTCTTTCTCTCTCCCGCTCTCTCTCTCTCGGACTTCACCTCTCGTCCCAAGGGGCATCTTAAGGATCGACCAATTTCCCTGCTGGGAATCCTCTCTGACCGACGTTCTCTGCTAAATGGGGACCTAGTGCCCCGTAGGAAATACCCTGTGGTGGACAGGTCTGGAATCCAGTCTTGTGCCCGATATGAGAGGTCCGGATGCCGAAGTCCAGCTCATGTGCCCCACTAATTTAAAATACATTAAAAGGCTACCGAAAAGAGCAGCACAGTGGCACAGTGGTTAGCACTGCAGCCTCAGGGCGCTGAGGTCCCAGGTTCGATCCCGGCTCTGGGTCACTGTCCGTGTGCAGTTTGCACATTCTCACAGTGCTTGCGTGGGTTTCACCCCCACAACCCAAATGTGTGCAGGGTAGGTGGATTGGCCACGCTAAATTGCTCCTTAATTGGAAAAAATGAATTGGGTACTGTAAATTTATTTTTTAAAAAGCTACCGAAAGCAATGTCTATGATTCATTCACCAGCCAGGTTTTCTTCTGTAACTAAATGCACGCTCACACAAATTGGGCCATACCCAGATCAAAGAATAAACTGATCAGCCCGTGCAAAAAAGTGTCCCTCCACTTCACATATGTTAGCATTAAAGCTGTGCAACATAATTTGTCAATCGGTACAGTTGCTTCACGTTAACACCCATTTCTTCTCTCTCTAGGATGTTGGATTTCTCAGTCTTTTGCTGGGACAAAAAAGATCATTTATTGATTGATTGACTGATTGATATTTATTGTCACACGTACCGAAGTACAATGAAAAGTATTTTTCTGCGGCCAAGGGAACGTCCACAGTATGTACATAGTAGACAAAAGAATAATTGACAGTGGTGCATCAACAAATAGTGATTGGTTACAATGAAGAACGAGGCCAAACAAGAGCAGCATAGGGCATTGTGAATAGTGTTCTTACAGGGAACAGACCAATCGAAGGGAGAGTCATTGAGGAGTCTAGTAACTGTGGGGAAGAAGCTATTCCTATGTCTGGATGTGTGGGTCGTCAGACTTCTGTATCTTCTGCCTGATGGAAGGGTCTGGAAGAAGGCAATGTCTGGGTGGGAGGGGTTTCTGATAATGCTGTCTGCCTTTCTGAGACAGCAGGGGGTGTATACCGAATCAATGGGAGGATGGCAAGCTTGTGTGATGAGTTGGGCTGAGTTCACCACACTCTGCAGTGTCTTGCGATCTTGGGCCGAGCAGTTGCCATTCCAAGCTGTAATGCAGCCGGAGAGGATGCATCTGTCAAGCTCTCAGGGCACTCTGATATGTATTGAAGTCAAAAGCTATTTTAAAGTGTTGTTGTAAAGCACGGCAGCTAATTTGTGCAAAACAGCCATATTCCCTAATCAGTAATGAGATTAATTAATCGTTGAACATTTGGATGTTGTTAAGGATTATGGGATATGTGTTAGCCGGATCAGATTAAGTTTTCACCTGCTTTTCTTTGCACAGTGTCAGTGGAGCTTTTGTGCCCATTTGAATAGGCAGATGGGGTCTTGGTTTAATGATTTATCTGAGATTGCTGACAATGAAGCACTCCCTCAGTACTGAACAGTAACATCAGACTCCATTAGATGGTCAGGTTGATGGGTTTGAGCCGTAACCCTTTTTGGTCACGGCTGAAGATTGGCAGTGAGACCTAAAAATAGCAGCTTGATTGTCTCGGACACTGGTAATTAATGTACTCCGTCACTGACAGCATTCTTCATGACCTTCTGCTGTCATTTAATATCAAGTATCCTTCAGAGCCCTCATTAATCATATACTTAATTTTTTTCCCCCTCTACTTATGTGCGGAGCCAAGTCCCAGCTGCTCTGAACTTTAAATATATCCTAGGAATCAAAATTGGTTGGGTGAAATATCCCCATGCGTGAAGAAAATGCATTCAAAATATGTTATTTTTCCCAATAGGACTGACGTTAATTTCAGAGGGCAGTAAAGAGTCAAGTGTATGGTCAAACCTTTAAAAATAGCTCCTATTTTAATCACCAGATGGTGTTGCAAATATGAACTACTCAAAACAACAAAGGAAATGAACACAATTTTACTATGGACTACATATTTTTAACATATACAAATGGTGCAAACAAAACAAAAAGAAAACCAGATATTTGAATTTAAATGTTTTTCTGAGCAAGTACAAGGTATTCTGGCAACCTTTTCATAGATCCCCATTAAGAGCAGGCAGGGAATGTACTATGAAATGTTCCTCAGGAAACTAAGGAAATTCGGCATGTCCACGTTGACTCTTACCAATTTTTACAGGTGCACCATAGAAAGCATCCTATCTGGCTGCATCACAGCCTGGTATGGCAACTGCTCGGCTAAAGACTGCAAGAACCTTCAGAGAGTTGTGAACACCGCCCAGTCCATCACACAAACCTGTCTCCCATCCACAGACTCGGTCTACACCCCCCGCTGCCTGGGGAAAGCAGGCAGCATAATCAAACACTCCTCCCATCCGGCTTACTCGCTCTTCCAACTTTTCCCATCGGGCAGGAGATACAAAAGTCTGAGAACACGCACGTACAGATTCAAAAACAGCTTCTTCCCCGCTGTTACCAGACTCCTAAAAGACCCCCGTTTGGACTGATCTGATTAATACTACACTCCTGTATGCTTCACCGATGCCGGTGGCTATGTATTTACATTGAGTACCTCGTGTTTCTCTATTACGTATTTTCTTTTCATGTACTAAATGATCTGTTTGAGCTGCACACAGAATACTTTTCACTGTACCTCGGTACACGTGACAATAAACAAATCCAAATCCACCCAAATCCAAATGTTCATGACTATTTTTCGTTCCTTTATCTATTCCATTGACTAACTTATCCTGAATCCATCTCAGAAGATCATTCTTTAAATTGAACATAATTCAAGTCAAGAGGTAAGAGAGAATTGTACCGTTCCCATTCTCAGGACATGTCAAGGTGATTTACAGCCAATGAAGTACTTTTGGAGTCTGATCGCTGGTGTGATTTGAGAAAGCCAGCAGATGATTTGCATGCAGTAAAATCCCACAAACAGCAATGTGATAATGACTGGATAATCTGTTTGTTTTGTACCTGATTGAGGGATAAATATTGACTACTACTTCAGAGATAACAACCTGCGTTTCTTCGTAATACTGCCATTTAAAAAAAATATAAATTTAGAGTACCCACTTCTTTTTTTCCACTTAAGGGGTCTTTAGTGTGGCCAGTCCACCTACCCTTCACATCTTGTGGATTGTGGGGGTGAGACCAACGCAGACACGGGGAGAATGTGCAAACTCGACAAGGACACCGTGCAGCCCCCATGTTTTTTTTAACACCCACCAAAATTGCTGAAGCAGGCCGTAACTTAACACCGCATCTGAAAGACAGCTCCTCTTGCAAAGCAGCACTCCAACTAGAGCATCAAGCTGAGGTTTTTCATGATCAAGTTGTTGGGGTTTTCTGACTCAGATACGAGAGTTCTGCCAACTGAGACACAGTCAGTTGGTGTAATCCCAGTCATGTGTCATGCTGCACTGTATTCTTACATTTCAAATGCCGTCCCCATCTCAATAGCCTGCTCCTGCACTACAACTCACCGAGGGCTTGACCCTTCTCCAATTCTGGTCTCTTGCCTACAGCTGACTAAGCCTCAGTTTAGAATTCTCCCCTCTGAACCTCTCTAACTCTCCTCTTCCTTAAAACCGACCTCTTAGCCCAAGCTTTCGGGCGTCTGTCTTAATACCTCCTTGTGCTTTACATTTTGTCTGATAACCGCTCTTGTCAAATATCTTGGGACATATTACTCCAATACAGGTTCAAGATAAATGCAAGTTGTTGCTGTGAAAGGAACACGCACAAGTGACACATATTGATTTGCCTTGCTCTTGTGCTTACTCTTTGAGGCACATTGTCAAAGTTCAAAAGTCCCTACAAGAAACTATGGGTGTGAATCCAAATTCCACCACTCTTGATGCAATTTGTTTGCTGTCCTGACCATCCTATTCTATCTATCACCCTACATTGCATCTCTATTTCCCCATGCACTGTTATCTTCTAAAGGTGATGGCTGTCGCTGTGCCCCACAGTCCCCACCAATCTCTTCAGTACCATATCCAAGGGACTACTCGACTGGTTGAGCCATTGTGTGTCAGCTAACCAAGAGGGACCAAGTCCCAGCACCATCTCCGGCCACGGGGTAGATCCGGGAGTGGGAATTTTTTCCATTTTTCTCCAAACCCTGGGGAAATGAGATGTGTTGTCCAGCTCCAAACAGCACCAGAAGATTCAACAAACGACCGGTTTCAAATCTGGAATCCCCATAATTATCGGGGGTGATTCTCCGATATGGAGCCCAAGTGTTCGCGACCATCATGAACGGCGTCACGTTTCCATTCATACCCCCATGGTATGACCGACTCTGGCCCCCACAGGGGAGCGGTTCACGCCGCTCCAGCCTCCTTTCGCAGCGCCAAATGGGCGCCGCGCCAACCTGCGCATGTGCGAGGGACTTCTTTAGCATGCCGGCCCCGACTCAACATGGCTCCCGTGTTCAGGGGCCGGCGAGCCAGAAAGTAGGCCCGGGGGGGGGGGGGGGGGGGGGGGGGGGGGGGGGAAGAGGCCAGACCCCATCGGAGGCACCCCCCAGTGAAGGAGCTCCCCCACCCCACCCCCAAAGGCCACCCCCAACCATTCCCGCAGAGTTCGTGCCAGCAGCGACTAGGGGTGAACGGCGCCAGCGGGACTCTGTCATATCGGCGTGGCTGCTCGGCCCATCCGGGCCGGAGAATCGGTGGCCCCGATTCTCAGCACCTCAGAGAATTGCACGCCGGCGTCGGGGCGTGGTTGCGGCGATTCTCCTGCCCGGCGTGGGGCTCGAAGAATCGCCCCCATCTTGTCAATAAAGTCTAGTATAGTCACAGTCCAGAAGGAGGCCATTCAGTCCATCAAGCCCATATCAGCACCCCAGTCTGTCCCATTCCCCCGTTCTAGCCCGCAGCTCTACACATTTCATTCCCGTAACCGTCCAGTTTATTTTTGAAATCATTCATCATTTCTTCTTCCACTGTCCTGGTAGGCAGTGATATTCTGGGCATTACCACACACTGCACTCTTCCTCATATCTGCCTACTTTCCCTTGCCCAAATCTATGTCCCTATTTAAAAACGTATTTGATGGGATGTGGGTGTCGCTGGCAAGGCCAGCATTTGTTGTCCATCCCTAATTGCCCCTTGAATGGAATAGCTCGCTTGAGGCCATTTAAAAGGGCAGCTAAGAGTCAACCACATTATTGTGTGTCTGGAGTTGCAAGTCGGCCAGACTGGGTAAGGCCGGCAGATTTCCTCCCCTAATGGACATCATTGAACTAGACGTTTTTGTACAACAATCGATAATAGTTTCATGGTCATCATTGCTGAGGTTAGCTTTATATCCAGATTTATTCATTGAATTTAAATTTCTTAATCCTGGTACCAACAAGTGGACAGTTTTTTTTGTCTACCTCTATCAAATATAAATGGACACATATGTGCGATCTTCGATGTAAGTTGTGTTCCCTCTGCTTTAGCAAATGGCTTAAAGTTACTTACAGTGTATCCATTCTTTAAGTTAAGACACAGTCCCGAATTAAAGCAGTTGATGCTGAGGAGACGACAGTAGTCAATTGCTGCCTCACAGTTTCTTCCAGTGAAACCTGGCGAGCATCTGTGAAGAAATCCGGACATTGGACAATCAGAGATGGAGGAAGAATGCATACCACTTACTCAGCTAACAGAAATGTAGTCCACAGTTGCAGAGTTTCTCTAAACCATTCATCATCCCCACAGCACAAACACAAAACACCATTCATTTAGTACAAAAGAAATAACTTACATTTATATCACAATCTCAAGATGCCCCAAAGCATTTGACATGCAATGAAGTATTTCTTTTTGAAATGCAGTCCGCTTGTAAGGTAGGAAACAAGGCAATCCAAATTGAACACAGCAAGATCCCACAACGACAATGAACCAGATCACCGGATACTTTGCTGTTAGAAGCATTTGAGGGATGCTACCGAGAAACCCCTGTTCTTCTTCAAATACATCATTCAGCCGCAGTTACCATTTCATCTGAAAGACAGTGGCTGGGATTTTGCGCCCACATTTGACACAGAAGGCAAAGAATCATAGAATAATAGAATTTACAGTGCAGGAGGAGGCCATTCGGCCCATCGAGTCTGCACCAACCTCCGGAAATAGCCCCCCACATAAGCTCATACCTCCACCCTATCCCTGTAACCCAGTAACCCCACCTAACCTTTTGGACACTAAGGGCAATTTAGCTTGGCTAATCCATCTAACCTGCACGTCTTTGGATTGTGGGAGGAAACCAGAGCACCTGGAGGAAATCCACGCAGACACGGGAGGAAAGTGCAGACTCCGCACAGACAGTCACCCGAGGCTGGAATTGAACCCAGAACCCTGGAGCTGTGAGGTAGCAATGCTAACCACTGTGGCACCGTGGGCGCAAAATCACGTAAGATACCAAAAGTGAGAATCGCACTGGCGAGATCGCGTGGTGAATCGTCCCTGCGCCTCTCATGATTGACATAACGGGACGCCCACCCAGGAAGTTTGGGAACCTCATTTAAATACATTACCACCTTATCAGCGGGCTTCCCCACTGTATCATCCTCGCACATTTCCCCATCACTGATGTGATGTCACATCGGCAAAGTTTACAACAGGTCTGGAGCAACGTGAACTAGGTCACACTGGGGGCAGACAGGTAAGTGCAGTCCCTAGGGGGAGGGGTGACACGGCACTGCCTTCTGGTACTGCCGAGGGGCAGTGCCGAGGAGCAGTGTCAATGGATGGGGGTTTCTTCTCGGGAGCTCCATGCGGCGTCTCCTGTATGCATGGGGGGTGGGGGGGGAAGTCCCCATGTGAGGTGTTGGTGGGGGGGGGGGTTAGAACGTGAGATTGGGGTGCCCTTTAAAAAGGACACGCCTCCAGGATTTCCTCTTCGAAGTGTTGGACAATAGGGTGAGAAAAGCTGGCTGTGCATTCAGCGTACTGCCTACTGCTTCTTTTATCTCGTCCAGCACTTAGAAGAAAAAACAGAATCTTGCACCCTGAATCTTTGGCAGTGTAGCACTCCTTAAGCACTGAGCTGGAGTGTCAGGCTAGACTTTGTCCAGATGAAGTGTGGGAGGCTTGAAGCCGCAACCTACTAACTCAAAGGTGAGTATGTTTCCATGAGACACAGCTGTGAAGCACTCTGACACTTCTGACCACATACTGCTTCCAGGACACGAGTGCTCCTTATTTTCAATAGAGAGAGCAGTGTAACTACAGTAAAACACAGATGAACTGGGGCAGCATGATGGCACAGTGGGTTAGCCCTGATGCCTCATGGTGCCGAGGTCCCAGGTTCGATCCCGGCTCTGGGTCACTGTCCGTGTGGAGTTTGCACATTCTCCCCATTTTGCGTGGGTTTCGCCCCCACAACCCAAAGATGTGCAGGCTAGGTGAAATGAAATTAAAATGAAAATCGCTTATTGTCACAAGTAGGCTTCAAATGAAGTTACTGTGAAAAGCCCCTAGTCACCACATTCCGGCGCCTGTTCGGGGAGGCTGGTACGGGAATTGAACCGTGCTTCTGGCCTGCCTCGGTCTGCTTTCAAAGCCAGCGATTTAGCCCAGTGTGCTAAACCAGCCCCTGCATCACCTCGCATTTGCCTGGAACACAGATGAACTCACACTCAAAGATGTACTCAGAACTAGAACAAACAGAGTTGTTATCTCTGGGTTGTTGCCCGTGCCACGTGATAGTGAGATGAGGAATAGGGAGAGAGAGCATTTAAACACGTGGCTACAGGGATGGTGCAGGCGGGAGGGATTCAGATTTCTGGATAACTGGGGCTCTTTCTGGGGAAGGTGGGACCTCTACAGACAGGATGGTCTACATCTGAACCTGAGGGGCACAAATATCCTGGGGGGGAGATTTGTTAGTGCTCTTTGGGGGGGTTTAAACTAATGCAGCAGGGGCATGGGAACCTGGATTGTAGTTTTAGGGTAAGGGAGAATGAGAGTATAGAGGTCAGGAGCACAGATTTGACGACGCAGGAGGGGGCCAGTGTTCAGGTAGGTGGTTTGAAGTGTGTCTACTTCAATGCCAGGAGTATACGAAACAAGGTAGGGGAACTGGCAGCATGGGTTGGTACCTGGGACTTCGATGTTGTGGCCATTTCGGAGACATGGATAGAGCAGGGACAGGAATGGATGTTGCAGGTTCCGGGGTTTAGGTGTTTTAGTAAGCTCAGAGAAGGAGGCAAAAGAGGGGGAGGTGTGGCGCTGCTAGTCAAGAGCAGTATTACGGTGGCGGAGAGGATGCTAGATGGGGACTCTTCTTCCGAGGTAGTATGGGCTGAAGTTAGAAACAGGAAAGGAGAGGTCACCCTGTTGGGAGTTTTTTATAGGCCTCCTAATAGTTCTAGGGATGTAGAGGAAAGGATGGCGAAGATGATTCTGGATAAGAGCGAAAGTAACAGGGTAGTTATTATGGGAGACTTTAACTTTCCAAATATTGACTGGAAAAGATATAGTTCGAGTACAATAGATGGGTCATTTTTTGTACAGCGTGTGCAGGAGGGTTTCCTGAAACAATATGTTGACAGGCCAACAAGAGGCGAGGCCACATTGGATTTGGTTTTGGGTAATGAACTAGGCCAGGTGTTGGATTTGGAGGTAGGAGGGCACTTTGGGGACAGTGACCACAATTCGGTGACGTTTACGTTAATGATGGAAAGGGGTAAGTATACACCACAGGGCAAGAGTTATAGCTGGGGGAAGGGCAATTATGATGCCATTAGACGTGACTTGGGGGGGATAAGGCGGAGAAGTAGGCTGCAAGTGTTGGGCACACTGCATAAGTGGGGCTTGTTCAAGGATCAGCTACT
Source organism: Scyliorhinus torazame (assembly GCF_047496885.1). NCBI lineage: Eukaryota > Metazoa > Chordata > Chondrichthyes > Carcharhiniformes > Scyliorhinidae > Scyliorhinus > Scyliorhinus torazame. The sequence goes on from NC_092710.1 coordinate 93,351,808, forward strand.
GCGTGTTCTTGATAAGTATGTACCGGTCAGGCAGGGAGGAAGGCGTCGAGCGAGGGAACCGTGGTTTACCAAGGAAGTGGAATCTCTTGTTAAGAGGAAGAAGGAGGCCTATGTGAAGATGAGGTGTGAAGTTTCGGTTGGGGCGATGGATAGTTACAAGGTAGCGAGGAATGATCTAAAGAGAGAGCTAAGGCGAGCAAGGAGGGGACATGAGAAGTATTTGGCAGGAAGGATCAAGGAAAACCCAAAAGCTTTCTATAGGTATGTCAGGAATAAGCGAATGACTAGGGAAAGAGTAGGACCAGTCAAGGACAGGGATGGGAAATTGTGTGTGGAGTCTGAAGAGATAGGCGAGGTACTAAATGAATATTTTTCGTCAGTATTCACTCAGGAAAAAGAGAATGTTGTGGAGGAGAATGCTGAGCCCCAGGCTAATAGAATAGATGGCATTGAGGTACGTAGGGAAGAGGTGTTGGCAATTCTGGACAGGCTGAAAATAGATAAGTCCCCGGGACCTGATGGGATTTATCCTAGGATTCTCTGGGAGGCCAGGGAAGAGATTGCTGGACCTTTGGCTTTGATTTTTATGTCATCATTGGCTACAGGAATAGTGCCAGAGGACTGGAGGACAGCAAATGTGGTCCCTTTGTTCAAAAAGGGGAGCAGAGACAACCCCGGCAACTATAGACCGGTGAGCCTCACGTCTGTAGTGGGTAAAGTCTTGGAGGGGATTATAAGAGACAAGATTTATAATCATCTAGATAGGAATAATATGATCAGGGATAGTCAGCATGACTTTGTGAAGGGTAGGTCATGCCTCACAAACCTTATTGAGTTCTTTGAGAAGGTGACTGAACAGGTAGACGAGGGTAGAGCAGTTGATGTGGTGTATATGGATTTCAGCAAAGCATTTGATAAGGTTCCCCACGGTAGGCTATTGCAGAAAATACGGAGGCTGGGGATTGAGGGTGATTTAGAGATGTGGATCAGAAATTGGCTAGCTGAAAGACAGAGGGTGGTGGTTGATGGGAAATGTTCAGAATGGAGTACAGTCACAAGTGGAGTACCACAAGGATCTGTTCTGGGGCCGTTGCTGTTTGTCATTTTTATCAATGACCTAGAGGAAGGCGCAGAAGGGTGGGTGAGTAAATTTGCAGACGATACTAAAGTCGGTGGTGTTGTCGATAGTGTGGAAGGATGTAGCAGGTTACAGAGGGATATAGATAAGCGGCAGAGCTGAGCTGAGAGGTGGCAAATGGAGTTTAATGTAGAGAAGAGTGAGGTGATTCACTTTGGAAGGAATAACAGGAATGCGGAATATTTGGCTAATGGTAAAGTTCTTGAAAGTGTGGATGAGCAGAGGGATCTAGGTGTCCATGTACATAGATCCCTGAAAGTTGCCACCCAGGTTGATAGGGTTGTGAAGAAGGCCTATGGAGTGTTGGCCTTTATTGGTAGAGGGATTGAGTTCCGGAGTCGGGAGGTCATGTTGCAGCTGTACAGAACTCTGGTACGGCCGCATTTGGAGTATTGCGTACAGTTCTGGTCACCGCATTATAGGAAGGACGTGGAGGCTTTGGAGCGGGTGCAGAGGAGATTTACCAGGATGTTGCCTGGTATGGAGGGAAAATCTTATGAGGAAAGACTGATGGACTTGAGGTTGTTTTCGTTGGAGAGAAGAAGGTTAAGAGGAGACTTAATAGAGGCATACAAAATGATCAGGGGGTTGGATAGGGTGGACAGTGAGAGCCTTCTCCCGCGGATGGATATGGCTGACACGAGGGGACATAACTTTAAACTGAGGGGTAATAGATATAGGACAGAGGTCAGAGGTAGGTTCTTTACGCAAAGAGTAGTGAGGCCGTGGAATGCCCTACCTGCTACAGTAGTGAACTCGCCAACATTGAGGGCATTTAAAAGTTTATTGGATAAAGATATGGATGATAAGGGCATAGTGTAGGTTAGATGGCTTTTGTTTCGGTGCAACACCGTGGGCCGAAGGGCCTGTACTGCGCTGTATTGTTCTATGTTCTATGTTCTATAATTGTGTTGATTCCACAAATCTCCCAATCTTCATTTATATTGCTGAGTTCTTGACATTTACATACACAACATTTATACTGGGCTAAACCGTCCCCAATATTTCGAATCAATGGATGCACATCTATTGATAGAACACACATGTCGTGATTTCTGCCACTTTCAGTGTTGATCAGCACGAATCCAGCCAAAAAAATAAAACAGACTGGTTTCTGGCTCAGTAATATGGAACAGGGATCGTGTCAATTATTTTCATAGTGACAGTGCTTTTGTTGGCAAATATATCCAGAGAGATCTAATTTTGAACATCTGTACTTCTGAAGCCAGCTTAACCTCGAGTCTGATGTCGTTCACAAATAAACTTGGTGCATAGTTTTACAGGCTAAATTATTGTGTTGTTGGGTTGAAGTAGTTTCAATAAAATCTCCAAGTCTGTTAGCTGCAAAACATGCTAACTTTATTATAACACATTTATAGTTATGAGAACAGGCCTGACACTCGTTTCTGATCAGGCTGAAGCTTCGAGTGTATGTTATTTTTGTTCCATGACATCAACAGGTTGTTACAGTTAACCCTTGATGGGACTTTGCCTAACATACTCCATTCGACTACATGTGCCCCCTCCTCCCCATCTCCAGCACCAACCCAGCCAAGTCTCTGTTCGGAATTCAATGTTCTCCAACATTCTCGGAAACCCAATGCTTCAGTCTTCACATCATTCTGAACATTGCAGTGTGTTGTAGACCCACAGGAGCTGTAGCTTCTTTCTCACTCCACGCTCTCTTCCAATCTCTCTCTCTCTGCCCGTGCGGGCAACACGGTAGCATTGTGGATAGCACAATTGCTTCACAGCTCCAGGGTCCCAGGTTCGATTCCGGCTTGGGTCACTGTCTGTGCGGAGTCTGCACATCCTCCCCGTGTGTGCGTGGGTTTCCTCCGGCTGCTCTGGTTTCCTCCCACAGTCCAAAGATGTGCAGGTTAGGTCGATTGGCCATGATAAATATTCCTTAGTGTCCAAAATTTCCTTTGGTGTTGGGTGGGGTTACTGGGTTGTGGGGATAGGGTGGAGGTGTTGACCTTGGTAGGGTGTTCTTTCCAAGAGCCGGTGCAGACTCGATGGGCCAAATGGCCTCCTTCTGCACTGTAAATTCTATGATAATCTATGAATTTCATGTTCTCTTTCAACGATAAATGTCGGGGTGCCTTCATCTATCTTTCATACCGAAGTTTCCTCAGGATTGAACTGAATTCACAATAGTAGACGGATCAAAATCATCTGCTTCAGTGTCTTCCTTCATTTGCAATGATTGGGACCTCCCAGGTCTATGTTTTTAGCACTGGGAGGGCGATTCTCTCAGCGGGAATCGCTGTGACCCTTTGATTCAGCCGTGAGGGCCAAATCACATCTCTCGCCGGGCATCAAACTTGTTATGAGTCTCCCAGCCCACTCCCCTGGTTCCAATCAGGTTCTCGCCCAGAACTGGCAAGAACATGCTAACTACTCATTTAAATACATTCTGCCTCCCAGTAAGCTCCCCACGTCCCAGTGCGAAGGCCAGCGAGTGGCAATTGGTGCCGGTCCTCACAAACGGGGACCTGACACTTGGATTCCCAGGGGTGGGGGTGGCAAGGAGGTAGTTACTGTGACCATAGGCTCTCAGCCACTGCCAGGCTGCAGACGGAGAGTCACTCAAGGAGCCTGGGGGTTCGGGTACGCGGGCAAGGGTGAAGGGTTAGATGTCAGGACTCGCACCTGGAATGGGGGTTATGTGGCAAGTCTTACCTCTGGTAGCTTAGAAAATCATTAAACTGACTTTCAACATGTCCCAATTATAATTAAACAACTTCCCTTTGATGTGTTGGAAAGCTTTGACGTGCTTATTCCAGTCAATTTCATTCACATTTAAATTTTTCAAGCCTCAGGGCAGACAGAGAAGCCTAAAAGATTTTAACTGAATTGTTTACATTCAATTTCACGGTCCTTTGCCTTTTACAAGCCTCTTGATTGACAGGTTCAGGCTATTTCAAGGGATTGTTTGTTTTTATAGCTCTTCACAGTCCATTATTTCTGAACGGTGTCTTCCTTTGAGCAGGTTTTCTTTCTAACCACAGTTTTCTCAAAAGAGGCCAATTCTTATCTCTGGAGAGCTTCCGAGAAAGTCCCTGAAGGCCTGGAGGGATGTACTGTGGGAGGGGGGTGGGGGAGCTTGAAGGCAGGACCCTGAAGGTCAGGACATTTGGCGAATTTTAGGAATGGGCCTTGTTGGGGCGGTGTAGCCAGTGAGCTGGGGAGAGGGGATTTGCCAGTGATTGGGGGGGGGGGGGGCTTGCCAATGATTGGGGTGGCCTGCCAGAGATTGATTGGGTGGGCCCACCATCGATTGGAGGAGGATTGCCAGGAATTATGTCCTAGCATGGGAGGAAGGGGGGGCTGCCTTGAAATTCTGAGATCGGGACGCCCTTTAAATACAGCACCCTGGTTTCGGAGGAGTGGGACTGTCAGCTCGTATAAGCTTCTCTCAAGGCCAGCTCAAATCCCGGCCCTCTTCAGTGAGTGCAATCGAATACTCTCCACTTGTCTGGATGAGTGCAGCTCCAACAACACTCAAGAATCTCGACATCATCCAGGACAAAGCAGCTCGCTTGATTGCTCCCCCTTCCACAAACATTGAAACCTCCACCACCGATGAACAGTGGCAGCCGTGTGTACCATCTACAAAATGCACGGCAGTAACTCACCAAGATTCCTTCCAAACCCACAACCTCTACCATCCAGAAGGACAAGAGCAGCAGGTACCTGGGAACCCCACCACCTGGAGGTTCCTCTCCAAATCACTCAACACCTTGACTTGGAAATATGTCACCGTTCCTTTACTGTCGCTGAGGCAAAATCCTGGAACTCCCTCCCTAACTGCACAGTGGATGTACCTACGCTTCAAGGATTGCAGCAGTTCAAGAAGGCAACTCACCACAATCTTCTGAAGAGCAACTAGGGATGGGCAAGAAATGCTGGCCTAACCAGCGATGCCCACACCCCATTAAATAATTTAAAAATCACTTGGGAGAATCGAGGCCACTGTTGTTCAATTACAATCAAAGTTCTTCAGTTTCTCCTCACTGACCTCGTCGTAAAAGGAAGATGACATTTTTTGATTCCGGTTTGTGAATTGAACATGTGATACATTTGGAAATCATTCATTCCAATGACTTCCAGAGACATGGCCACTAAACCGAATAGTATGCTCTGGCTCTTCATTTGGTAATAACTAAATGACCTGAATGTAGGTGTTGTTAGATCTATAGTCACCAGTGCTATTGGGTGACTATCCTATCAGCATGTACCACCAAATCATTGATCACTGTCAGGTGTACTTGCTGCGCGAATATGGTCTCAAGGTGTTATATATGTTGGCCATCCTCTTTAAAAAATCTCCTTGCAGCACGTATCAGATATTTGAGCCTCTCTGATTTCACTGGACCTGTGTGTAATTTCTGTTAATGTGTGCACTGGCCAACTCCTCAACTTGTTCCACAAATTCAATGTTGAGTTTTTTTGCATTCTCTGCTTCAATGCATGACAGTGTATTTTCACGTTTTGTTGTTTCCCTTAAACATATACCGTATGAGTATCAAACCTCATTAATTGTAATTTATACGTTTGAAGTCTTGATGACATTGCTGCAATCTCTTTTGGATTAACTGTGTCAGTTTTCATCGTGATGTGATAACCTAAAACACAAATGCAATTTTTTTGCATGCCCACGTAGCTGCTAATGCTTCCTGTAAAATTACTCCATGATAGGCTGGATTCTCCGTTTCAGTGGTTAAGTGCTGACGCCAGTTGAGCATGTGTGGTCTTTTACAACCAAAGAATCTGCTTGAAACCCGCACCGATTCCGGGACCGGTGAAGGGCGAGCAGCGGCGCAGGTGAAACCCCTGGTTCCTGCGCCGAAAACAGATGGAGAATGGCCGGGTCCCTGCACATGCATCCGCACGGCTGACGACCTACAGCGGTTGCGCTGTACAAAATGACGCCGGCCGTGCGTGAACTCGACCCGCCATCCACGAACCCACAGCCCACCCCCTGGCCTCGCAAAAGCTCCCACCGGCCAGCAACACAGTTCCCGTCCAAGTGTGGTGCCGCTGGACACAATCCGCAGCTGCTACACCGGGTTCCCACATGGCTGAGACCACACGTGTTGCGCACCATCAAGAACTCGCCCCATTGCAGGGGCGGAGCATCGTGGGAGGGCTGGCTGATGACGCCATTGTAACGGCGCGCGGGTGCGACACAATGACGCCATTTCCAAAGGGGCAGAGCATGGCTGACCAGCGCCAAACCGGCGCCGGCCCTGATTTGGGCATCGGAGTCGATTCTCCGCCCAATCGGCGATTACGATATCAGCGTCGGGCAACAGAGAATCCCGTCCTTTGTCTCTGTACCTGTTCCTGATTGTAGAATAGAATTGTTACAGTGCCGAAGGAGACCATTCAGTCCATCGAGTTTGCACTGACACTCTGAAAGAACACCCTACCCAGGACCATTCCCCCGCCCTATCCCCGTAACCTCGCACATTGATAATGGCTAATCCACCTTACCTGCCCATCTTTGGACTGTGGGAGGAAAGCAGAGCACCTGAAGGAAGCCCACGCAGACACGGGGAGAACGTGCAAACTCCGCACAGACAGTCCCCCAAGGCCAGCATTGAAACCGGGTCCCTGGCTATTTCAGGTAACGGTGCTACCATACGTCACCATGCCGCCCTGAATGTGAAGCATATTAGACAGGCCTGTATTTTCCATCTCCTTGTACCCACCAGGTACTTTCCCCTATCCATCAGGGCCAGGAGACCTGTCTACCTTTAGCCCCATTAGCTTGCCCATCACTATCTCCTTTGTGATAAAAATCGTCTCAAGGTCCTCACCTGTCATAGCCTCAGTTCCATCAGTCACTGGCAAGTTATTTGTAACTTCCATTGTGAAGACCGACCCAAAATAACTGTTCAGTTCCTCAGCCATTTCCCCATCTCCCATTATCAAATCTCCCTTCTCATCAAGAACCAATATTTACCTTAGCCAATTTTTCTTGATTTATATATTTGTAGAAACGTTTACTATCTATTTTTATATTCTGAGCAAGTTTACTCTCAATCTATTTTACTCTTCTTTATAGCTTTTTTAGTAGCTTTCTGTTGCCCCCTAAAGATGTTCCAATCCTCTAGTCTCCCACTAATCTTTGCCATTTTGTATGCTTTTTCCTTCAATTTGATACTCTCCCTTATTTCCTTAGATATCCACGGTCGATTTTCGCTCTTTCTACCGTCCTTCCTTTTTGTTGGTATAAACCTTTGCTGAGCACTGTGAAAAATTGCTTGGAAGCAATTGGAAGAAATTCCTTAAGCAAGGAGTCAGGAGGGCTAGAAGGGGTCATGAAAAGTCATTGGCAAATAGGGTTAAGGAAAATCCCAAGGCTTTTTACACGTACATAAAAAGCAAGAGGGTAGCCAGGGAAAGGGTTGGCCCACTGAAGGATAGGCAAGGGAATCTATGTGTGGAGCCAGAGGAAATGGGCGAGGTACTAAATGAATACTTTGCATCAGTATTCACCAAAGAGAAGGAATTGGTAGATGTTGAGTCTGGAGAAGGGGGTGTAGATAGCCTGGGTCACATTGTGATCCAAAAAGACGAGGTGTTGGGTGTCTTAAAAAATATTAAGGTAGATAAGTCCCCAGGGCCTGATGGGATCTACCCCAGAATACTGAAGGAGGCTGGAGAGGAAATTGCTGAGGCCTTGACAGAAATCTTTGGATCCTCGCTGTCTTCAGGGGATGTCCCGGAGGACTGGAGAATAGCCAATGTTGTTCCTCTGTTTAAGAAGGGTAGCAAGGATAATCCCGGGAACTACAGGCCGGTGAGCCTTACTTCAGTGGTAGGGAAATTACTGGAGAGAATTCTTCGAGACAGGATCTACTCCCATTTGGAAGCAAATGGACGTATTAGTGAGAGGCAGCACGGTTTTGTGAAGGGGAGGTCGTGTCTCACTAACTTGATAGAGTTTTTTGAGGAGGTCACTAAGATGATTGATGCAGGTAGGGCAGTGGATGTTGTCTACATGGACTTCAGTAAGGCCTTTGACAAGGTCCCTCATGGTAGACTAGTACAAAAGGTGAAGTCACACGGGATCAGGGGTGAGCTGGCAAGGTGGATTCAGAACTGGCTAGGCCATAGAAGGCAGAGGGTAGCAATGGAGGGATGCTTTTCTAATTGGAGGGCTGTGACCAGTGGTGTTCCACAGGGATCAGTGCTGGGACCTTTGCTGTTTGTAGTATATATAAATGATTTGGAGGAAAATGTAACTGGTCTGATTAGTAAGTTTGCAGACGACACAAAGGTTGGTGGAATTGCGGATAGCGATGAGGACTGTCTGAGGATACAGCAGGATTTAGATTGTCTGGAGACTTGGGCGGAGAGATGGCAGATGGAGTTTAATCCGGACAAATGTGAGGTAATGCATTTTGGAAGGGCTAATGCAGGTAGGGAATATACAGTAAATGGTAGAACCCTCAAGAGTATTGAAAGTCAAAGAGATCTAGGAGTACAGGTCCACAGGTCATTGAAAGGGGCAACACAGGTGGAGAAGGTAGTCAAGAAGGCATACGGCATGCTTGCCTTCATTGGACGGGGCATTGAGTATAAGAATTGGCAAGTCATGTTGCAGCTGTATAGAACCTTAGTTAGGCCACACTTGGAGTATAGTGTTCAATTCTGGTCGCCACACTACCAGAAGGATGTGGAGGCTTTAGAGAGGGTGCAGAAGAGATTTACCAGAATGTTGCCTGGTATGGAGGGCATAAGCTATGAGGAGCGATTGAATAAACTCGGTTTGTTCTCTCTGGAACGAAGGAGGTTGAGGGGCGACCTGATAGAGGTCTACAAAATTATGAGGGGCATAGACAGAGTGGATAGTCAGAGGCTTTTCCCCAGGGTAGAGGGGTCAATTACTAGGGGGCATAGGTTTAAGGTGAGAGGGGCAAGGTTTAGAGTAGATGTACGAGGCAAGTTTTTTACGCAGAGGGTAGTGGGTGCCTGGAACTCGCTACCGGAGGAGGTAGTGGAAGCAGGGACGATAGGGACATTTAAGGGGCATCTTGACAAATATATGAATAGGATGGGAATAGAAGGATACGGACCCAGGAAGTGTAGAAGATTGTAGTTTAGTCGGGCAGTATGGTCGGCGCGGGCTTGGAGGGCCGAAGGGCCTGTTCCTGTGCTGTACATTTCTTTGTTCTTTGTTCTTTGTAAGGTTCCCCACTGTTCCTCAACTGTTTCACCATAAAATCTTTGCTCCCAGTCTACTTTAGCCAGCCCTTCTCTCATCCCATTGTAATCTCCTTTGTTTAAGCACAAAACACTAGTGTTTGATTTTATCTTCTCACCCTCCATCTGTATTTTAAATTCCACCATGTTGTGATCGCTCCTTCTGGGAGGGTCCCTCACTATGAGATCATTAATCAATCCTGCCTCATTACACAGGACCATATCTAGGATCACTTATTCCTTCGTAGGTTCCATTATGTACTGTTCTGGGCAACGATCGTGGATACATGCTATAAACTCATCCTCAAGGCTGCCTTGACCGACCTGGTTAAACCAATTGACATGGAGATTAAAATCCCCCATGATAACTGCTGTACCATTTCTACATGCATCAGTTATTTCTTTGTTTCTTGCCCACCTCACTGTAATGTTACTATTTAGTGGCCTATAGACTACTCCTATCAGTGTCTTTTTCGTTTTACTATTCCTGACCAATGTCATCCCTCACTACTGCCCGATGTCATCCTTAAATAACAGAGCACCATCCACTCTGTCCTTCCAAATGGTTTGATACCCTTGGATATTTGATACCCTTGGATATTTAACTCCCTTCATGACCATCCTTTAACAATTTCACAGTGCCTATCTAAACATGAGACTCACTAGATCTCATCTCTCCCTCTAGTCCTATAGGTGTGCTCCTCGAAGAGGAGGCACCCAGGTCAGATTGCCTCATGATTCTCGTCAACCTACTTAAAGGAGATTCCATTGAGACAAGTGTACATGCTTCTGGTTCTTTTATTGTGATTACTGGGCAAAAAATTGAATTTCTTGCTTCGGTTGTCCCTATTTTACTATTTATTCAGCACTTCATTTAATGTTGTTGCAACTTTTTCTCAACATCAGTTCTGAGTTTCACTGTAGAATTTTAGCATGTTGCACTTTCAGGCAAAGCACTAATTGCCTCCCAGTGGGGTTGAGTTGTACCGAAATGACTAAAATCTGACTAGCCTGTTTAAAACTGATACCGCATTTGTACCGGATTGACCTTGGAAAACCAATATGCCCCATAGATCCCTGCCATCACAAAGAGCCCACACATGAAACTCTTAATTCATCCCATTTATCCATCTGATTTCATTTCTGTGTCAGCCAAGACTCGGTAGTACTCTGCTCCACGTTACAATAATCTTTATTGCCACAAGTGGGCTTATATTCTTATAACCTTAATAATAATAATAATATAATCTTTATTAGTGTCACAAGTAGGCTTACATTAACAATGCAATGAAGTTACTGTGAAAAGCCTCTAGTCGCCATATTCCGGCACCTGTTTGGGTACACGGGGAGAATTCAGAATATCCAATTCAATTAACAGCACGACTTTTGGGACTTGTGGGAGGAAACCAGAGCACCAGGAGGAAACTCACGCAGACACGGGGAGAACACGCAGACTCCACACAGACAGTGACCCCAGCCGGGAGTCAAACCTGGGACCCTGGAACTGTGAAGCAACAGTGCTAACCACTGTGCCACCGTGCTGTGCTAGTGTAAATGTTTCCCTGTTAACATTTGCAGAATGAGCTAGTTTGGTTTTAAGACTTGCGCTTTTAACTATCAATCAATCTGCGTGTGGAGAATCGCATGAAAACAATGAACTCATTCTGCAAATGTCAGCTCACATTCCTTCTGACCTGGATCGGACAATGCTGAAACATTTGGCACGAGAGCATATTCCTACTCCAATGGAGTTTGCAGTGGCCGATTACAGTAGGGGTAAGCTCGCATCACTGTACTGAATGGTTTGACCCAAAATAATCTGATTCTGTAATTTGTCACAATAGTCACAGGGCAGCACGGTGGCACAGCGGTTAGCACTGCTGCCTCACAATGCCAGAGGCCCCGGTTCAATTCCGCCCTCGGGTGACAATCTGTGTGGAGTTTGCACGTTTGCCCCTTGTCTGCATGGGCTTCCTCTGAGTGCTCTGGTTTCCTCCCACAGTCCAAAGATGTGCCGGTTAGGTGGGGTTACAGGGATAGGACAGGGGAGTGGGGCCTAGGTAGGGTGCTGTTTTGATGAGACGGTGCCGACTTGATGGGCTGAATGGCCTCTTTCAGCATGTAATGATTCTACGGAATATAATTTCTGCGTTGCGTTACTATAGTAATTGCACTTTAAAAAGATCATTGGCTGCGAATTACTTTGGGCCATTTTGAGGTTTGGATTTTTTATCTTTACATAAATATGGGTTTGGGGAAAAAGGCGGATAAATGTCTATTTTACGAATCTGTACATTGATTTAATCACAAAGGGAGGTTTCTCCAGCTACGACGTGTAGCTTTCTACACTGAGCACCGAAGGCAATTTATCGCTCTACTCACTAAACTCCTCGGGTCAATTCCGGATTACAGCAGACAGATTAAAAAAAAACTATTTCTAAATCATTAATCGGACTTCTGAAACTACTGTGGTCAAATTCAAGGACCCTGAATTCAAGGATACAAGTCCACAAATGAATGAGGGTTTGAGCCCACAAATGAATGAGGTGTTTATGAATAAACTAGGCTACGTAAATAAAAAATTTTAAAACTGAGATGGATAGATGTTTTGGTAGGCAGGGATATTAAGGACTACGACTGAGGCAAGAGGAAGCACAGCAGAGTGTGACCAATTGGATAACAATCACGGAATGATCTCCTTCTGTGTTGTACGATTTTGTTCTGGTAAATGCAGTTAAAACATAGAACAGCAATGAACAACCTCAAGGGGTTGAATGGCCTGCTCCTGTTCCTATGTCTACTGAACACTTTTCAGTTGCAACATGGACCAAAGACGACATTCTGACTTGTCAGCATTTCGGCAATGAGGGTAATAAAAGGAAAACATTTCTGTGAAGGATGCCATTTGTCTCTTTAAACCCTCTTGTGGGATGGCGTGGGATGAAGACACACCTCCTTGAGGGGGTGGGGCGGTGGTACAGTCTACTTTTCGGTGCAACATGCATGGTAACGAGTGAAGGTCGCCTAGTTCCCCTTCTAACACCCTAGTGGTCCCATGATACATTGATAATAGAGCTGTTCACTAATTATAGCAATCAATCTCTATCATTGAATCTGTAACAGTGCCGGACGTGAGCCATGGAAAACCCCCAGTGGCAGAGCGCTTTGGGAACCATAAGCCTAAAGTCACCTGTTCCACCAAGCATGTCATGTCTTACTTGTTTGCAGACTAAATCACAAAATCTCACTTCCTGAACAAAATCTGTCTAATTTGCATCTGGAGGATTTGGAGGAAACTGCTTCCATCTTCTCCCTAGCCAGCTTATTCTTTTTTTTTTCCAATCAGGGGCAATTTAGCGTGGCCAACCCAATTACCCTGCACATCTTTGTGTTATGTTGTGGGGGTGAAACCCACGCAGACATGGGGAGAATGTGCAAACTCCACACAGTGACCCGAGGCCAGGATTGGGTCCTTGGCGCTGTGAGGTAGTAGGGCTAACTACCGCACCACCGTGCCGGCCCCTAGCCAGCTTGTTCAAGAATGATGTTGCGAGAATCCAGTCTATTTTGGCAGGAGGATCCAGCAGTTAAGGGGCCATATGCCCATACAGAAAAATTACACCCTGGGATTTTTCAGCAACTGACATGAGCTTTATGCCCCTGTAGTTGTCATTAAGAAGAGATCTGCTTTATTTTTGCAGTGGCACACTGCTCTTTGCCCTCCAGAGTTTGGGTGTCTGTATTGCTTTCAAAGCTGTACCTATCAGGGGTAGTTTGCACATTGAGATCCTGGCTGTTTTTCAGGACTTAAACTGCTGCTGCACAGCCATATCCTGCTGAGTTGCCACATTTTAGCTACACAGGCTTTTTTTCGTTTGATTGGTGATATGGTCTGACATTGATGGACATGTAATCAGTGGTGGGTATAAAGTGGAAGGCTGTTGTATGGGATTCAGCTGCACACAGCAGTACACACCATTATTAATTTAATGCGAGCACTGATCTATCACTCAATCGCGGGGTTTCTGTTTTGCCAGTGGGTATTTGGAAAACACGCAACAGTCTTGCAACACGAGTTGCAGTGAAAATAAGGGCAGCACGGTAGCATTGTGGTGAGCACAATTGCTTCACAGCTCCAGGGTCCCAGGTTCGATTCCCGGCTTGGGTCACTGTCTGTGCGGAGTCTGCACGTTCTCCCCGTGTGCACGTGGGTTTCCTCCGGGTGCTCCGGTTTCCTCCCACAGTCCAAAGATGTGCAGGTTAGGTGGATTGGCCATGCTAAATTGCCCTTAGTGTCCAAAATTGCACTTAGTGTTGGGTGGGGTTACTGGGTTATGGGGATAGGGTGGAGGTGTGAGTTTGGGTAGGGTGCTCTTTCCAAGAGCCGGTGCAGACTTGATGGGCTGAATGGCCTCCTTCTGCATTGTAAATTCTATGTAAACCAAAAAAGCTCCCAAAAGCATTCAAGAATTGAGCTGAAATCATCACGATAAAGTCACTTGAAAATGAGCTTGATGGGCAGCACGGTGGCGCAGTGGGTTCGCCCTGATGCCTCACAGTGCCGAGATCCCAGGTTTGATCCCGGTCACTGGCTCTGGGTCACTGTCCGTGTGGAGTTTGCACATTCTCCCCGTGTCTGCGTGGGTTTCGCCCCCACAACCCAAAGCTGTGCAGGCTAGGTGGATTGGCCACACTAAATTGCCCTTTCAGTGGAAAAAAAAGTGAATAGGGTACTCTAATTAAAAAAAAAAGAAAATGAGCTTGATTTCAAGGATACATTCCAGAAACTCGTTTCAATAAAATGCTGCCCTACTTCACTCCTCCTCCTTGTCCTGTCTGGATAACTGTACCCTCCTCTGCCTCCTTGCATTCTTACCCATCTAGGCATACTCAGAGAATCGTCCTACTCCCATGCCTTTGCCTCAGGAGTCTCCCAAGGATCTATCATTGATCTCCTCTTATATCCCCTCCACATCTTGCCCTTTGGTAATTTCATCGTAAAGCACAGAATATTTCATGTCTATAGAGCGGAACTTCTCTTCATCTCGTGACCAGTTCTATTCCACTCACCCCTCCAGCTCTGTGATTTCAGTTTGCTTGTCCAGCACACATTCTCAGATAAGTCAAAATGCTTTCCAGTTAATCTTTGGGAAGTGAAGATATTGGGCAGGATTTTCATCCTTGATGCGGATAGCAGCAGTCAGAAAGTTACTTGGCCCACTGTACCCGCCAGTGAAGAAAGTGCCTTCAAAGGAAGGATTTTCATTCTGGGGTTGGGAAGTGGGTGTCAGTTGTTAACTGGAGTTGGACCTGGTCGTCCCCAGAAAGAGTTTGAAGGCAGCCACAGCGGCTCCCGGGTGCTGAGGCGAGCTGTTAAAAATGCCGAACTCAGTGGTTTCAGAACCTGGTTACTCCCGAGCCAGAACCTCGTCACCACCGCCGTTCCCCCCCCGCCCCACCACGAGTCAGAGTCTGTCACTCCCGTGTCCAGGCACGGTCACTCCCGAGTCAGGGCCTGGTCACTCCCGAGTCAGGGCTTCGACACTCCCGAATCGTGGCCTGGTCACTCCCGAGTCAGAGTTTGGCCGCTCCCTGAGTGAGGGCCTGGTCACTCACCGAGTCAGAGTCTGGTCACTCCCGAATCAGAGTCTGGTCACTCCCGAATCAGAGTCTGGTCACTCCCGAATCAGAGTCTGGTCACTCCCGAGTCAGAGTCTGGTCACTCCCGAGTCAGAGTCTGGTCACTCCCGAGTCAGAGTCTGGTCACTCCCGAGTCAGAGTCTGGTCACTCCCGAGTCAGAGTCTGGTCACTCCCGAGTCAGAGTCTGGTCACTCCCGAGTCAGAGTCTGGTCACTCCGGTGTCAGAGTCTGGTCACTCCCGAGTCAGTGTCTGGTCACTCCCGAGTCAGGGCGTGGTCACTCCCGAGTCAGAGTCTGGTCACTCCCGAGTCAGAGTCTGGTCACTCCCGGGTCAGAGTCTGGTCACTCCCGGGTCAGGGCCTGGTCACTCCCGGGTCAGGGCCTGGTCACTCCCGGGTCAGGGCCTGGTCACTCCCGGGTCAGGGCCTGGTCACTCCCGGGTCAGGGCCTGGTCACTCCCGGGTCAGGGCCTGGTCACTCCCGGGTCAGGGCCTGGTCACTCCCGGGTCAGGGCCTGGTCACTCCCGGGTCAGGGCCTGGTCACTCCCGGGTCAGGGCCTGGTCACTCCCGGGTCAGGGCCTGGTCACTCCCGGGTCAGGGCCTGGTCACTCCCGGGTCAGGGCCTGGTCACTCCCGGGTCAGGGCCTGGTCACTCCCGGGTCAGGGCCTGGTCACTCCCGGGTCAGGGCCTGGTCACTCCCGGGTCAGGGCCTGGTCACTCCCGGGTCAGGGCCTGGTCACTCCCGGGTCAGGGCCTGGTCACTCCCGGGTCAGGGCCTGGTCACTCCCGGGTCAGGGCCTGGTCACTCCCGGGTCAGGGCCTGGTCACTCCCGGGTCAGGGCCTGGTCACTCCCGGGTCAGGGCCTGGTCACTCCCGGGTCAGGGCCTGGTCAGTCGCAGGTCAGGGCCTGGTCACTCGCGAGTCAGGGCCTGGTCACTCGCGAGTCAGGGCCTGGTCACTCGCGAGTCAGGGCCTGGTCACTCGCGAATCAGGGCCTGGTCACTCGCGAATCAGGGCCTGGTCACTCGCGAGTCAGGGCCTGGTCACTCGCGAGTCAGGGCCTGGTCACTCGCGAGTCAGGGCCTGGTCACTCGCGAGTCAGGGCCTGGTCACTCCCATGTCAGGGCCTGGTCACTCCCGAGTCAGAGCCTGGTCACTCCCGAGTCAGGGCCTGGTCATTCTCGAGTCGGAGTCTGGTCACTCTCGAGTCGGAGTCTGGTCACTCCCGAGTCAGAGTCTGGTCACTCCCGAGTCAGAGTCTGGTCACTCCCGAGTCAGAGTCTGGTCACTCCCGAGTCAGAGTCTGGTCACTCCCGAGTCAGAGTCTGGTCACGCCCGAGTCAGAGTCTGGTCACTCCAGAGTCAGAGTCTGGTCACTCCCATGTCAGAGTCTGGTCATCTCTGACCCAGAGTCTGGTCACTCCCGAGTCAGAGTCTGGTCACTCCCAGGTCAGGGCCGGGTCACTCCCAGGTCAGGGCCTGGTCACTCCCAGGTCAGGGCCTGGTCACTCCCAGGTCAAGGCCTGGTCACTCCCAGGTCAGGGCCTGGTCACTCCCAGGTCAGGGCCTGGTCACTCCCAGGTCAGGGCCTGGTCACTCCCAGGTCAGGGCCTGGTCACTCCCAGGTCAGGGCCTGGTCACTCCCGGGTCAGGGCCTGGTCACTCCCGGGTCAGGGCCTGGTCACTCCCGGGTCAGGGCCTGGTCACTCCCGGGTCAGGGCCTGGTCACTCCCGGGTCAGGGCCTGGTCACTCCCGGGTCAGGGCCTGGTCACTCCCGGGTCAGGGCCTGGTCAGTCGCGGGTCAAGGCCTGGTCACTCCCATGTCAGAGCCTGGTCATCCCTGACCCAGAGTCTGGTCATCCCTGACCCAGAGTCTGGTCACTCCAGAGTCAGGGCCTGGTCAACCCCGAGTCAGGGGCTGGTCACTCCCGGGTCAGGGCCTGGTCACTCCCGGGTCAGGGCCTGGTCACTGCCGAGTCAGGGCCTGGTCACTGCCGAGTCAGGGCCTGGTCACTGCCGAGTCAGGGCCTGGTCACTCCCGAGTCAGGGCCTGGTCACTCCCGAGTCAGGACCTGGTCACTCCCGAGTCAGGGCCTGGTCACTCCCGAGTCAGGGCCTGGTCACTCCCGAGTCAGGGCCTGGTCACTCCCGAGTCAGGGCCTGGTCACTCCCGAGTCAGGGCCTGGTCACTCCCGAGTCAGGGCCTGGTCACTCCCGAGTCAGGGCCTGGTCACTCCCGAGTCAGAGCCTGGTCACTCGCGAGTCAGAGCCTGGTCACTCTCGAGTCAGAGTCTGGTCACTCTCGAGTCAGAGTCTGGTCACTCTCGAGTCAGAGTCTGGTCACTCTCGAGTCAGAGTCTGGTCACTCTCGAGTCAGAGTCTGGTCACTCCACAGTCAGAGTCTGGTCACTCCACAGTCAGAGTCTGGTCACTCCACAGTCAGAGTCTGGTCACTCCCAAGTCAGGGTCTGGTCACTCCCGGGTCAGGGCCTGGTCACTCCCGGGTCAGGGCCTGGTCACTCCCGGGTCAGGGCCTGGTCACTCCCGGGTCAGGGCCTGGTCACTCCCGGGTCAGGGCCTGGTCACTCCCGGGTCAGGGCCTGGTCACTCCCGGGTCAGGGCCTGGTCACTCCAGGGTCAGGGCCTGGTCACTCCAGGGTCAGGGCCTGGTCACTCGCGGGTCAGAGTCTGGTCATCCCTGACCAGAGTCTGGTCACTCCCGAGTCAGGGCCTGGTCACTTCAGAGTCAGGTCCTGGTCACTCCCGAGTCAGGACCTGGTCACTCCCAGGTCAGGACCTGGTCACTCCCAGGTCAGGGCCTGGTCACTCCCAGGTCAGGGCCTGGTCACTCCCGGGTCAGGGCCTGGTCACTCCCGGGTCAGGGCCTGGTCACTCCCGGGTCAGGGCCTGGTCAGTCGCGGGTCAAGGCCTGGTCACTCCCATGTCAGAGCCTGGTCATCCCTGACCCAGAGTCTAGTCATCCCTGACCCAGAGTCTGGTCACTCCAGAGTCAGGGCCTGGTCAACCCCGAGTCAGGGGCTGGTCACTCCCGGGTCAGGGCCTGGTCACTCCCGGGTCAGGGCCTGGTCACTGCCGAGTCAGGGCCTGGTCACTGCCGAGTCAGGGCCTGGTCACTGCCGAGTCAGGGCCTGGTCACTCCCGAGTCAGGGCCTGGTCACTCCCGAGTCAGGACCTGGTCACTCCCGAGTCAGGGCCTGGTCACTCCCGAGTCAGGGCCTGGTCACTCCCGAGTCAGGGCCTGGTCACTCCCGAGTCAGGGCCTGGTCACTCCCGAGTCAGGGCCTGGTCACTCCCGAGTCAGGGCCTGGTCACTCCCGAGTCAGGGCCTGGTCACTCCCGAGTCAGGGCCTGGTCACTCCCGAGTCAGAGCCTGGTCACTCGCGAGTCAGAGCCTGGTCACTCTCGAGTCAGAGTCTGGTCACTCTCGAGTCAGAGTCTGGTCACTCTCGAGTCAGAGTCTGGTCACTCTCGAGTCAGAGTCTGGTCACTCTCGAGTCAGAGTCTGGTCACTCCACAGTCAGAGTCTGGTCACTCCACAGTCAGAGTCTGGTCACTCCACAGTCAGAGTCTGGTCACTCCCAAGTCAGGGTCTGGTCACTCCCGGGTCAGGGCCTGGTCACTCCCGGGTCAGGGCCTGGTCACTCCCGGGTCAGGGCCTGGTCACTCCCGGGTCAGGGCCTGGTCACTCCCGGGTCAGGGCCTGGTCACTCCAGGGTCAGGGCCTGGTCACTCCAGGGTCAGGGCCTGGTCACTCGCGGGTCAGAGTCTGGTCATCCCTGACCAGAGTCTGGTCACTCCCGAGTCAGGGCCTGGTCACTTCAGAGTCAGGTCCTGGTCACTCCCGAGTCAGGACCTGGTCACTCCCAGGTCAGGACCTGGTCACTCCCAGGTCAGGGCCTGGTCACTCCCAGGTCAGGGCCTGGTCACTCCCAGGTCAGGGCCTGGTCACTCCCAGGTCAGGGCCTGGTCAC
The DNA here is from genome assembly GCF_047496885.1 of Scyliorhinus torazame. Taxonomy (NCBI): domain Eukaryota; kingdom Metazoa; phylum Chordata; class Chondrichthyes; order Carcharhiniformes; family Scyliorhinidae; genus Scyliorhinus; species Scyliorhinus torazame. The sequence goes on from NC_092710.1 coordinate 93,370,803, forward strand.
TCCCAGGTCAGGGCCTGGTCACTCCCAGGTCAGGGCCTGGTCATTCCCAGGTCAGGGCCTGGTCATTCCCAGGTCAGGGCCTGGTCACTCCCAGGTCAGGGCCTGGTCACTCCCAGGTCAGGGCCTGGTCACTCCCAGGTCAGGGCCTGGTCACTCCCGGGTCAGGGCCTGGTCAGTCGCGGGTCAAGGCCTGGTCACTCCCATGTCAGTGCCTGGTCATCCCTGACCCAGAGTCTGGTCATCCCTGACCCAGAGTCTGGTCACTCCAGAGTCAGGGCCTGGTCACTCCCGGGTCAGGGCCTGGTCACTCCCGGGTCAGGGCCTGGTCACTCCCGGGTCAGGGCCTGGTCACTCCCGGGTCAGGGCCTGGTCACTCCCGGGTCAGGGCCTGGTCACTCCCGGGTCAGGGCCTGGTCACTCCCGGGTCAGGGCCTGGTCACTCCCGGGTCAGGGCCTGGTCACTCCCGGGTCAGGGCCTGGTCACTCCCGGGTCAGGGCCTGGTCACTCCCGGGTCAGGGCCTGGTCACTCCCGGGTCAGGGCCTGGTCACTCCCGGGTCAGGGCCTGGTCACTCCCGGGTCAGGGCCTGGTCACTCCCGGGTCAGGGCCTGGTCACTCCCGGGTCAGGGCCTGGTCACTCCCGGGTCAGGGCCTGGTCACTCCCGGGTCAGGGCCTGGTCACTCCCGGGTCAGGGCCTGGTCACTCCCGGGTCAGGGCCTGGTCACTCCCGGGTCAGGGCCTGGTCACTCCCGGGTCAGGGCCTGGTCACTCCCGGGTCAGGGCCTGGTCACTCCCGGGTCAGGGCCTGGTCACTCCCGGGTCAGGGCCTGGTCACTCCCGGGTCAGGGCCTGGTCACTCCCAGGTCAGGGCCTGGTCACTCCCAGGTCAGGGCCTGGTCACTCCCAGGTCAGGGCCTGGTCACTCCCAGGTCAGGGCCTGGTCACTCCCAGGTCAGGGCCTGGTCACTCCCAGGTCAGGGCCTGGTCACTCCCAGGTCAGGGCCTGGTCACTCCCAGGTCAGGGCCTGGTCACTCCCAGGTCAGGGCCTGGTCACTCCCAGGTCAGGGCCTGGTCACTCCCAGGTCAGGGCCTGGTCACTCCCAGGTCAGGGCCTGGTCACTCCCAGGTCAGGGCCTGGTCACTCCCAGGTCAGGGCCTGGTCACTCCCGGGCCAGGGCCTGGTCAGTCGCGGGTCAAGGCCTGGTCACTCCCATGTCAGAGCCTGGTCAGTCGCGGGTCAAGGCCTGGTCACTCCCATGTCAGAGCCTGATCATCCCTGACCCAGAGTCTGGTCACTCCAGAGTCAGGGCCTGGTCAACCCCGAGTCAGGGGCTGGTCACTCCCGGGTCAGGGCCTGGTCACTCCCGGGTCAGGGCCTGGTCAGTCGCGGGTCAAGGCCTGGTCACTCCCATGTCAGAGCCTGGTCATCCCTGACCCAGAGTCTGGTCATCCCTGACCCAGGGTCTGGTCACTCCAGAGTCAGGGCCTGGTCAACCCCGAGTCAGGGGCTGGTCACTCCCGGGTCAGGGCCTGGTCACTCCCGGGTCAGGGCCTGGTCACTCCCGGGTCAGGGCCTGGTCACTCCCGGGTCAGGGCCTGATCACTGCCGAGTCAGGGCCTGGTCACTGCCGAGTCAGGGCCTGGTCACTGCCGAGTCAGGGCCTGGTCACTGCCGAGTCAGGGCCTGGTCACTCCCGAGTCAGGGCCTGGTCACTCCCGAGTCAGGGCCTGGTCACTCCCGAGTCAGGGCCTGGTCACTCCCGAGTCAGGGCCTGGTCACTCCCGAGTCAGGGCCTGGTCACTCCCGAGTCAGGGCCTGGTCACTCCCGAGTCAGGGCCTGGTCACTCCCGAGTCAGGGCCTGGTCACTCCCGAGTCAGGGCCTGGTCACTCCCGAGTCAGGGCCTGGTCACTCCCGAGTCAGAGCCTGGTCACTCTCGAGTCAGAGTCTGGTCACTCTCGAGTCAGAGTCTGGTCACTCCAGAGTCAGAGTCTGGTCACTCCCATGTCAGAGTCTGGTCATCTCTGACCCAGAGTCTGGTCACTCCCGAATCAGAGTCTGGTCACTCCCGAGTCAGAGTCTGGTCACTCCGGTGTCAGGGCCTGGTCACTCCCGAGTCAGAGTCTGGTCACTCCCGAGTCAGGGCCTGGTCACTCCCAGGTCAGGGCCTGGTCACTCCCAAGTCAGGGCCTGGTCACTCCCAAGTCAGGGCCTGGTCACTCCCAGGTCAGGGCCTGGTCACTCCCAGGTAAGGGCCTGGTCACTCCCAGGTCAGGGCCTGGTCACTCCCAGGTCAGGGCCTGGTCACTCCCAGGTCAGGGCCTGGTCACTCCCAGGTCAGGGCCTGGTCACTCCCAGGTCAGAGCCTGGTCACTCCCAGGTCAGGGCCTGGTCACTCCCAGGTCAGGGCCTGGTCACTCCCAGGTCAGGGCCTGGTCACTCCCAGGTCAGGGCCTGGTCACTCCCAGGTCAAGGCCTGGTCACTCCCAGGTCAAGGCCTGGTCACTCCCATGTCAGGGCCTGGTCATCCCTGACCCAGAGTCTGGTCATCCCTGACCCAGAGTCTGGTCACTCCCGAGTCAGGGCCTGGTCAACCCCGAGTCAGGTGCTGGTCACTCCCGGGTCAGGGCCTGGTCACTCCCGAGTCAGGGCCTGGTCACTGCCGAGTCAGGGACTGGTCACTGCCGAGTCAGGGCCTGGTCACTGCCGAGTCAGGGCCTGGTCACTGCCGAGTCAGGGCCTGGTCACTGCCGAGTCAGGGCCTGGTCACTGCCGAGTCAGGGCCTGGTCACTGCCGAGTCAGGGCCTGGTCACTGCCGAGTCAGGGCCTGGTCACTGCCGAGTCAGGGCCTGGTCACTCCCGAGTCAGGGCCTGGTCACTCCCGAGTCAGGGCCTGGTCACTCCCGAGTCAGGGCCTGGTCACTCCCGAGTCAGGGCCTGGTCACTCCCGAGTCAGGGCCTGGTCACTCCCGAGTCAGGGCCTGGTCACTCCCGAGTCAGGGCCTGGTCACTCCCGAGTCAGGGCCTGGTCACTCCCGAGTCAGGGCCTGGTCACTCCCGAGTCAGGGCCTGGTCACTCCCGAGTCAGGGCCTGGTCACTCCCGAGTCAGGGCCTGGTCACTCCCGAGTCAGGGCCTGGTCACTCCCGAGTCAGGGCCTGGTCACTCCCGAGTCAGGGCCTGGTCACTCCCGAGTCAGGGGCTGGTCACTCCCGGGTCAGGGCCTGGTCACTCCCGAGTCAGGGCCTGGTCACTGCCGAGTCAGGGCCTGGTCACTGCCGAGTCAGGGCCTGGTCACTGCCGAGTCAGGGCCTGGTCACTGCCGAGTCAGGGTCTGGTCACTCCCGAGTCAGGGTCTGGTCACTCCCGAGTCAGGGTCTGGTCACTCCCGAGTCAGGGTCTGGTCACTCCCGAGTCAATGTCCGGTCACTCACGAGTCAGGGCTTGGTCACTCCCGGGTCAGGGCCTGGTCACTCCCGGGTCAGGGCCTGGTCACTCCCGGGTCAGGGCCTGGTCACTCCCGGGTCAGGGCCTGGTCACTCCCTGGTCAGGGCCTGGTCACTCCCAGGTCAGGGCCTGGTCACTCCCAGGTCAGGGCCTGGTCACTCCCAGGTCAGGGCCTGGTCACTCCAGAGTCAGAGTCTGGACACTCCCGGGTCAGGGACTGGTCACTCCCGAGTCAGGGACTGGTCACTCCCGAGTCAGGGACTGGTCACTCCCGAGTCAGGGACTGGTCACTCCCGAGTCAGGGCCTGGTCACTCCCGAGTCAGGGCCTGGTCACTCCCGAGTCAGGGCCTGGTCACTCCCAGGTCAGGGCCTGGTCACTCCCGAGTCAGGGCGTGGTCACTCACGGGTCAGGGTCTGGTCACTCCCGAGTCAATGTCCGGTCACTCCCGAGTCAGGGCGTGGTCACTCCCCGAGTCAGAGTCTGGTCACTCCCGAGTCAGTTACTGGTCACTCCCGAGTCAGAGTCTGGTCACTCCCGAGTCAGAGTCTGGTCACTCCCGAGTCAGAGTCTGGTCACTCCCGAGTCAGAGTCTGGTCACTCCCGAGTCAGGGCGTGGTCACTCCCCGAGTCAGAGTCTGGTCACTCCCGAGTCAGAGTCTGGTCACTCCCGAGTCAGAGTCTGGTCACTCCCGAGTCAGAGTCTGGTCACTCCCGAGTCAGAGTCTGGTCACTCCCGAGTCAGAGTCTGGTCACTCCCGAGTCAGAGTCTGGTCACTCCAGAGTCAGAGTCTGGTCACTCCAGAGTCAGAGTCTGGTCACTCCAGAGTCAGAGTCTGGTCACTCCAGAGTCAGAGTCTGGTCACTCCAGAGTCAGAGTCTGGTCACTCCAGAGTCAGAGTCTGGTCACTCCAGAGTCAGAGTCTGGTCACTCCAGAGTCAGAGTCTGGTCACTCCAGAGTCAGAGTCTGGTCACTCCAGGTCAGAGTCTGGTCATCCCTGACCCAGAGTCTGGTCACTCCAGAGTCAGGGCCTGGTCAACCCCGAGTCAGGGGCTGGTCACTCCCGGGTCAGGGCCTGGTCACTCCCGAGTCAGGGCCTGGTCACTGCCGAGTCAGGGCCTGGTCACTGCCGAGTCAGGGCCTGGTCACTGCCGAGTCAGGGTCTGGTCACTCCCGAGTCAGGGTCTGGTCACTCCCGAGTCAGGGTCTGGTCACTCCCGAGTCAGGGTCTGGTCACTCCCGAGTCAGGGTCTGGTCACTCCCGAGTCAATGTCCGGTCACTCCCGAGTTAGGGCTTGGTCACTCACGGGTCAGGGTCTGGTCACTCCCGAGTCAATGTCCGGTCACTCCCGAGTCAGGGCGTGGTCACTCACAGGTCAGGGTCTGGTCACTCCCGAGTCAATGTCCGGTCACTCCCGAGTCAGGGCGTGGTCTCTCCCCGAGTCAGAGTCTGGTCACTCCCGAGTCAGAGTCTGGTCACTCCCGAGTCAGAGTCTGGTCACTCCCGAGTCAGAGTCTGGTCACTCCCGAGTCAGAGTCTGGTCACTCCCGAGTCAGGGCGTGGTCACTCCCCGAGTCAGCGTCTGGTCACTCCCGAGTCAGAGTCTGGTCACTCCCGAGTCAGAGTCTGGTCACTCCCGAGTCAGAGTCTGGTCACTCCCGAGTCAGAGTCTGGTCACTCCCCGAGTCAGAGTCTGGTCACTCCCGAGTCAGAGTCTGGTCACTCCCGAGTCAGAGTCTGGTCACTCCCGAGTCAGAGTCTGGTCACTCCCCGGTCAGGGCCTGGTCACTCCCAGGTCAGGGCCTGGTCACTCCCAGGTCAGGGCCTGGTCACTCCCAGGTCAGGGCCTGGTCACTCCCAGGTCAGGGCCTGGTCACTCCCAGGTCAGGGCCTGGTCACTCCCAGGTCAGGGCCTGGTCACTCCCAGGTCAGGGCCTGGTCACTCCCAGGTCAGAGTCAGGTCACTCCCGAGTCAGAGTCTGGTCACTCCCGAGTCAGAGTCTGGTCACTCCCGAGTCAGAGTCTGGTCACTCCCCGAGTCAGAGTCTGGTCACTCCCGAGTCAGAGTCTGGTCACTCCCGAGTCAGAGTCTGGTCACTCCCGAGTCAGAGTCTGGTCACTCCCGAGTCAGAGTCTGGTCACTCCCGAGTCAGAGTCTGGTCACTCCCAGGTCAGGGCCTGGTCACTCCCAGGTCAGGGCCTGGTCACTCCCAGGTCAGGGCCTGGTCACTCCCAGGTCAGGGCCTGGTCACTCCCAGGTCAGGGCCTGGTCACTCCCAGGTCAGAGTCTGGTCACTCCCGAGTCAGAGTCTGGTCACTCCCGAGTCAGAGTCTGGTCACTCCCGAGTCAGAGTCTGGTCACTCCCGAGTCAGAGTCTGGTCACTCCCGAGTCAGAGTCTGGTCACTCCCGAGTCACAGTCTGGTCACTCCCGAGTCATAGTCTGGTCACTCCCGTGTCAGAGTCCGGACACACACGAGCCTGAGTCTGGTCACTCCCGAGTCAGAGTCTGGTCACTCCGGAGTCAGAGCCTGGTCACTCCCGTGTCAGAGCCTGATCCGTCCCGAGTCGCGGACGATCGCGGCAAGCTTTTACATCGATATTAAAACAGGACTTTGGCATTCTCGTGATATATTCCGGTCCCGCCAAAGAACCCACCGCCACTAACGGGAATGGAAAATATTGGCCGTTGTTTCATGCCACAAAATCTATTTCAACTCTGGCTTCCGCTCTGCCATCGGTTTCTCTGCCACCAGTCGTCTAGGCCCTGAGCTTTTGAATTATCTTCCAGCACAATCGTGTCTGATTTGTATTCTCTCTGCATCCATTCATCCATGTTCCAAATCCCTTAATGCCATTGACGAGCAAAAATTTATTGAGCTCAGGTTCAGATTCATTAATTTAGCTAGCATCGACTTTTGTGAAAGTGGGTTCCTTGTTACTTCTGCACTATTAATTCCTTTCAAAACACAAAAAAAAACAAATAAAATAAACCCGTAAACTTTCTATATTCCATGTTTATCTCATCTCGCCTCATTATTTATCCCTTGTGGCTCGATAACATTCTGGTGAATCTGCTCTACACTCTCTCAGGGTCAATAGATCTATTCTAAGGTATGGTGCCGAGAACTGTACCCAGTCCTCCAGATGTTTTCTAACCAGGACTTTGTTTCGCGGAATTAAAATTTCCTTCCCTTTATATGCTTGCCCTCCAGATGTAATGGAATGCTTACCATTACAATAGTTTTTCTTTTTATATTTGAGCACTACATTTTAATGATCACTATACATGGATCCCTTTGGGTCTCCAGTGTTCCCAGCTTTTCACCGTTTAAAAAATATTCATATCTATCCTTCTCTGGTCGCAAATAGACAGCCTCACATTTTCCTGAGTCGAAATCCATTTGCCACACTTAATGTCTCCTTATAATTTTATGCTCCCATCTACACAGCTTCGTATAGCACCAATCTCTGCATCGTCGGCAGCCTTGGATTTTTGGATATCTATTGCATTATTGAAGTCATTAATAAATATGGTGAATAGTTTTTTGTTGTTTTTGTTTTGTAAATTTAGAGGACCCAATTCATTTTTTCCAATTAAGGGGCAATTTAGCGTGGCCAATCTTTGGGTTGTGGGGGCGAAACCCATGCAAACACGGGGGGAATGTACAAACGCCACACGGACAGTGAACCAGAGCCGGGATCGAACCTGGGACCTCGGTGCAGTGAGGCAGCAGGGCTATCCACTGCGCTACCATGCTGCCCAATATGGTGAATAGTTGAGGCCAAAGCACAAATCCTTGTGGGACTCGATTAGTTATTGCCTTCCAATTCGACTCAATTATTTCTCTCTGTTTTCTAACCAATCATCCAACCAGTTCAATAATTGGCCTTCAGTTCCATGAGATTTAATTTCAGTTAACAATCTCTCACTTATTGAATACCTTTTAGAAATCCATATAAACAACATCCATCGATCTACTGAATAGTTATTGACGTGTTGGGTGCTCTGATATACAGACGAACAAACACGGTTGCGATTGGTACAACGCAGTATTATTCTGTTAAACTATTTATACAACAAACTTGGTACTCAGCACGTGGTGATGTGAGAGTGTCTGGCTTTGAGGTCCTTGTCCTGTGCCGTCTCCTAATGGACTGCCCAGGAAGTGTTGTGTTTCTTGTTTTGTACTGTGTATGCTCTTGTCTGTGATTGGCTGTCGTGTTATGTGTGCTAATTGGTCCGTTGCTCTGTGTATCATTATGTATGTGTTTATGTGCTGTGATGTTCTCTTGAATATCATGACATCCTCCCTTTTTTGCAAGATTATGTGCCTACATGGTTATAAATAGAAATGTGTGTGTGCATGTAATATTTACAGCATGTAAATGGGGCTTAACTATATACAAGGGGCGATGTCAGGTGTGACATGCTAACGAGGTTGTACCATAACAAAAAGAAAACAACGTGGAAATGTGGAACGATAAAACGAATGCCTGTAACGAGAAAAACATAGACATGTTAAAACAGTGGTTGCCAGAGTTCAACGTGTAAACAGTCTCATAAGTCCAGTCTAGTAGGTGGGCGACGAATTCGGGTCGACCGCCTCAAGGGTGGGTCGGGAACCACCGACTGAGGTGCGGGCCTGGCCACGGGCGGCGACGGAAGGAGCATGGTAGCAGGCAGCTCCACAAAGTCGCTATCAGGAACCACTGGAGGACACGGCGTCAGTGTAAGGTTTCGTTGCGAGTGTGGAAGTAGACGAAGAGCCCGGCGATTGCGTCTACGCATGGATCCATCAGGCATGCGTACCAGGAACGAGCGGGGAGCCACGCGTCGGAGAACTTCGGCAGGTGCTGACCAGGGGCCAGGGAGGGAGGATCAGTTGCCCGTGTGTCATAAGATCGCTTCTGGCGACCGCCCTGCAGTTGCATCCTATGCAGTACCGGAGCATGGTCTGTTGTTGGTGGCAGGATGGAAGGCACAGTGGTTCTGAGGGCGCGACCCATCAGCAGCTGTGCTGGTGAGAGACCAGTGGCTAGTGGGGCTGAGCGATAGGCCAGCAGGGCGAGGCAGAAGTCCGACCCGGCAGCAGCAGTCTTGCAGAGGAGCCGCTTGGCAATGTGAACGCCCTTCTCCGCCTTTCCATTGGACTGGGGATGCAGAGGGCTGGACGTCATGTGTGTGAAGCCATACGAGGCAGCAAGCAATGACCATTCCTGGATGGCGAAACAGGGCCCATTGTCCGACATGACAGTCATCGGAATGCTGTGGCGAGCAAAGCTGTCTTTGCAGGCCCTGATGACAGCAGATGATGTCAAATCGTGCAGGTGTATGACTTCAGGGTAGTTTGAGAAGTAGTCAACTATGATGACATAGTCCCTGTTGAGCGCGTGAAATAGGTCTACACCCACCTTCGCCCAGGGGGACGTCACCAGCTCATGGGGCAGGAAAGTTTCAGGAGGTTGCGGCGGCTGAAACCTTTGGCAGGTGGGACAGTTGAGCACCATGTTGGCAATATCGTCACTGATGCCCGGCTAGTATACCGCCTCTCGGGCTCTCCGTCTGCGCTACTCGACCCCCAAGTGGCTTTCGTGTAGTTTGTCGAGACCCAGCTTGCGCATGCTGTGCGGAATCACAATCCGGTCCAGCTTCAGAAGGACACCATCAATGACGGCCAGGTCATCTCGGACATTGTAGAACTGTGGGCACTGCCCTTTGAGCCACCCTCACGTCATGTGGCGCATCACACGCTGTAGAAGGGGGTCGGCTGCAGTCTCTCGGCGAATACGGGCCACTCGTCAGCCAGCAGATTTGCCGATGTGAAAGCCACCTGCGCCTCGACCTGACATACGAACCCCTCCGCATCTGGCGGCGTGCTCACTGCTCTGGATAGGTCATCCGCAACGATAAGTTCCTTCCCTGGAGTGTAGACCAGTTGGAAGTCGTACCTCCTGAGTTTAAGTAGGATGCGCTGGAGGCGAGGGGTCATCTCGTTCAGGTCCTTATTTATTATGCTGACCAGGGGGCGGTGGTCAGTTTCAACAGTGAACAGGGGAAGACCATATACATAATCATGGAACTTGTCTAATCCGGTTAGCAAGCCAAGGCACTCCTTTTCAATCTGCGCGTAGCGCTGCTCTGTGGGGGTCATGGCCCGCGATGCATAGGCAACTGGGGCCCATGATGCCATGTCATCCCGCTGCAGGAGCACTGCTCCAATGCCGGATTGGCTGGCATCAGTCGAGATTTTGGTGGCACGAGACATGTCAAAAAACTCCAATACCGGTGCAGTGGTGAGTTCGCGTTTGAGCTCCTCCCATTCCAGCTGGTGTGTGTGTTGCCACTGGAACTCTTATGGACTTTTTGACGAGGTGGCGCAGAGCCGTCGTGTGGGAGGCAAGGTTGGGAATGAACTTCCCCAGGAAGTTGACCATGCCAAGGAAGCGTAGCACTGCTCTCTTGTCGGCCGGCTGCGGCATGGCTCTGATGGCGCTCACCTTGTCTGCATCCGGACGGACCCCTGACCGGGAGATATGGTCCCCCAGGAACTTCAGCTCGGTTTGGCAAAAGGAACACTTGGCTCGGTTGAGGCGCAGGCCGTTTTCCCGTATGTGGGCAAAAACACGTTGGAGACGATATATGTGCTCCTGTGGTGTGGTGGACCAGATGATGACGTCGTCCACATATACGCGCACCCCTTCGATGCCTTCCATCATCTGCTCCATGATCCTATTAAAGACCTCGGATGCCGAGAGGATGCCAAATGGCATCCGGTTGTAGCAGAAACTGCCTAAAGGGGTGTTGAAGGTGCATAGCTTTCGGCTGGAGGGATCGAGTTGGATCTGCCAAAACCCCTTAGAAGCATTTGTTTCGTAAATATTTCCGCCTGGGCCATTTCACTGGTGATCTCCTCCCGTTTGGATATGGGATAATGTTCCCTCATGATATTGTTATTGAGGTCTTTGGGGTCAATACAGATACGGAGCTCGCCGGAGGGCTTCTTGACACACACCATGGAGCTGACCCATGGCGTGGGCTCAGTGACCCTGGATAAGACCCCTTGGTCCTGGAGATCCTGCAGCTGCTGCTTGAGGCGGTCTTTAAGTGGCGCAGGAAACCTGCTAGGTGTGTGAATGACAGGGATGGCGTCCGGTTTGAGGCGAATTCGGTAGGTGTATGGCAGTGTTCCCATGCCCTCGAATGCCTCCTGGTTGTGGGCGAGGAGCGATTGGAGCTGTGCTTTGAACTCTGCATCCGGGAAGTCAGATGTGCCGTCTGGAGAGAGAGAGAGAGAGAGAGAGAGAGAGAGAGAGAGAGAGAGAGAGAGAGAGAGTGGCCTCGTTGCACGAGGTGGAGAGCCTTGCATGCCTGTGCGCCCAGCAGGGAGTCCTTCGATGAGTCGACTATCTCGAACGAGAGTGTGGCCGTGTGTGTGTTGTATGTCACCTGGAGCTGGCAGGATCCCATAACCGGGATAACGTTCCCGTTGTAGTCGACCATTCTGCACCGGGACGGCCGGATTGGTGGTCTGACCTTCATGGCGTAGAAAGCTGACCATGCTATGAGGTTGGCGGAGGCGCCAGTGTCCAGGTGGAAAGTGATCGGCGATCGGTTGACCGTCAGGGTGGCACACCATTCATCGCCCGGATTGATTGTGTTGACCCGGTTCCCATCAATGACCGCAATCCGGAAGGCGTCTCGGTCATCTGTGTCATCGGTTTGGATGTCGTAATGTGGAGGCTGAATGGTCTGCACGTTCCTGCGAGGTTGCCAAGATGCGGGAGATCAACAGGTTGAGCCGCTCGACAGTAAGCAGTGTAGTGGCCCACCTTGCCACAGCGAAGGCATTGTCGGGTTTTTGTGGGATATTGCCCTTTTAAATGTGCAGCTCCACAGTTGCCGCACGTCGTGACGTCATGGTGTTCGTTACACCACTGCGCATGCGTAGTTCAGTCTTGCGTCGAGCGCGCCTGCGTATCACGTTCCTCAGTGTTGCAGTAGGTTTTGGCGCGCACAAGCGCGGGAGGCCTCGAAAAGCGCGCAAAACGGCCGCCCTCGTCTGGGCCGCGGGCCGGGAGAAACACGATCGCCTGGACCCGTTCGGCCTCGTGGGTCGCCTGGCTCTCTGATCCGGTCGCGTAGGACCCCCTCCACGCCGATTCGGTCGCCTGAAATTGGGCATAGCGGCTAGTCGCATTCTTGTGCAGGACACAGGCTTCAACTGCAGATGCTAAGGTCAGGCCTTTTATTTTTTAAGAAGCTGCTGGCGTAGGCTGCCGGAGGCAACCCCAAAAACGATCTGGTCCTGGATCATGGACTCTGAGGTGGCGTCGTAACCGCAGGACTGCGTGAATATGCGGAGATGCGTCAGGAAGGACTGAAAGAGCTCATCCTTACCTTTCAGGCGCTGCTGGAAGACATACCTCTCAAAGCTCTCGTTGACTTCAACGTTGAAGTGTTGGTCGAGCTTGAGGAGGACCGTGTCATACTTAGATTTGTCCTCGCCTTCCGCGAACACCAGGGTGTTGTGTACATGGATGGCGTGCTGACCTGCGGTGGTGAGGAGGCTGGCAATCTTCCTATTGTCCGAGCCGCCCTGTTTTTCGTTGGCTTCCATAAAGAGCTCGAAGCGCTGCTTGAAGAGCGTCCAATTGATGCCCAGGTTCCCAGCGACTTGCAATGGCTGCGGTGTGTTGATGGTGTCCATGGCACAGGATGGCAGATTTGTGGGTAGGTTTCGATTCACTTCTGGTACCACGAAGTGTTGGGTGCTCTGATATACAGACGAACCAACACAGTTGCGATTGGTACAACGCAGTTTTATTCTGTTAAACTATTTATACAACAAATTTGGTACTCAGCACGTGGTGACTGTGTGAGTGTCTGGCTTTGAGGTCCTTGCCCTGTGCCGTCTCCTAATGGACTGCCCAGGAAGTGTTGTGTTTCTTGTTTTGTACTGTGTATGCTCTTGTCTGTCGTGTTGTGTGCTAATTGGTACTTTGCTCTGTCTATCATTATGTATGTGTTTATGTGCTGTGATGTTCTCTTGAATATCATGACAGTTACGTCCTAACAATTTGATTAGGTTTGTTAGAAAGTGAACTGCCCTTTTGAAATCCATGTTTTCTCCCTACAACCGGCTCATGTTTCTCCAACTGAATACTCAGTCTGAACCACATATATCTACCAACAACATCCTGCCATTAGATAGAATAGAATCCCTATAGTGCAGAAGGAGGCCATTCGGTAAATTGAGTCTGCACAGACCCTCTGGAAAGAGTACCCTACCTAGGCTCAATTCCCGGAACCCACCTGACCTTTGGACACTCGGGGCAAATTAGCATGGCCAATCCACCTAATCTGCATATCTTTAGACTAAGAGAGTTATCATTTTCTGGCTTACTCTATCTCTTTCGCCTTTCTTAAATAATGGAGTTATAATCAATTTCTGAATACCTGCAGTAATAGTTCATCTCCATCTGCACGCAGTCCCCATTATTAACGCATGGTGAAGAATCACATGGCCCAACACGATTCTCACAACGTTCTCCAGTAAATTCAGGGATGCAGGTACATTCAAAATTCTAGACAGAAAACAAATAAATGTGCAGCACAAAATGAAGTATTGCAGCAACAGTAAATGAATCTCACAACTATTGTAAAGCACAGAGGGACAATGAAACCGGAGATGTTCATTCAGCCCTTCGAGCCTATTCCGCCATTCTGTGGGATAACGGTTGAATACCTGCAGTTTCCCCATATCCCATAATACCTCAATCTTACATTAATCTATCAATTGCAGATTGAATGTGAACCTAACATCAATTGCCATTTAATTCCAAGCTTCTACCACCCATTGTGTTTAGGAATTTCACTCCGTTGACCTTATAATAATAATGATCATCTTTATTGTCAGAAGTAGGCTTACATTAACATTGCAATGAGGTTACTGTGAACAGCCCCTCGTTGCCACATTCCGGCACCTATTCGGGTTCACTGAGGGAGAATTCAGAATGTCAAAATTACCTAACAGCATGCCTTTCGGGACTAGTGGGAGAAAACCGGAGCACCCGAGGAAACCCACTCAAACACGGGGAGAATGTGCAGACACCCCACAGACAGTGACCCAAGCCGGGAATCGAACCTGGGTCCCTGGCGCTGTGAAGCAACAGTGCTAACCACTGTGCTACCATGCTGTCCTCTGGTTCTAACTTTTATGTTATGGTCCCTGGTCCTAGATTGCCCAAGCAGCAGAAATATTTTCTCTCAGTCTACCCTGTCAGTTCCCAATAATATCTTGAAAACTTTCATCAAACCACTCTTTACCCTTCAACTTTCCAGGCAATGCAAACCTAATTTGTGTAACCGTGCTCATAATTTAACCTCTGGAGTTTTGGTCTCATTCTGGTGAATCGCCGCTGCAGTCACTTTGAGGCCAATGCATCCTTCACAAGGTGTGGTGCCCAGAACTAACACAATACTCCAGGCTTTGAATAGGTGAAACATTATCTCTTGTATTTCAATCCTCTAGATGTTTTGTGTAACTGCGCAAGGCATCTTCATTAATAATTTTTGGCTATTCATTGGTTCTAGCTTAAACATTTATGAAGTCCCTCATCTAACCTTTTTTTAGCTCCAATGTGTATGACCTCACTGATGTGTTTAGTAAGTTGGTTCAACGTTGACTGCAACTGGATGCAGTGAAACTAGAAACAGGCTTCTGACACAGGAGATGGTCCAACACTGTTTTATTGAACTTCCTGATTGCTGTACGTAGTCTGCTGTGAGTTGACACTCTATCAATCTAACTAATAACATCCTACTGGCTTGACCAGACTAACTCTCTACCTCATGCTGATAGCACTCACTGGCTTGTGCACCCTGACTATCTCAGTACCTGTGTCCTGTAGAGAGAGGGAGAGTCTTAATGCCCTGTGTGCCATATAGTGGTGGTGTCCTGTCTGGTGATTGGTTGTTATGTGTCGTGTGTGTTCACTGATTATCCTGTGTGTCAATCACGGCCTGTCTGCATCACATTATATACACGAGTGGATATTATGACACTCACATTTGCCCATATTGAAACTAATTTGCCTATTAACTTTATCTATTATTATTCACTTTGTAATTTATCCTTCCATCTTGCATATGACACACTAAACGGGAGGATACTGAGAGGTTTAGAGGAAGTGAGGGATATAAGAGTGAATATCCACAGTTACCTTTAGGTAGCAGGACAGGTTGATAAGGTGGCTAAGGAAGGCATATGGAATCCTTTTCTTCATTAGCTAAGATATAACATATAAGTGCAGGGAGGTTATTCTGGAACTGTAGACCATAAGACATAGGTGCAGGATTACTAGGTCCAGCGAATCTGCTCCGCCATTCAATCATGGTTGATATTTTCTTATCCCCATTCTCCTGCCTTCTCCCCATAACCCCTTATTAATCAAGAGCCTATCTATCTCTGTCTTAAAGTCACTCAGTGATTTGACCTCCACAGCCTTCTGCGGCAAAGAGTTCCACAATTCACCACTCTCTGGCTGAAGAAATTCCTCCTCATCTCAGTTTTAAAGGATTGTCCCTTCAGTCTGAGGCTGTGGCCTCGGGTCCTTGTGTCCTACTGGTAGAAACATCCTCTCCGCGTCCACTCTATCAAGGCCTCGCAGTATCCTGTAAGTTTCAATAACCCCCTCATCCTTCTAAACTTCAATGAGTACAGACTCAGAGTTCTCAACCTTAACATTAGTTAAGGCCACAACTTGAGTGCTGTGTGCAGTTCACGTTATTGCAGGAAGGATGTAATTGCATGAGAGAGGGCACAGAAGAGATTTACAATGATGTGGGCAGCACAGTAGCACAGTGGTTAGCACAGTTGCTTCACCGCTCCAGGGTCCCAGATTCGATTCCCGGCTTGGGTCACTGTCTGTGCAGACCTCCCCGTGCCTGCGCGGGTTTCCTCCTCCCACAGCCCAAAGATGTGCAGGTTAGGTGGATTGACGATGCTAAATTGCCCTTAATGTCCCCCCAAAAAAAGGTTAAGTGTTACGGGGATAGGGTGGAGGTGTGAGCTTAGATAGGGTGCTCTTTCCGGGGTGGATGCAGACCTGATGGGCTGAACAGCCTCTTTCTGCACTGTAAATTCTACGATTCTACATTGCCTGGACAGGCACATAACTGCGCCACAAACGTTCTATAACTCTTATGATCAACTGGCTTACAATGCCAACGTATCTTTGCATCATCAGCGAAGTTGAATATGTGGCTTTCTAATGGATCAGCTAAGATGGTATTAAAAAACATAACTGCAAATATATTTGTGCGAATTTTGACATTCCTTATATTTTGCACACTCCCTTTATGCAGAGCTTTCTATCTGTTCTGTTGCTCTTTAACATAGACATAGAACATTACAGCGCAGTACAGGCACTTCGGCCCTCGATGTTGCGCTGACCTGTGAAACCACTCTGAAGCCCATCTACACTATTCCCTTATCGTCCCTATGTCTATCCAATGACCATTTGAATGCCCTTAGTGTTGGTGAGTCCACTATTGTTGCAGGCAGGGAATTCCACACCCTTACTACTCTGAGTAAAGAACCTACCTCTAACATCTGTCCTATATCTATCTCCCCTCAATTTAAAGCTATGTTCCCTCGTGCTAGACATCACCATCCGAGGAAAAAGGCTCTCACTGTCCATCCTATCCAATCCTCTGATCATCTTGTATGCCTCAATTAAGTCGCCTCTTAACCTTCTTCTCTCGAACAAAAACAGCCTCAAGTCCCTCAGCCTTTCCTCATAAGATCTTCCCTCCATACCAGGCAACATTCTGGTAAATCTCCTTTGCACCCTTTCCAATGCTTCCCATCCTTCCTATAATGCGGCGACCAGAATTGCACGCAATACTCCAAATGCAGCTGCAAAATGACCTCATGGCTCCGAAACTCAATCCCTCTACCAATATAAGCTAACACACCGTACGCCTTCTTAACAACCCTCTCAACCTGGGTGGCAAATTTCAGGGATCTATGTAGATGGACACTGAGAACTCTCTGCTCATCCACAATGCCAAAAATCTTACCATTAACCCAGTACTCTGTCTTCCTGTTATTCCTTCCAAAATGAATCACCTCACACTTTTCTGCATTAAACTCCATTTGCCACCTCTCAGCCCAGTGCTGCAGCTTATCTATGTCCCTCTGCAACTTGTAACATCCTTCCGCACTGTCCACAACTCCACCGACTTTAGTGTCATCTGCAAATTTACTCACCCATCCTTCTACGCCCTCCTCCATGTCATTTATAAAAATGACAAACAGCAGTGGCACCAAAACAGACCCTTGTGGTACACCACTAGTAACTGGACTCCAGTCTGAACATTTCCCATCAACCACCACCCTTTGTCTTCTTCCAGCTCGCCAATTTCTGATCCAAACTGCTAAAGCACCCTGAATCCCATGCCTCCGTATTTTCTGCAGTAGCCTACCGTGGGGAACCTTATCAAACGCTTTACTGAAATCCATATACACCACATCAACTGCTTTACCCTCATCCACCTGTTTGGTCACCTTCTCAAAGAACTCAGTAAGGTTTTTGAGGCACGACCTACCCTTCACAAAACAGTGTTGATTATCTCTAATCAAATTATTCCTTTCCAGATGATTATACATCCTATCTCTTATAAACCTTTCCAAGAGTCTCCCCCTTTCTCCAGGAACAGTGCTATCATTTGTATTATTGTATGCTTTTCCTTTTAACTTCATGGTGTCTCTTGCCTCACTGGATGTTCACCACAGTTTTTTGCTGAGCAGACTGCTTTTTCCTCAGGAGTACTGGTTCTGTATCACATGAAATTATTTTTGAACCTCTGCCATTGATCTTATATCATTTTGATCAATAACAGATTGACAAGTTTACTGTGGACACTCTCTGTCTCATGCCATTGAAGGCAGCCTTACCTAAAACCAGTTGTTTTCTTAATTCCAACGGAATATAACACAAGATTAATTGTAGCACACATCAGTGACCTCGGACATTTTCACACAGTGAAAGGCAAATGGAGCAAATCGAACTCTGATTAAAATGGGCCCTCGGGAATGTATTCAGCAAACGTGTTTCCTCCCAGTGTGTGGTTTGTCACATCCAACACTGAGGATGCCAATTTGGCAACGCAGTCGCAATATTTCATTTTGTTCGACTGACTAATTGCTAAGCATGTCTGATATTTGCATTAATGGTGGTGTTCACTTGTACCTGCAAGACAGTGCAGGGTACAACCAAAGCAATTATTCAGATGCTTTTGCAGGCTTTTTTGCAATCCTCTTGCTTTCTTCTGGAATTTATTTTTAAATATATGATGAAGAATTATGATTTGGGGTATTGGAACCTTACTGTGAGTCGAGCGATAGCAGGGACTCTTAACCCAGATTCTTTTTTCCCTAGTCTACCACAGTGTGATTTTGTGGAAGGGGAGTGAGTCAGGGAGGGAAGGGTACACAGGGAAATGAGCTCTCTGTGCAGTGGCGGGTGTACAAGGAGTGGGCTGGGTGGAGGATGGACTGGGTACTTGGGTACATGGGGAACAGGATGCAGGAGGTTGGGAAAGTTAAGGGGGCTCTGGGGGAGGGTTACACATGGTTAAGGCCACACAAAGTGAGGGTTGAACAGGACAGAGTGCATGCAGAGGAGATTGTACAGGGGAAGAGGGGCTTGGAGAGTGTGCTCAAAGGGAGGGATCGTGCAGCGGTTGGGTACAGGGGGCTGGGGGAAGTGGCACATTAGCAGGGCTGCAATGGGGAAGGAGTGTCCATTGAACAGGAGCCTAGGTGGAGAGACACACAGGAATGAGGACAAATGGGGAGGGCATTCAATGAAGGAGTACACAGAGGGGTGCAGGGCAGGGGGCCAGGAGGGTTAGCAGATCTGTAATGGGGAGCGGCGCTGCTGCATGTGCTTGTTGATTGAAGGGCCAAGTGAAATTGACAATGTTAACCCATCCCTATCATTCAGATTTGGAGGTGTTTTCCCCTGGTGAGTTTCTGCAGTGCTTCTTGTAGATGGTACACACTGCTGCTGTCAGTGGTGGAGGGAGTGAATGTGGAACGGGTACCAATCAAGCGGGCTGCTTTTTCCTGAATGGTGTTGGGTTCCCTGAGTGTTGTTGGAGCTGCAATCATCCAGGCATGTAGAGAGTATCCCATCACACTCCAGACTTGTGCCTTGTAGATGGTGGACCGATGCAGTATATGAACTCAGTTACTAAAGTTTAGGAAGTTTTGAAGTTTTGGTTTAAGAATTTGCCATCCTGGTTATTATTCAGTGATATCTGCTGAAGATGTGCCGGTATAAGTGCAGCATCGGTTAGGCCTAGTTAACTTTGACAATCTTATTTCAGCTAATCCCATTGATTTGTTTTAATGTGTATATATGTGAGTATATTTTTTTCTATGTGCAGTACGTCTGTGTGTTTGTGTGAATGTCTGTGTGTTAGTTTGCTAGTGAGAGTATATGTTAAGTGTGTTTGTGGGCCTGTTTTAGTATGGATGCATGCTAGTGAGAGTATGTGAGCATGGATGTGTGCTAGTGTGAGTCCGTGGGAGTGCGACTGAGTGTAAGTGTGTGTTTGTGTGAATGTGTGTTTTGGCACTGTCATGTGAGAGTACCTTTAAGAAATGGATGTCAATCTGTTATTGATCAAAATGACATAAGATCAATGGCAGAGGTTCAAAAATAATTTCATGTGATACAGAACCAGTACTCCTGAGGAAAAAGCAGTCTGCTCAGCAAAAACTGTGGTGAACATCCAGTGAGGCAAGAGACACCATGAAGTTAAAAGGAAAAGCATACAATAATACAAATGATAGCACTGTTCCTGGAGAAAGGGGGAGACTCTTGGAAAGGTTTATAAGAGATAGGATGTATAATCATCTGGAAAGGAATAATTTGATTAGAGATAATCAACACGGTTTTGTGAAGGGTAGGTCGTGCCTCAAAAACCTTACTGAGTTCTTTGAGAAGGTGACCAAACAGGTGGATGAGGGTAAAGCAGTTGATGTGGTGTATATGGATTTCAGTAAAGCGTTTGATAAGGTTCCCCACGGTAGGCTACTGCAGAAAATACGGAGGCATGGGATTCAGGGTGCTTTAGCAGTTTGGATCAGAAATTGGCGAGCTGGTAGAAGACAGAGGGTGGTGGTTGATGGGAAATGGTCAGACTGGAGTCCAGTTACTAGTGGTGTACCACAAGGATCTGTTTTGGTGCCACTGCTGTTTGTCATTTTTATAAATGACATGGAGGAGGGCGTAGAAGGATGGGTGAGTAAATTTGCAGATGACACTAAAGTCGGTGGAGTTGTGGACAGTGCGGTAGGATGTTACAAGTTGCAGAGGGACATAGATAAGCTGCAGCACTGGGCTGAGAGGTGGCAAATGGAGTTTAATGCAGAAAAGTGTGAGGTGATTCATTTTGGAAGGAATAACAGGAAGACAGAGTACTGGGCTAATGGTAAGATTTTTGGCAGTGTGGATGAGCAGAGAGATCTCAGTGTCCATGTACATAGATCCCTGAAAGTTGCCACCCAGGTTGAGAGGGTTGTTAAGAAGGCGTACGGTGTGTTAGCTTTTATTGGTAGAGGGATTGAGTTTCGGAGCCATGAGGTCATTTTGCAGCTGCATTTGGAGTATTGCGTGCAATTCTGGTCGCCGCATTATAGGAAGGATGTGGAAGCATTGGAAAAGGTGCAAAGGAGATTACCACACACAGTACCTTATGGACAGAGACTAAAAGCAGACTGTTCGATTTGGCAAAAACATTGCAGTTAACATTACCTGACAAAATGCAAAAAGATGAGATAATTATGCCGGTGGCTAAGCATTTAAAGTTGCCTGAGCCACAGTTTGACTCACTGGAAATAGCAAAGTCAGTTGTAAATTAAACAAATGGAACATGAGAAAGAATTGAAGCAGCTTGAATACGATAGAGAGAGAGAGGAAAAAGAGTGGGAGAGAGAGAGAGAGAGAGAGAGAGAGAGCGAGCGAGAGGGAAAAGAAAGAGAAAGAGAAAGAGAGAGAGAGGAAAATTAGGGAGAAGAAAGGAAAACTGAAAGAATAGCCCTCGCAGAACAAAAAGAAAGAGAAAGGGAGATACAGATCAGGAAGAAAGATAAAGAGAGAGTGTTTGAACATCAAAAAATGGCAATGAAACATGACAGTCAGTTAAAATTGGCAGGCATAAAGGGAAACATACAGTTGGTGGATCGTGATGAGGATAGTGAGAAAGAGCGACATAGTCGAAGGCTTGGTGGGGATCTATTTAAATATGTCCAAGCATTGCCAAGGTTTGACGAGAAGGACGTGGAAGCCTTTTTCATTTCATTTGAGAAGGTGGCTAAACAAATGAAATGGCCACAGGACATGTGGGTATTACTGATTCAAACAAAGCTGGTAGGTAGGGCTAGTGAAGTGTTTGCATCACTACCAGAGGAGGTATCGGAGACGTACGAGAAGGTAAAAAAAATCCATCTTAGGTGCATATGAACTAGTGCCTGAAGCCTACAGACAAAGGTTTAGAAATTTAAGGGAAGAACCTGGTCAAACATACATGGAGTTGGAAAGGATCAAACAGAGTAATTTTGATAGGTGGGTAAGGGCTTTGAAAATAGACCAAACTTATGAAGCTCTCAGAGAAACTATACTTTTGGAGGAGTTTAAAAGTTCAATTCCTGATGTAGTGCCAATTCATGTGGAAGAGGAGAGCGTTAAAACTGCGAGAGTAACAGAAGAAATGGCAGATGATTATGAATTAGTTCATAAATCAAAGCTTGGTTTCCAACATCATTTTCAGCCTGTGAGGGATAGAAACTGGGGACATGAGAAATACTCAGGTGGTAAAGGTAAAGGTGATCTGATGGGAGATAATAAGGAGAGTGTACCCCAGATTATAAAAGAAATCCAGGAGGGTGGAAGAGACATGAAAAGTGTCAAATGTTTTCTCTTTAATAAACTAGGCCATGTAAAGTCACAATGTTCGTGGTTGAAGAAAAGCACTGGGAAGGCTGATATGGTAAAACAGGTTAAGACAGTGGGGTTTGTTAAAGTGGTAACGGAAAGTCCAAGTGAAGCGAAGGATGTACAAATGATTGTACAGCCTGATCAAAAGGTGATTGATAAGAAGGTGCCAGATCTCTTTAAAGAATGTACTTGTGTGGGTAAAGTTTACTCATGTGTATGAGGAGGAGCAGGTAAAGAAGTCACAATTTTAAGAGATACGGGAGCTAGTCAATCTTTAATGGTAAGAGTTTTTTTTAAATAAATTTAGAGTACCCAATTCATTTTTTCCAATTGAGGGGCAATTTAGTGTGGCCAATTTACCTACCTGAACATCTTTGGGTTGTGGGAGCGAAACCCATGCAAACACAGGGCGAATGTGCAAACTCAACACGGACAGTGACCCAGAGCCGGGATCGAACCTTGGCGCCTTGAGGCAGCAGCACTAACCACTGCGCCACCATGCTGCCCTCTTAATGGTAAGAGTTAAGGAGTTATGTAGTTGGGAAGAATGTTGCCAGAAAAGGTGGTAATATGTGGAATTCAGGGTGTTCCATTATATAAGGTTTAAGGTTGGAAAGTCCAATGAAGAGTGGTGAAGTGGTAGTAGGAGTAATAGAGAAGCTATCTTGTCCAGGAATACAGTTTATCTTGGGTAAAGATATAGCTGGATCGCAGGTGGGAGTGATGCCTACTGTGGTTGATAAGCCATGGAAAATCAGATAACTGAAGTGTTGAAGGATGAATATTCTGGGCTTATTCTGGATTGTGTGGTAACAAGGGTCGGGATTCTCTGACCTCCCGCCGGGTCGGAGAATCGCCGGGGGCAGGCGTGAATCCCGCCCCGCCGTGTCCCGAATTCTCCGCCACCAGAGATTGGGCAGGGGCGGGAATCGCGCCGCGCCGGTCGGCCGCCCCCCTCCCCGGCGATTCTCCGCCCCGCGATGGGCCGAAGTCCCGCCACTGTCACCCCTCTCCCGCCGGCGTGGATCAAACCACCTACCTTACTGGCTGGCTCCGGGGTCCTGGGGGCGGGCGTGGGGTGATCTGGCCCTGGTGGGTGCCCCCACGGTAGCCTGGCCCGCGATCGGGGCCCACCGATCGGCGGGCGGGCCTGTGCCGTGGGGGCACTCTTTTTCTTTCGCCTTCGCCATGGTCTTCACCATGGCGGAGGTGGAAGAGAGCGCAGGGGACGACATCAGCAGCCGCTGACGCTCCCGCGCATGCGCGGACTTCCGACGACTGGCGAAGACCTTTTGGCCCCGGCTGGCGTGGCGCCAAAGGCCGTCCACACCAGCCAGCAGAGCGCCAACCACTCCGGCGCAGGCCTAGCTCCTCAAGGTGAGGGCTTGGCCCCGATATGTGCGGAGACTTCCGCACCTTTGGGGCAGCCCGACGCCGGAGTGGTTCCCGCCACTCCATCATGCCGGGACCCCCCGCCCCGCCGGGTAGGGGAGAATCCTGTCCAAAGTCGCAAAGTCACAGGTTAAGACAAGAGGAGAAATCAAAGAGTAAAGATGAAGTTGAAGTGCAATTATCAGAAACAATTTTTCATCAGATGGTTGAAAAAGAACAGGAACAAGTGGAGGATGTGGCGGATATTTTTAGTTCAGGAAAATTGGCGGAGTTACAACAGAAAGATGTCGAAATGAAACGGATGTATCAGAAAGCATACATGGAAGAGGAATCTGAGTGCATACTAGAGTGTTATTACCGTAAAAGTAATGTCTTGATGAGAAAATGGAAACCTTTACATATGCAGGCGGATGAAAAGTGGGCAGAAGTTCATCAAGTAGTATTGCCGGTAGGGTATAGAAAGGAGGTGTTGCGAGTTTCATATGAGGTCATTTGGGAATAAGGAAAACTCAAGCTAAAATCCAAAATCATTTTCATTGGCTGGACTGCATAAAGATGTAGTTAAATTTTGCCAATCATGTCACACATGTCAAGTGATAGGGAAACCTCAAGCAGTGATAAAACCAGCGCCCTTAATACCCATTCCAGCATTTGAGGAACCTTTTACAAGGGTCCTAATTGATTGCGTAGGACTGCTTCCTAGAACAAAAAGTGGGAATCAATATCTTCTGACTACAGTGGATGTGTCTACTAGGTTTCCAGAGGCCATTTCAGTATGTAATATTACAGCTAAAAAGATTGTGGAGGAGTTAGTTAAATTCTTTACCAGATATGGACTACCCACAGAAAAACAATTGGATCAAGGATGAAATTTCATCTCAAGGTTATTCAAAGAAGTTATGGATAGCTTAGGAATAAAACAATTTAAATCAACTGCGTACCATCCAGAATCGCAGGCAGCGTTAGAAAGGTAGCTTCAGACATTAAAGACAATGTTGAGGGTTTATTGCCATGATTATCCAGAGGATTGGGAGAAAGGAATTCCATTCGTACTGTTTGCAATTAGGGATGCTCCGAATGAGTCAACCAAATGAAGTCCTTTTGAACTAATTTTTGGTCCTGAGGTAAGAGGACACTTAAATTGATTAAGGAAAAATTAGCGAGTGAGAAATCGGAAATTACATTCTTGGATTACGTGTGATATTTTAGGGACTGATTAAATAGAGTAGGTGAATTGTCTAGACAACATTTAAAAGTTGTACAAAATGTGATGAAAAGGGTCGCCGTCAAGAAATCCAAAGTTCGTAGTTTTGCCAGTGGAGATAAAGTTTTAGTGTTGTTACCAGTAGTAGGTGAACCTTTAAAAGCTAGGTTTTGTGGACCTTATCAGATTGAAAGGAAATTGAGTGAGGTGAATTATGTGGTAAGAACGCCAGATAGAACGAAAACTCACTGAGTTGTGTCATGTGAATATGCTTAAAAGGTACTTTGAAAGGGAAGGAGAGAAAAAGGAGGTTTTAATGATTCCAACTCAAAGTGACGAACCAAATCCAGCTGACTGTGAATTTGACAGACCTCAAATTAAATTGGAAAATGAGGATGTTCTTAAAAATTGGGATAAATTGTTAAGTTACCTTCCAGAGGAAAAACAAACTGACCTGAA
Organism: Scyliorhinus torazame; assembly: GCF_047496885.1. Lineage (NCBI taxonomy): Eukaryota > Metazoa > Chordata > Chondrichthyes > Carcharhiniformes > Scyliorhinidae > Scyliorhinus > Scyliorhinus torazame. Next base: position 93,395,323 of record NC_092710.1, read on the forward strand.
AGAGTTATTGATATCACGTGGGCAAGTTTGTATAGATAAATTGGGAAGTACTAAAATGGCTATACATGCTGTAAATGTGGGAAATGCTGTTCCAATCAAACAGCATCCATATAGACTTAACCCTTTAAAATTGGCACAGGTTAACAAAGAGATTGAGAGTATGCTTAAAAATGGCATAATTGAAGTGGGTTGCAGCCAATGGAGCTCACCCATAGTTATGATACCAAAACCAGACGGTACCAAACGGTTGTGTGTGGACTATAGAAAGGTTAATGCAGTTACAAGAACAGACTCTTTTCCTATCCCACATTTGGAGGATTACATTGAGAAAGTGGGACAATCAGCTTTTATTTCCAAACTGGATTTACTTAAAAGGTTACTGGCAGGTACCTTTATCCGAAAGGGCGAATGAGATTTCAGCTTTTGTGACTCCAGATGGTATATACCAATTCAAAGTTATGCCATTTGGCATGAAAACGCCCCAGCCACATTTCAACGGTTAACTAACAAAGTTGTTTCAGGATTACCCAATTGTGCAGTATACATCGACGATCTGATAATTTTCAGCCAGACATGGACAGAACATTTGAAACATCTGATGGATTATTTGATCGACTTCAGGAGGCGGGTTTGGTGATAAACCTAGCCAAAAGTGAATTTGGAAAGGCCCAAGTCACTTTCCTTGGCCATACAATCGGACAGGGTCGAATGGTCCCACGGGATGTGAAAACAAAAGTTATTGCGGAGTTTCCGATACCCTCGACACAACGGGAAATAATGCGATTTCTTGATATATGTAGATTTTAACAGAAATTTGGACCCAATTTTAGCAGTGTGGTCACTCTACTGATGGACTTGCTCAAGAAGTGTAACAAATTCCAGTGGACAGCGGAGTGTCAACAGACATTTGATGGCCTGAAGGCTGTGTTAACCACTGCTCCTGTGTTAGCCATCCCAAATTATACAAACACATTCAAAATGGTGGTTGATGCGAGTGAGGTGGGTGTAGGTGCGGTGCTTCTACAAGACGACGACTAAGGGATAGAGCGGCCTATTGGTTATTTTTCAAAGAAATTGAATTGTCACCAGAAAAAGTATTCCACGATTGAGAAGGAGACTTTGAGTTTGGTGCTGGCTTTTCAACATTTTCACATTTATGTGACCAGCAATCCATCTGACACCGTCATATATACTGATCGTAATCCGTTGACGTTTTTGGAGCGATTCCAGAATAACAATGCACGGCTGTTTCGCTGGAGTTTGTTGTTGCAGCTATTTCATTTAAAAATAGTACATGTGGCAGGATGAGAAAATGTGATAGCCGGTGCTTTGTCACGAATGTGATGAACGGAAGCAGTTTCAGTTGGAGGAAGAAGATCGAGAAAAAAATGGACTATATTACTATACCCATTTGCGGGTGTTGTTTTTTAAAATGAAAAAGTATATTTACTGTGTGCATTTCTTAAAGGATAGTGAAAAGGTGAAAAATGAAACCATCTTGAAGTGCCAAATCTCCTTCGTTTCCTGAGGAAGTATGGGCACAGTTGTGCTTTCTTGGTTGCAGCATTGAAGTGAGTGGACCAGGGCACATTGTTGGTGATGTGCACACCTAGGAATTTGAAGCTGTCAACTATCTCCACCTCGGCACCATTGACACAGACAGGGGTGTGTACTATACTTCGCTTCCTGAAGTCAATGACCAGCTCCTTAGTTTTGCTAACATCGATGGAGAGATTGTTGTTGTTACACCATGCCATTAGGTTCTCATTCTCCCTCCTGTATTCTGACTCATCGTTGTTCGAGGTCCGACCCACTATGATCGTGTCATCAGCAAACTCGTAGATGGGGTGACAGCCAAATTGTTGCCACAGTCATGTGTGTATAGGGAGTATAGTAGGGTATTAAATACACAGCCTTGTGGGGCCCCAGTATTGAGCACTATCATGGAGGGGGTGTTTTTTTTTAATCCTTACTGATTGTGGTCTATGGGTCAGCAAGTCAAGGATCCGGTTCAGAGGGAGGAGCCAATTAGTAGGTTTTGGAGTTTTGATAGGAGTTTGGGATTATGATGTTGAAGTCAATGAATAGGAGTCTGATGTAGGCGTCCTTGTTATGGAGATGCTCCACGGATGGGTGTAGGGCCAGGGAGTTAGAGTCTGCTGTGGACCGGTTGTGGTGGTATGTGAATTGCAGTGGATCAAGACATTCTGGGAGTATGGAGTTGTTGTATCTCATCACCAACCTCTTGATGCACTTCATTATGATAGATGTCATGGCCACCGGACAATAATCATTGAGGCACATTGCCTGGTTCTTCTTTGGCACTGGTATGATGGTGGTCTTCTTGAAGCAAGTCGGAACGGAGTAGGGGGAGCTTGAAGATGTCTGCGAACACACCTGCCAGTTGGTCCACGCCGCACCTGAGTGCACGACCAGACTCAGTCAGTATCCACTGCTTTCCGAGGGTTCACTTTCAAGAAGGCAAGTTTGATTTCGGAAGCGGTGACGGTAGGTATGGGTGTGTCCAAGGCGGCTGGGGCAGTTGACGACAGTTTGTTGGTTTCCTGCTCAAACCGAGCATAGAATGCATTGAGTTCATTGGGGAGGGTTGTGCTGCTGCCGGAGACTTTACTCGGCTTTGCTTTGGAGCCCCTTATGGTGTTTAAGCCTTGATATAACCGACGAAGGTCCATGTCGTTCGTTTGTGACTCTAACTAAGTTTGGTATTGTCTCTTGGCATCCCTGATGGCTTTGCAGAGGTCAGACCTAGATTTCTTGTAGTGGTCTGTCTTGAATGACTCAGACCACTACAAGAAATCTTCAGTAGGGAGTGAATCTCTTGATTTAAATCATCGTTTCTGGTTGGGGAATGTACGTACTACCTTTTTTGGCATGCAATCTTCTACACACTTGCTGATAGAGTCTGTGACGGAGGTCGCATACTTGTTTCGGTTAGCCACTGACTTCTTGACTATGGCCCAGTCTACTGACTCCAAGCAGTCATTTAGGAGTTCTTCTGTTGTCTCGGATCAGCATTGTATGGCCTTCTTAACCGGATTCTCCCACTTAAGTTTCTGCTTGCATGCCGGTAGAAGGAGAACCGTTTTATGGTCCAATTTTCCGAAGTGCGTCGGGGGATGAATCAGTAGGTACCCTTAATGTTTGTGCAGCAGTGGTCAAGGATGTTGGTGCCTTTGGTGGGACAGGAGATGTGTTGGTGGAATTTTAGCAGTACACACTTGAGGTTGGCCTGGCTGAAGTCCCTGTCGACGATGAACAAGACATCGTAGTCTTCCTAACCACAGCCCTCATCTCCATTTACTAATGTGGAATTAAACAACTGGTATTTTCAAGATTTCAACTTTTCTTCTTTACTTTCCGAGTCAGAGGATGGCATGTTATTGACTCCATGAACTTTCTGTTTTTTGTTAACAGATGTGGTGGCAGAATCATTACATGGTTCTCCATCCACCTTCCTCTTAATTTTCAAAAGGAATTGATTACTGATTATTTCATCTCCTTTGCTATTTGTTTCATTTACCTTAAAGAGGTAATGTGTACCCATAAAAGGGTGTGGGTTAATCAGCAGTTTGCTTTGTGACACTTCACAGCCCTTGCTGTCCTCATCCTGAATATCTGATGCTATGCTAATGGGTATATTACCCTTCAAAACAAACATGCTCACGGAAATATTTACCCAATGGATGGCAATGTGTTTACTGCAAAAGGCAGTAACAAATCACTTTTAACAAAGTCCAGGTCACTTTCTTCTTCTGATTTTCTGTCTTCTTTCCTAGCTTTGGAAGAATTAACAGCGCTGGTTTAGTTCAGTGGGCTAGACAGCTGGATTGTGATGCAGAACGAAGCCAGCAGCGCGGGTTCAATTCCCGTACCAGCTGCGAATTCTGAATTCTCACTCTGTGTACCTGAACAGGCGCTGGAATGTGGCGACTAGGGGCTTTTTACAGTAACTTCTTTGCGGTGTTAATGTAAGTCTACTTGTGACAATAAAAATTATTATTATTACATGCCATCTGTTCATGATCAGTTAGTGACAGGCCTATTCGGTATTCGTCATTTATCATTACTTCATGATCAGAACCAAAATCGTATTCAGAACTCTCGTCTGACACTTCATCACTTTTAGTCCTATTAAATTCTGACTCCTCTTCGGTCTTGGAGTTCTCAGAATCTGGTTCTCTGCTAAATTTATCTTTGCCTAATTTCTGCGAGGAATCATTCTCATAGAGGTAATTTCATCCGACTAACAATCTGAAAGATTGATGTCTTTTAACATTTCTTTCTTCGAGTTAGTTAATGCTCAATGAGGTTTCCTAGTTTCCTCATGTGCTATCTGCAGTACTTCCCTCGGACTCTCTGTAATCATGGGTGAAGCTTCACTCCTGCCAAATCATTCCCCAAAAGTAAGTCTCCTCCATCTGCTGGGAATTTCTTAATCACCCTGACAATTACTGGACCTGACATGAAATCACACCCCGATTGTACTTTATACAATGGAACTAGGATATAATCTCCACTTATCCCGTTTACCAATACCTTGCTTTCATTGAGCTCTTTGGAGGAAAAGCAAATCAAAGAAAACCAAAACCAAAATTATGAGGGGCATGGACAGAGTGGATATCAGAAGCTTTTTACCAGGATGGAAGAGCCAATTACTAGGGAACGTAGATTTAAGGTGTGAGTTTAGAGGAGATGTGTGAGGGAAGTTTTTTTACACAGAGGGTAGTGGGTGTCTGGTACTCGCTGCTGGAGGAGGTGGTAGAAGCAGATAAGATAGTGACTTTTGGGGCGCATGTTGACAAAAACATGAATAGGATGGGAATCGAAGGGTATGGACCCCAGAAGTGTGGAAGGTTTTAGGTTAGATGGGCAGCATGGCCAGCGCAGGCTTGAAGGGCCAAAGTGTCTGTTCCTGTGTTGTACTTCTCTTTGTTCTTTGTTCTCCAGTAAGAGAGTTTGAGTCACACCCATGTCCCTTACGGTCAATAATGGGTATTGCTACATCAGTTGTGGAAAAGGGGGTGATCTTCCCCTTAGACACAAACCCGACATATGTCTCATCTACCTCATTTCTCACATCTGCTCCCACAGCAGTGTTTACCTCCGGTCTCCCAAGTCCAGCTAAAGCTACAGTCTGCCCTGCAGTATTCTCCACTTTTGTTCACTTTTCAGAATCTTCCTTTTGAACTCCCACTAGTCCCATGGGCTGTCCTTGTAACTTTCAAGATGCTGACCGAATGTGCCCCACCTTGTAACAATGATAACACCTCGGCTTTCGAGTTTCGCCGTCACCCTTAGTACATTCTTTCCTTTCTGGGCAGGACATCTTGGGGCATTCCCAGATATCCATTCTTTACGTTGGCTACCTGCTTTCCTTTCACTCTCCCACTTTTTATCCTTTTCACAATTATGGGAGTGATGTAACGAAGGTTTAAATTTATGTATTAGCTCATAATCATCAGGCATAATTGCTTCTTGTCTCGCTGTCTTCACACTCTAGTCTTCAACGTAGGTTTTTAATCATTGAAGGTAAGGAATTCTTAAATTCCTCTAAGAGAAGGAGCTCTCGCAGAGCCTCATGGGTAGTTGCAACTCCCAATGCTCGGACCCATCCATCAAAATTGCTCTGCTTAACACTTTTGAATTCGGCATACGCATTCTGTCCCAGCTGTCTTCTTAAATTCCGAAACATTTGCCTATATGCTTCAGGAACCAATTCATGAGCACCCAGAATGGCCTTTTTTACCTGCTCATAATTCTTAGACACCTGCTCTAACAGGGAAGCGTAAACTCCCTGTGCCCACCTCGTCAATATACTCTTCATGGGTAATGTCCATTTTTCTCCGTCACTCCATTTGGGGTACTATTTTCTCAAAAACCTTAAAAAAGGTTTCTACCTCCTTCCCTTTGAATTTTGGAAGGGCCTGTATAAATTTAAACATATCACCACTGGGTTCCGTTCTGAGATTAAGTTCCCCTCTAATTTCTGGCTACTCCCTGCTAATTTCCGATGCCTTAGACTGGAAGTCTCTCTCATTTGCTTTTTCCTCTCTTTCTTTTCCTTTTTCCCTCTCTCTCTTTTGACTTTTCATCACCTCTCTTGCATTTTCCTCAGTCTCCTTTGTCTTTCCCCCTCTCTATTTTGCCTTTTCCTCTTCTCTAACACCATCTCCATTTTGTTTTTGCCTCAATGCCATTTCTTTTGGCCTCAACTCCATTTTTTTATTCCCTTTCATGCTCGATCTAGAACTGAATTCTCTCCAGCTCAATTTCCCCTCATGGTCTCTCCTGTGTTCCTAGCATCTCTTTCAAATTGAAATGCTGAGCAATCATGTCAGTTATCTTCACCTTCCTAGTTCTAGCTGGTGTCTCTATTTTGAATTCCCTTGATTTTTAAAAGCTCTTTTAAATAACCCAGAGACAAGTCTTCCACATGAAGAAACATTTCAGCAGCTTCCAGAGACCGATATATTGTGTTATATCACTACAGACCTGATTTCTCTGTTTAAGTTAATTTATACTGTAACCCAAACTTTGCCGCCTGCCATTCCAAATAACCCTGACAAGCCCTCAAATTATGTTACGACATCCTGGGATAGTGCGCGCTCAAATCCAGCCCCACTTAAAACGGAGTCACAACTCAAGTGAATTAACCAATAATTCTTCAAAAAAATACCCCAAGTCTTTGGCCCTTGGTTTTCCGATATTTACAGTCACCAATTTTAAGTTTAAATTACTTTTATTTATAAGAACTATAATGAAATTTGCAACAAATACAACTGGTTAACTACTATCTAATTCTTAAGGAAATAAACAGGAAGAACCCTTGCAAGAGTGTATGCATGTATGAGAGTGTGTGCATGTATGTGAGTGTGCGCATGTAAGAGAGTGTGTGCATGTATGTGAGTGTGTGCATGCAAGAGAGTTTGCGCATGTATGAGTGTGCATGTATGAGAGCATGTGCATGTATGAGAGCGTGCACATGTATGAGTGTGTCTGGGAAATGGAGTTGGTGTAATTTAAATCCAATTAATAAATCTTGAATATAACAAAAACCCTACTGGCAGGCCTGCAGCGATGTGGTTGGCTCATAACTAAGTTGGCCGAGCAAGGCACTCAGTTGAAGGGCAAATAGGGATGGGCAACAAACACGGGGTTTGTCAGTGAAACCCACATTCCATGAAAGAGTAAAGAAAAAAACGAGTATGGGCCAAATGGCCTCCTTCTGTACTGTATGATTCAAACAATGACAGGAACTGACTGGGAATTGGTACAATACAAAGTATGGGCTGCAAAACTTTGAGTGCATTAATGAGGTTGGATGATGGAAGTGCAGCCAGGAGACCCTGGAAGTGACAAATTGGCCCTTATTTGAATTAAAGAATTTAAATCCTGATCTTTCCCCGCCCCCCTTCACAACGTGAATGACACTTACGTTTATTCCATCAAGGCATGTGCCGCCATTCAAACAGAGCTTTAAAGAGCATTTATTCACATTGATTTCGCAGTTGTGCCCAGTGAACGCAGCTGGGCAATCACATGCATATCCCGGCATTGTATTCCGACACACTCCCCCATTGAGACAGGGCAGCAAATCACAGCTCCTCAACAGCACCTCACAAAGGGATCCTTTAAAAGACAGTATCACAGTTAGTTTCAGAGCAGACATTGAGAGCTGAGTATCACTTTTGTCAATATTATAACAGCTATTATTCCTTTCATAACAAATGGCAGAAAGAAGTCTGTGTGACACGTTTGCCATTTTCAGCAAATCAGATTCCCCAGACACTATCCAAAGACAGGAAGAGAGTGGAGTTTGAATAGGGTGAATATAAGAAGCACATTCATGCACAAATGAATGTCTCAATTAACTGTGCGCATGGTCTGATACCCAACTCTCAACACATGAGCAAACCATGCTCTGCTTTATAATAACTATGCAGGAATGTTTCAATAATTGCAATTTTTATGATCCTGAAGACTTGAAGCATTAGTTCCTGGTGCACATAAGTGGCACTTTAGGTTTTAAACAGTAGCATGCACAATTGAGAAGGAAGTTCTGACAGTGGGTGGAATTTTCCTCCCCCTCCACGGCGCGTTCTGCAGCAGTGGAGAGCGGCTCATCAGTGGCTGGTGGCGGGATCTTCTTGTCCTGCCATTGTCAGCGGCATTTCCTTTTGAATGCACCCCTCGCTACCGCGAAAGCCGCAGCAGGGGCATGCCGGAGGCAGGACCGTAAGATCCTGCCAGCATGAACGGCCATTAAATCCCGCCCTATACAGCCACAATATTACCGATGTGAATTGGATCATGAGTTTGTCAAGACCACAATTTAATGAATTAGGTGAACGATAAGAATACGGTTGAGAGCTGGTACATTCTGAATTACACCTGAAAGGGTGCTGGAAACCGATTTACCAACAACATTGCAGAAATTCGATCAATATTTAAAGGCTGGAAGGAGTGGGACAGGGCAGGGAATGAGACTAATTGGATAGCTGTTTAAAGAGCCAGCAAAGGCAGAATCGGCTGAATGGCCTCCTTCTGTGTTGTCAGAATCTATGATTGGAAGATTTAGAGTCAAAGAATGAAGATGACAAAACTGAGTTTGAAGCCATTGCAGGGAAAGCAGAGCAGAAGGCTAACACCAGAGAGAATTTCCCTGCTCTTCATCAAAATAGGATCTTTTATATCTGGCTGAGAGGGCAAGGCGAGCACTCATTTGAACACGTAATCTGAAAAAAAATGACGCTGAAAATGTAGCATTCCTTTAGTGTGGCACTGAAAAACAAACATACTGTTATTTCAACCTACAGGTGATTCTTGACTAAAATAAAGACATGAAAAAGCGTGGAAGTAGAAGCAAACCATTTTCCCAGTCAAGTTCATGTATATCATGGGGTATACACTTCCATATAGTCCATCTAAGTAGCTGGGAGGAAGTTCCTGCGCAAATATCCCTTAATGCCCAATGCTCCTGAATCCACTGTCTCCACTTCTCAATCTAGGCCAATTGCCCTGCATAAAGAACATCCAAACCAGGTTTAAAAACACGGCAAAGCTCAAAAACCCTTCTGGCCAGTCAGTTCCTCCTGTCGTGTACTGTTGCCGGGCAGATTCAAAAATAAGCTGTGGCACCTATGGGGTTATCTGACCATTGCTTTCATAGGTTAAATAGGCACTCACCTATTTTTAGCAGGATCTTTAAACAGGGACTAAGTCACCTTCATACAATATTATAACAGCCAGAAATGGGGTTTGGTTGCTCCAATTCCATTTTGAAGAACCCAAGTCACACAACATCAGGCTACTTGTGGTCTAACACACAGGACATATGTTTTAGTTAGTGTGTTGGTCTCCAATGGGGCGGCATTTCTCCAGCGACACATTAGGAAGTTTCACTGATTGAGCAGCTATTGCTTTACTCTGAAATTTGAAAGTAAGATTTGTTATAACCATGCAAAACATCAGTGTCAGTCAGGGCCAACGGAATGCATGGAACTCACACTGCACACAGTGTAATAACTGAAGCTTCAGCTGGCCCAACCATCAAGCCATCTAACCATCATTCACGCGAGACAGTTTCAAGGAGCAGTAATTTATAACGTGTTGACTACCGATGCCACAAGAGTATATTCGCAATGACAGGAAATATAGAACAGATCTCAGCGTGAATCAATAAGAAAAAAACAAAACTGCTGAAAAGAAAATCACACAAACACCAGAAAACATTCCTGTGTCCTGCTGTGATTAAAATTCTGGACTTAATCGACAGTGGGGAGGAATCTTCTGACCCTCCCTTTATGGCGGGAGGGAATGTTGGAGGGGGCGGAAAATTGAAGGGAGGGTCCCAACACGGCTTTTATGCGGATGTGATATGCCATTCAGGTCTCTCTGGGCTCGAACATCCCTCCACGCAAGAAAGTGGGCATGACATCAAATCAGCGGAGTATTTAACAGGTTTTTAAAAACGGGGAACTGGCGGACAGAACCTGCCGGAGGCACACAGGTGTCATGATATCCATATTTACATATCATGGTGCAATCACACACACACACTGATGGACAGGTCGACAGTCCAATCAACACACATGCAACATCACAGCCAATCACCAGTGAGAGCACGCGCACTATAAAACAGGGAACACCACAGTTACCGCTCATTCCAGCAGAAGATAGCTCAGAGCACAGAGCTCACAGCGCGCCACTCAGACATACACCATGTGCTGAGTGCCTCTCTAAGATAGTGCTAGGGCTGGGTCCACAGGTTAACTGGTGAAGTACGAACCACAGCCAGAAGTTAACAGTTGTTATTATTCAGAACAATAAAACAGAGTTGTACCATCTGCAACCGTGTTGGTTCGTTTGTATATCGGAACACCCAACACGACATGGTACCAGGTTTCGAAACTCCCCATCAACTGTGAGACCTACCTGCACCTCTTCAGAGATACACCATCCTGCGCCATGGACAGCATCAGCCCGCTGCAGCCGCTCCAAATCGCTGGAAATCTCGGCGTCAACTGGAAGCTGTTTAAACAGCGCTTCCAGCTCTTTCTAGAAGCCACAGACAGGGAGAATGCATCAGACACCAGGAAGATCGCCCTCCTCCTCTCCACGGCAGGGCAACACGCCATCCACATCTACAACTCCCTGGCATTCGCGGAAGGCGAGGACAAATATATGAATAGGATGGGAATAGAAGGATACGGACCCAGGAAGTGTAGAAGATTGTAGTTTAGTCGGGCAGTATGGTCGGCACGGGCTTGGAGGGCCGAAGGGCCTGTTCCTGTGCTGTACATTTCTTTGTTCTTTGTTCTTTGAAGTACAAGACGGTCCTTCTAAAACTTGAGCAGCTCTTCAGCGTCGAAGTGAATGAGAGCTTTGAGAGGTACCTCTTCCAGCAGCACCTGCAGGGTAAGGATGAGCCTTTTCAATCCTTTCTGACACACCTCCGTATCCTCGCGCAGTCCTGCGGCTATGAGGTCACCTCCGATTCCATGATATGGGACCAGATAGTTTTTGGGGTCACCTCGAACACCCTACGCCAGCAGCTCCTCAAAATAAAGAGCCTTACCCTAGCCACCGCCATCGAAACCGGCGTCCTCCATGAAAACGCGACCAGCCGGTACTCCCAATTCCAGGCGGCCGAATCGGCACGGCAGGGGTCCGACGAGGCAGAGCAGGTCCAGTCGATCGAGTTCCTCCCGGCCCGCGGCCTGGACGAGGGCAGCCATTTTGTGCACTTTCCGAGGCCTCCCGCGCTTGTACGCGCCAGAATAGGGGACATCGGTGCAGAGGGGTGTGACGCGTGGACGTGCTCTACGCAGGACCGAACTGCGCATGCGTTATGGCGCAATGAACGCCATGACATCGTCACTACGTGCGGCATCTGTGGATCCGCACATTTAAAGCGGTAATGTCCAGCCATAACTCGACAATGCCTCCGCTGTGGCAAGATGGGCCACTACGCTGTCTGCTGTCGAGCAGCTCAACCTGCCAACGCTCCGCAATTCCGCCAGCCTCGCAGGGACGTGCGGGGCATTCAGCCTCTATACACCGTGTCATACCCTGATGACGTACAGACCCGTGATACCGACGACCGGGAAGCCTTCCGCGTTGCGGTAATAGACAGAAATCGGATGTCCCCAAGTAGGACCCACCAGCCGATGCCAGTGCACAGCGTTCATCCGGGCGATGAATGGTGTGCCATCCTAACGGTCAACCCGAATTCGTCGCCCACCTACCCGGCTGGACTTATGAGCCTGTTTGCACATTGGACTCACTGAATTGTTGTGCAACAATGTTAACTTGTTTCTCTTTTTTTTGTCGTTCCAGGAGTTCTCTTTCGATATTTGATGATTGCACTTGTTTTGTTTGTGGTACAACCTCGTTGCTATGTTGCACCTGACACCTTCCAATGTATATAGCTTAGCCTCATATACATGTTGTAAATATTGCACACACATACTCAGTCGCACTCAGTACACACCAATATTTATTACCATGTAGGCACATATTCTTGTGAAAAGGGGGGGGGGGATGTCATGATATCCATATTTACATATCATGGTGCAATCACACTGATGGACAGGTCGACGGACCAATCAACACACATGCAACATCGCAGCCAATCACCAGTGAGAGCACATGCACTATAAAACAGGGAACACCACAGTTCCTGCTCATTCCAGCAGGCGATAGCTCAGAGCTCAGAGCTCACAGCATGCCACTCAGACATACACCATGTGCTGAGTGCCTCTCTAAGATAGTGTTAGGGCTGGGTCCACAGGTTAACTGGTGAAGTACGAACCACAGCCAAAAGTTAACAGTTGTTATTATTCAGAACAATTAAACAGAGATGTACCATCTGCAACCGTGTTGGTTCGTTTGTATATCTGAACACCCAACACAACAACAGGTATGTGCAGCCCCCAGCGGGAGAGGATCGCACCCGAGCAATACCCTAGCACTGCAGTGTCTGGGCAGTGCTAGGTGCTTCCGTGGGGGAGGTGCCATGGGAGGGGGGGGGGGGGGGGGAGGAGTTCCTCAATGTTGGAGGGCGGGGGACGGGTTTCTGTTTCCACGCAGTCCATGTTTTATTTATTTAGCCATTTTTATTTTTTATTCTTTTGAATGCCGGGATTGCTGGCAGGGCGGGCTCATTCAGACCCCACCCCCGCCAGCCTGACATCGTGGCACCCGGCTCCTGGATTTTTCTTTCTGAAGTATACAAACCACGGTGGGAAAAGCTGCAGCGCTGCCTGCGGGCAGGATACCACTTTTCCCGCCCGAGCTGACACTGAAAATAAATGAGAAAATTCCACCCAGTGCAACTGCTGGAAATTTCTACTTAAAGTGGAGATGGAGCCACAATATTGAGCCATTATATGTTAAAGCATACATACTGATAGTCAGCAGAAACAACAGAGGAATTTTGCAATTAAATATGCATGCACTTTAGCTCGGTCTTTTCTGCGGGATTTTCCAATATGATTAGGTATAAATGAAGAGAATTTCCACCACAATTGTGAAAGATAATGTGAGGCAGAAATATTTTATTCAGAGAATTTCCGAGTGCAGGGCACAGTGTCACTGATGGTGGGATTGACTTGGCTTCCTGGGAGGGAGTGTTAACTGCCAAGCCCATTCAGGATTGGGCCCAACTTGGACCACTAGTTCAAATTTAAAAAAACTGCTGCTATGGTCCCTCGATGCAGTAACAAGCCCACTCATGTTTTACATTGGAATTGAGGAAGCATAGTGAATCAAAAGCAGGAGGTAAGAGCTAAAGCTGAAGTCTGTGGCTGGTGGGGGGGGGGGGGGGGGGTCTGTAGCTGGTGGGGGGTAAAAGATAGTCTTACTTTTTTGTGGAGGGACATTGTGCCTCCACTCGGAGGTTGTTTAGTCAGTAAATGCCACAAAGCCAATGCCATTGTGCTCAGCATGTTGATGTTCTTATCCCACTCACCCTGGCCATTGGTTGTTGAAATCTTGATGAAGAAGGTAGTGGAGTACTGCTAATGTCCCTTGACTAATAATCCAGAGGCCCAGGCTAATTCCCAACATGGCAGCTTGTGGAATTTAAATTCAATTAATAAATAATCACTAATGTCCTTCAGGGAAGGAAATCTGCCATCCTTACCTGGTCTGGCCTGCATGTGACTCCCATCCCACAGCAAAGTAGTTGACTCTTAAATTCCCTCTGAAATGGCTGAGCAGACACTCAGTTCAAGGGTAATTAGGGATGGACAACAAATGTTGGCTTCGCCAACGATGCCCACAGCCCGTGAAATAATAATTTAAAAAATATATTTTATTTCAAACATCATAAAATTCTCACATACAAAGGCATAACTATATAATACAGTTGTCATTTTTATTTTAACAATGTAACAGCAACAACCCTAAATCCCCTATCCCTCCTCAGACCGACTATCCTCCCTCCCTCACCCTTTCCCCTCCCAACCTGCCTGCCTCATCCCCCGAACTGCTGGCCACGAATAGGTCCTTAAAGAAAGTGATGAACGGCATCCACCAGGAATAGAACTTTTCTTCCGAGCCTCTGGGAGGCTGACACCTCAATAATCGCCACCAGTGGACACTGCTCTAGCTTGACTTCAAAGATCTCTGACACGGTCTCAAAAAATGAGACCCAGAATGCAACTAGCTTGGGGAAGGACCAGAACATATGCGAGTGATTTGCAGGCCCCCCTGAAAAACGCTCACATCTGGCCTCCACCCCAGGGAAGAATCCACTCATACCCATCCTAGTTAAGTGCACTCTATGTACTAATTTAAACTGCATCAGGCTCAGCCGAGTGCAGCAGGAGGTAAAGTTCACCCTATGCAAGATGTCACTCCACACCCCTCCCTCTAGCCCTAGGCCCAGCTCTTCTTCCCACTACCCCTCTTCTTGCAATAGTTTCCCCATCTCCAACAAACACTCATACATATCGGAGATCTTCCCTTGCCCCATCTCATCTCATGACAGCAGCCTAACTATCAGTGTGGGTCTTGGCAACTGGGGGAATGAAGACAGCTCTTTACGAATAAAGTTCCTCATCTGCAAACACTTAAATGCAATCGTCCTCAGTAGTTGAAATTTCTCCTTTAGATCCGCAAACCTACCTTCCACAAACAAATCCCTGAACCTCTCAATCCTTTTTCTCCTCCAGACCTTGTACATTGCATCCAGCCCTGATGGTGTAAGCCTATGATTATCACAAATTGGCGACAGTAATGACATGTCCCCCAATCCAAAATGTTGCCCAAACTGGTTCCGAACTCTTAAAGATGTCACTACCACTGGGCTCGTTGAGACTGGATGGGGAGAATGGAAGAGGGGCTGAGGCAATGCCCTTTGACACGACCCTACACAAGAGACCTCCTCCATCCGTCCCCACCCCTCATCTGCTCCTCAAACCACCTTCGCACTTTCCCAATGTTCACCGCCCAGTTATAGAGCATCAGGTTGGTTAGAGTCAACCCACCCGATCGTCTCCCCCTCTGCAGGAGTCTTTCCCACCCAGACAAAGGCAGAGATGAACCCATCATGAAATATCTTTGGCTAACAGGGTTAAGGAAAATCCCAAAGCCTTTTATTCGTATACAAGGAGCAAGAGGGTCACTAGAGAAAGGATTGGCCCACTCAAAGACAAAAGAGGGAATTTATGCGTGGAGTCAGAGGAAACGGGTGAGATTCTTAATGAGTACTTTGCATCGGTATTCACCAAGGAGAGGGACATGACGGATGTTGAGGCTAGGGATGGATGTTTAAATACTCTAGGTCAAGTCGGCCTAAGGAAGGGGGACGTTTTGGGTATTCTAAAAGGCATTAAGGTGGACAAGTCCCCAGGTCCAGATGGGATCTATCCCAGGTTACTGAGGGAAGCGAGGGACGAAATAGCTGGGGCCTTAACAGATATCTTTGCAGCATCCTTGAGCACGGGTGAGGTCCCGGAGGACTGGAGAATTGCTAATGTTGTCCCTTTGTTTAAGGGTAGCAGGGATAATCCAGGGAATTATAGACCTGTGAGCTTGACGACAGTGGTAGGCAAACTGTTGGAGAATATACTGAGGGTTAGGATCTATTCACATTTGGAAGAAAATAGACTTATCAGTGATAGGCAGCATGGTTTTGTGCAGGGAAGGTCATGTCTTACAAACCTAATAGAATTCTTTGAGGACGTGACAAAGTTAATTGAGGAGGGAAGGGCTGTAGATGTCATATACATGGACTTCAGTAAGGCGTTTGATAAAGTTTCCCATGGCAGGTTGATGGAAAAAGTGAAGTCATATGGGGTTCAGGGTGTACTAGCTCGATGGGTAAAGAACTGGCTGGGCAACAGGAGACAGAGAGTAGTGGTGGAAGGGAGTGTCTCAAAATGGAGAAAGGTGACTAGTGGTGTCCAACAGGGATCTGTGCTCGGACCACTGTTGTTTGTGATATACATAAATGATCTGGACGAAGGTATAGGTGGTCTGATTAGCAAGTTTGCAGATGATACTAAGATTGGTGGAGTTGCAGATAGCGAGGAGGACTGTCAGAGAATACAGCAAAATATAGATAGATTGGAGAGTTGGGCAGAGAAATGGCAGATGGAGTTCAATCCAGACAAATGCGAGGTGATGCATTTTGGAAGATCTAATTCAAGAGTCCTGGGGAAAATTGATGTAGAGAGAGATTTGGGAGTTCAGGTCCATTGTACCCTGAAGGTGGCAATGCAGGTCGATAGAGTGGTCAAGAAGGCATACAGCATGCTTGCCTTCATCGGACGGGTATTGAGTACCAGAGTTGGCAGGTCATGTTACAGTTGTATAGGACTTTGGTTAGGCCACATTTGGAATACTGCGTGCAGTTCTTGTTGCCACATTACCAGAAGGATGTGGATGCTTTAGAGAGGGTGCAGAGGAGGTTCACCAGGATGTTGCCTGGTATGGAGGGTGCTAGCTATGAAGAAAGGTTGAGTAGATTAGGATTGTTTTCGTTGGAAAGGCGGAGGTTGAGGGGGGACCTGATTGAAGTCTACAAAATTACGATATGGACAGGGTGGATAGCAACAAGCTTTTTCCAAGAGTGGGGGTGTCCATTACAAGGGGTCACGATTTCAAGATGAGAGGGGGAAAGTTTAAGGGAGGTGTACGTGGAAAGTTTTTTATGCAGAGGGTGGTGGGTGCCTGGAATGCTTTGCCAGCGGAGGTGGTAGAGGCGGGCACGATAGCATCATTCAAGATGCATCTCGGCAGATATATGAACGGGTGGGGAACAGAGGGAAGTAGATCCTTGGAAAATAGGCGACAGGTTTAGATAAAGGATCTGGATCGGCGCAGGCTGGGAGGGCTGAAGGGCCTGTTCCTGTGCTGTAATTTTGTTTGTTCTTTGTTCAAACACTCGAGTGAAAAAAGATATAGGGAGAAAGATCGGAAGACTCTGGAACACAAATTGAAACCTCAGCAAAATGTTAATTTTGACCACAAGTACTCTACCCGCCTAAGATAGTGGAAGGGCATTCCACCTCTTCAGGTGCCCCTTCACCTCCTCCACCAGACTGGCCAAGTTCAGCTTATACAACAGTGCTCAATTGTGCGCCATCTGAATCCCTAAATATCTAAACTTTGTTTATGCCAGTTTCTTCCCCAGAGAATTTACTGGGAAGATTTTGCTCTTGCTCATATTCAATCTGTACCTGAGAAGGATCCGAATTTTGTCAATTCTCCATAATTTCTCCCATACTTGCGAAAGGATCAGAGATGAACAACAACAAATTGTCCGTGTAAAGGGACACTCCATGTTCCTCACCCCACCTCTCAATACATTTCCAATCCCCTGATGATCGAAGTAGAATGGCCAATGGTTCAATCGCTAGCACGAACAATAGTGGGAACAGCGGGCATCCCTCTCATGCCCTTGTGTAGTCTGAAATATCCTGAGCTCACAGCATTGATCCAGACACTAGCCATGGGGATATTATATAGCAGTTTCACCCAGGAAATAAAAGTAGAACCAAACCCAAATCGCCCCAAGACCTCGAAGAGGTACCTCCCCTCCATCCAATCAAAAACCTTCTCTGCATCCATGGAGATGATTACCATTGGCATCTGCTCCACAGAGGGCATCATGACCATATTCAAAGGCCTCCTGATGTTGGCCGACAACTGTTGACCGCTGACAAATCCTGTCTGGTCCCCGCAGATCACCCCCAGCAGGTCCACCTCCAAATGTTTCGCTAGAACCTTAGCTTGTATTTTCTTATCAGTATTTAATAGCAAAATAAGACTGTAAGAACCACACAGGGGAATGATTGTCCTTTTTTGGGATTAGAGAAATAGAGTCTTGCGTCAGTGTGACCTGCAGCAACCTCTTTAGAAGTGAGTTGTTGAACATTCCCAGTAAGTGCAGGGCCAACAACGCTGCAAAATGTTTGTAAAATTCTGCCGGAAAACCATCCGGCCCCAGTGCTTTCCCCGATTGCATGAAACTAACAGAGTCCACAACTTCCTCCAATGCCAACCGTGTCTCCAGTCTCTCCCACTTCATCCTTTCTACCACTGGGATGATCAATCCATCCAAAAATTGCTCCATCTCCAAGCCATCCTCCGGTGGTTCGGACATGTACAGCCCTCAATAAAGAACTTCAAAAGCTCCATTAATCTTGTCCGGGGCAGTAACCAACTCTCCTCCCTCATCTTTAACCTGGGCTATTTCCCATGTGGCTGCCAGCCTTCTCAATTAGTGAGCAACAATCGACTGGCTTTATCCCCGTACTCATAAAATGTCCCTCACGAACAATGAAGCTGGCAAATGGTATTCCCCATCGATTCAAGCTCAAACATCATTTGTAGCCTTTCTCTCCTCCAATACCTCTGCCACAGGTCCGAGGTGTACTGCAGATCCACCGCCAAGATTAAGTCCACCAATCTCTGTCTTTTAGCCCTGCCAGCCTCATCCTTGTGGGCCATATACAATATTATTTCCCCTATGATCATGGGGACATGATCTCCCCATTTTGGTTGGAATCTATGTAATTCCCTATGGTCGAAGTCACCCTTTCAAAAGGCCCCTTATCTGTCAGGAGTGATGTGTCCAACCTCCATTGGCTTGGCCCGTCTCCAGTTGTATATCCACACAGTGTGGAGCATGGTCCGATATTACAAACGCCGAGTACCCAACTCCCACCACCCCCGGAGTAATGCTTTTCTCTCGATGAAGAAATCTATTCTGCCCCCAGGGTCCGTCTAAATTCTAGTCGCCATAACTGCCATCCTGCTGTTGATCAAGATCGTCACTCCTCTCGACCTTGAGTCAAAATTTGTGTGGAACATCTGTCCCACCCACCCTTTCCTCAGTCTCGCCTGATACTCTAATTCGCAAATGTGTCTCCTGCAAGAAGACTTCCTCTGCGTTCAAAGTACTCAAATGAGTAAACATCAGGGATGTTTTAACCGGACCATTTAGTCCCCCCTAATGTTCCACGCAACCAACCTAGTGGGGGCCTCCAAACCCTCTCTCTAGTAGTGTCAGCCAGATCCCGTGTGTGAGGACCTCCAACTGGGCCCCAACCTACCTTGATCCAGGCCCACCCAAGATGGATGCCGCCTCCACACTCACATAAACCTATATATAAAGAAACCCTTGTCGCCAGCATTTTATCTACCCTCCCTATCCTGACCCCCCCTCCAGCTATACACCAACACCCAACCCCCACCCTTCCAAACATCTGCTAACCACCTCTCCAAGATAAGCACCCAGTCACTCCCCATCCCACTCCCAGCACAGAAATCCCAACCAACCTAAACCCATTACCCCACCCAACAAACTATTCTCACCCCAAGCATCCAGCCACAGCCCCCATCCACACTTTGCTTCTGTTAACTAGCAAGACCGCTAGTCACGTGACCTCTGTCCAGCAAGTCAGAAAGAGAGAGAAAAAAAAAAAAGGAAAACCCAACCAGAAAGAGTCAGACACCCACTTACCCCAATCCCTCATCCAAAAAAAACCCAAAAACTACATATTAGGCAAAAAAAAAAGAAAGAGTCCGCAGCCCTCACTGATAAATCAACTACTCCATACTATTATGTGCGAGGAGAAGAAGAGAACAGAACCCCACGTAGCTAAAACACAAACAGGAACTATGAACATGAAAAATTTGTAAAGCTCAAACCCCAGAACCACAATCAATTCTCTTCTGGTCACTCCACCTGACAAAGTCATTTGCTTCCTCCAGTGTCTTAAAGTAATGGTCCTTGTTTTTAAACGTGACCCTCAATCAAGCTGGGTACCATTACAAATCGCACCTCATTTTTGCAAAGTGCCATCTTGGCCTTGTTGAACCCAACTCATTGCTTTGCCAGTTCCTCCCTGATGTTGTGGTAAATTTGAATACGGTGCCCTTCCAAATAGCTTTCGCTCGTGGCCTTCGCCCAGGGCAGCACGGTAGCACAGTGGTTAGCACAGTTGCTTCACAGCTCCAGGGTCCCAGGTTCGATTCCTGGCTTGGGTCACTGTCTGTGCAGAGTCTGCATGTTCTCCCCGTGTCTGCGTGGGTTTCCTCCGGGTGCGCCTGTTTCCTCCCACAGTCCAAAGACGTGCAGGTTAGGTGGATTGGCCATGATAAATTTCCCTTGGTGTCCAAAAAGGTTAGATGGGGTTACTGGGTTATGGAGATAGGGTGGAGATGTGGGCTTAGATAGGGTGATATTTCCAAGGGCTGGTGCAAATTTGATGTGCCGAATTGCTTCCTTCTGCACTGTAAATTCTATGATCTATGATTTCAAGATCTGCTCATCAAGAAATATATTAAGTGGACTTTGACTGCCAGCGGTGGTACCCTGGATTTTGGTTTCTGTCATAGAGATTGGTGGGCCCGGTCCACTTCAGGAGGGTTTGAAACGACCCTCCCACCAAATTCCTGAGCATCTTCGCCACAAATTGTGGCACTTGTGCCTTCGATGCCTTGCAGTAGCCCGACAATCCATATATGGCAGCACGGCAGCATAGTGGTTAGCACAGTTGCTTCACAGCTCCAGGGTCCCAGGTTCGATTCCCGGCTGGGTCACTGTCTGTGCGGAGTCTGCACGTTCTCCCAGTGTCTGTGTGGATTTCCTCCGGGTGCTCCGGTTTCCTCCCACAGTCCAAAGATGTGCGGGTAAGGTGGATTGGCCATGCTAAATTGCCCTTAGTGGCCAAAAAATGTTAAGTGGGGGTTACTGGGTTACGGGGATAGGGTAGATACGTGGGCTTCAGTAGGGTGCTCTTTGTAAGGGCCGGTGCAGACTCGATGGGCCGAATGGCCTCCTTCTGCACTGTAAATTCTATGATATCTATGATACTTCGGGACCTGGGGCTGTTCTCTTACCTCTTAAAACCTTTTGGGTCTCCGCCATCAACAAAACCTCAGCTTCCGAAGTGGCAATCCCGTCACTATGATCCAATCCATCCACCTCACAGATATTCGTGCCTTGTGCCTCCATCCACTGCTCTACCCTCTCCAAGGTTGACCAAAGGGGGGCCACCACTTCCTTGATTGCTCTGGGAAGATCTTCTGCCATCCACGGTCTTTGTTTATGGAACCCCCTACACGGAATTCCACCAATTTCTCCAATGGCTCCAGAGAAGGCGTCAACGAATCAGAGGGTTCTGCCATGTTTTCCTTTCCTCACCACGAGGTACTGCCAAATTTGATGGTTCCCCCTTCAGGAGAGACCCATCAGTTTAAATTCGCTTCCCCTTTTAAAAAGAATTATACCCGTAAATTGGGTGACAGGGGCAAAAAGCACGTCGCTGAGCGGGAGCGGGAGTACACGAACGCTCACCGCATCGCTGAACCAGAAGTCTCCTGAAAGAATAAATTTAAGTCAGGATGAAATTGTAAACATTCCAAATGCAAATTGATGTTCCAAACCTTCTGCTCGTGACACACATTTAACCCCCTGTTGGTATGAAATTAATAGCAATCTTAAATCTAATTCCAAATTTTGATCTTCACTCAATATCATTAGTGTCAAAATTTACCTCCTGCACACCAGGTACTTGTATGTGACAGTAATGAAAGGTCACCACCAGTTTGTTGACCTTTCCAATAATGCATCTGACAGGAATAAAATGTTGTAGAAACTCTAGTTTAGGAGGGACTCACAAAAATTTATGTTTCAGAGATTTTCCAGACTACGACAGCAGACGGAATAACAATCTGGTGGTTTAAAAAAAACATTTAGGGTACCCAATTCATTTTTTCCAATTAAGGGGCAATTTAGCATGACCAATCCACCTAGCCTGCACATCTTTCTTTTTTTGGGTTGTGGGGGCAAAACCCACGCAAACACGGGGAAAATGTGCAAACTCCACACGGACAGTGACCCAGAGCCAGGATCGAACCTGGGACCTCGACGCTGTGAGGCTGCAGGGCCAACCCACTGCGCCACCGTGCTGCCCACAATCTGGTAGTTTTAAAAGGTTTTCTCGAGATTGCATCTGCTTGCTACATTTATTAAAAAATAGATCAAAGAAAATCTATTTTTATTTACTGAGGTAACTCATTTTATATTGACTAGAAATAGCAAAGTGATGTGAATTTTTTTTAAAAAGTAAACAGAATAAAGCTTTTTATAAAACTGTTGTTTTCAGATGAAAATTGAGTCAAAGGCGTTCGAAACGGTGATTTATGTCAAGTGCACAGTACAAATATGAAGTACAATTTCATAAAGTTCCCAATTCTATTTGGCAATGCACATTAGCAAACTAATAACTGAAGAATCACTTTTATCTATGTTTACGGCGCCTTCCTTTTGGCGCATACTAAAAGGAAATGGACAATCATGCCACTAGAAATTTCACATTTCCTTTTCTTTGTTGATAGGTCGGTAAAACACAAAGTGCACCGACACCTTTGGAGTTCTTCATGTGAATCAGGAAGTGCTAATGATGGCTTTATTTCATCATTTATTTATATTGACGAACAGCAGCATGCCTACTGTTATGTTTCTGGGTCTCTTTGGCTCATTGCCTGCACCTTCAGCCTCTCTGTTGTATTTCAGACTGTTTACATCTGTTTGTTCCACAATAATTGCAGCAGGTTTTTCAATCCTGTCAGGCCAACGTAAAATGTTCAGGTTATTTCCCTTAGGTGGGCATGAAGGTAGTGGAAGGCACATATCCAGATTTGCAATATGCACTCTTGGCCAGTGATACTGGACACCCACAGTGGGCCTTTATGCAACTACCCGCAAGCATTCTACTTCAAAGAGGGCACTGTTGAATATGGAGCGGGCATAGAGGGCAATAACAACCTGAAGTACAATAAAAGGAATAAGAACCCAAAGCAGTTGGGAGGTATTGCAGAGACATAGCGGCAGAGAAATCTACAGGACAGAAAAGGCCCTTCGGCCCATCATGGGTGTGCTGGTCATAAACTATCACCTAACCATTCTAATCCCATTTTCACTTGGCCCATAGCCTTGAATGACTTGGCATTGCAAGTGCACATCTAAATACTTATTAAATATTATTAGGGTTTCTGCTTCCATCCCCCTTTCAGACAGTGAATTACAGACTCCCACCACCCTCTGGGAGAAAAGGTTTTTACTCACATCCCCTCTAAACCCCCTGCCCCTTACCTTAAACCTATTTTCTCTCCTACTGTCCCATAGAGTGGAGAAATTGTGGAACTCGCTACCACAGAGTGTGGTTTGAGGCAAAATGTGCAAATGAATTTAAGGGGAAGCTAGAGAAACATATGATGGAGAAAGAAATAGAATGTTATGGGCGGCACAGTGGTTAGCGCTGCTTCCTCCAGCACCAGGGACCCGGGTTCAATTCTGACCTAGGGTAACTGTGTGGACTCTGCATGTCTCCCTGTGTCTGCGTGGGTTTTCTCCCACAGTCCAAAGATTCGCAGGTTAGATGGGATTACGGGGATAAAGCGGAGGAGTGGGCCATGTACAGTGCTCTTTCAGAGGAACAGTGCAGACCCGATGGGCCGAATGGCCTCCTTCTACATTGTAGGGATTCTATAAAAGTATGTTGATAGGTTAGATGAGTAATGTGGTGGAGGCTCATATGTAGCACAATCAGTGGTATAGACCAAATGGGCTGAATGGCCTGTTTCTATGCTGCAAGTTCGATGTAATTTACCTAAACATGGTTAAATTGATTTTTCTTGATTCGTAAGTTTGCAGACGACACAAAGGTTGGTGGAATTGCGGATAGCGATGAGGACTGTCAGAGGATACAGCAGGATTTAGATCATTTGGAGACTTGGGCAGAGAGATGGCAGATGGAGTTTAATCTGGACAAATGTGAGGTAATGCATTTTGGAAGGTCTAATGCAGGCAGGGAATATACAGTGAATGGTAGAACCTTCAAAAGTATTGACAGTCAGAGAGATCTAGGTGTACAGGTCCACAGGTCACTGAAAGGGGCAACACAGGTGGAGAATGTAGTCAAGAAGGCATACGGCATGCTTACCTTCATTGGCCGGGGCATTGAGCATAGAAATTGGCAAGTCACGTTTTCATAGAATTTACAGTGCAGGAGGCCATTCGGCACATCGAGTCTGCACCGGCTCATGAAAAGAGCACCCTACCCAACCACACACCTCCACCCTATCCCCATAACGCAGTAACCTCACCCAACTAAGGGCAATTGTGGACACTACGGGCAATTTAGCATGGCCAATCCACCTAACCTGCACATCTTTGGACTGTGGGAGGAAACCGGAGCACCCGAAGGAAACCCACGCACACAGGGAGAACGTGCAGACTTCGCACAGACAGTGACCCAAGCCGGGAATCGAAGCTGGGACCCTGGAGCTGTGAAGCAATTGTACTAATCACTATGCTACCGTGTTGCAGCTGTATAGAACTTTAGTTAGGCCACACTTGGGAGTATCGTGCTCAATTCTGGTCGCCACACTACCAGAAGGATGTGGAGGTTTTAGAGAGGATGCAGAAGAGATTTACCAGGATGTTGCCTGGTATGGAGGGCATTAGCTATGAGGCGAGGTTGAATAAACTCGGTTTGTCCTCACTGGATCGACGGAGGTTGAGGGGCGACCTGATAGAGGTCTACAAAATTATGAGGGGCATAGACAGAGTGGATAGTCAGAGCTTTTTCCCAGGGTAGAGGGGTCAATTACTGGGGGGCATAGGTTTAAGGTGCAATGGGCAAGGTTTAGGGGAGATGTACGAGGCAAGTTTTTTTTTTTTTTTACACAGAGGGTAGTGGGTGCCTGGCACTCACTGCCGGAGGAGTGGTGGAAGCAGGGACGATAGTGATGTTTAAGGGGCATCTTGACAAATACATGAATAGGATGGGAATAGAGGGATATGGACCCTGGAAGTGCAGAAGATTTTAGTTTAGACGGGTAGCATAGTCGGCACAGGCTTGGAGGGCCGAAGGGCCTGTTCCTGTGCTGTACTTTTCTTTGTTCTTTGTTTGTTGTTCTTCAGAAGCCAAGTGGGAAAGGGTCACACCGAGACTGTAAACAATAGGCCAGTAGCAGAAATAATGATTGGATGATAAATTTTAATAGTTAGCAAGTTGTAGAAGCAAGTCAATACCAAAAGAGCTTGACACAGTCTATATTAGGATAGACGAGAGCCAGTCAAAAACACATGGACCATAATGCTGGCAGTAATGCTGGATTGTGCTACCGTGCTGGTAGGGCAGTACGGTAGCACAAGTGGATAGCACTGTGGCTTCACAGTGCCAGGGTCCCAGATTCGATTCCCCACTGGGTCTCTGTCTGTGCGGAGTCTGCACGTTCTCCCAGTGTCTGCGTGGGTTTCCTCCGGGTGCTCCGGTTTCCTCCCACAGTCTAAAGACATGCAGGTTAGGTGGATTGGGCATGACAAATTGCCCTTAGTGACCAAAAAGGTTAGGAAGGGTTATTGGGTTACTGGGATAGGGTGGAAGTGAGGGCTTAAGTGGGTCGGTGCAGACTCGATGGGCCGAATGGCCTCCTTCTGCACTGTATGTTCTATGTTCTATTTCAGGTTGCTGACTCTCCCAGAGTTTTGTTCGGTAGGTGGGTAAGTACCACATCTGCATGGGGTCAGAGAATATTCTATCGCTTCCCACCTAAACTCCAGAATCTCATTACCATCCAGGGTTTAGGAGATTACTTGGGAACCCAATCCACAGAAACCCCATGCAGCTTCCAGTATCATCCCCACACGTAGGAATGGGACCCATACTTAACTACTTCTTTGGAAAAAGAAGCTCTCCAACTTAACGGTTCCAAATCTCTTTTTAAGTCTTGCCCACTCCTACTCCCAAGTACGGCCTTTGCTCATTCTTCTGGGCATGGTACCGCTCACCTCACAGTACATATCATTTGATAGCCTTACACCAACTCTGTCACAGGCTAGGGAAGCACCCCTAAAACAGAGTTCTCAAGCCTAACCTCTCTGATCTGATATTTCAAGGAATGGTCATGTCCTGAAACATTAATGGCGGGACTCTCCGTCCTGCGTCCCGTTTTCTGGAGCGGCACACCACTTCCTGCAGCGGGCCAATGGGGTTTTCCATTGTGGGCTATCCCACGCCATCAATAAATGCGTGGGCATAGGTGTGCTGTCAGCGGGGGGAGGGTGGGGGGGGGGGGGGGGGGGGGGAGGAGGATCCCGCCAATGGAGAATCCTGTAGCAACTCTTTTTCACTCTTCTCACATGCTGTCTGACCAGCAGAATTTTTACAGTAGTTTTGTTTTGATTTCTGATTTCCAGCATCTGCCGTAATTTGCTTTTGGAGGCTTTGAGAGTTGTTAGAAGGCCAACTGGGATTTCCTAATTAACGTCAGGAACCAACATATCTGGATCCCGGCTTTTTTTTACAGACGAGTCCGCTGGAATTATGACGGGAA
The DNA here is from genome assembly GCF_047496885.1 of Scyliorhinus torazame. NCBI lineage: Eukaryota > Metazoa > Chordata > Chondrichthyes > Carcharhiniformes > Scyliorhinidae > Scyliorhinus > Scyliorhinus torazame. The sequence goes on from NC_092710.1 coordinate 93,421,708, forward strand.
TTTAATGGAATGTTCCTGGGTATTGGACTTAACCTGAATAGCTTTACTTGCTCTATTTCTGAGGAAGAGTCATACAATTCCAGCATATGCGGTATTCTGCTTTTCTTTACCTGCTCCATGCCTTCCAAACAACAAAGAGAACAAAGAACAATATAGTTCAGGAACAGGCCCTTTAGCCCTCCAAGCCTGGTCAAAACCCTTGGCCAAAACCCTCAGCACTTCCTTGTGCCGTATCCCTCTATACCCATCGTATCCATGTATTTGTTGAGATGCCTTTTGAATGCCGTTAATGTATCTGCTCCCACAACCTCCCTTGGCAACGTGTTCCAGGCACTCACCACCTTCTGTGTAAAAAAAACCTGCCTCGCACATCTCCTCTAAACTTTGCCCCACGGACCTTAAACCTATGCCTCCTGGTGACTGATCCCTCCACCCTGGGAAAGAGTGCCTGCCCCTCCACTCTATCCATGCCCCTCATAATCTTGTAGACCTCCATCAGGTCGCCCCTCAACCTTAGTCATTCTAATGAAAACAATCCGAGTTTATTCAGCCTCTCCGCATAGCTAACGCCCTCCAGACCAGACAACATCCTGGTAAACCTCCTCTGCATCCTCTCCAAAGCCTCCACATCCTTCTGGTAGTGTGTGACCAGAACTGTGGGCAATATTCCAAGTACGGCCTTACCAAGATTCTGCACAACTGTAGCATGACTTGCCAGTTTTTATACTCGATGCCCCGTCCAATGAAGGCAAGCATTCCGTCTACTTTCTTGACTACCTTGTCCATTTATGTTGCTACTTTCAAAGCTATGTGGACCTGAATGCCCAGATCTCTCTGACTTTCTATATTCTTAAGAGTTTTGTCATTTTGCGATATATTTCTCCTCTATGTTAGACCTACCAAAATGCATTGCCTTTTCTCTGCCCACGTCTCCAACCTAGCTATGTCCTGCTGTATCCTCTGACAATCCTCAACACTGTCTGCCACTCCACTAACCTTAGTGTCATCCCCAAACTTACTAATGAGACCAGCTACATTTTCCTCCAAATCGTTTAAGCACACCACAAACAACAGAGACCCAAGCACCAATCTCTGTGGAACACCACTAGTCACAACCTTCTACTGCTACCCACTGCCTTCTGCCACCTCACCTTTGAACCTGTGTGACTTCACCTTTTGTACCAGTCTGCCATGAGGCACCTTGTCAAAGGCTTTACTGAAGTCCATGTAAGCAACATTCACCGCCCTCCCCTCATCAATTATCTTTGTCACCTCCTCAGAAAACTCGATCAAGTTAGTGAGGCACGATCTCCCCTTCACAAAACCATGATGTCTATCGCTTATAGGTTCATTTGTTTCCAAATGGGTATAAATCCTGTTCCTGAGAATTGTCTCCAATAATTTACCCATCACCGATGCGAGGTTCACCGGCCTATAATTTCCACATGCTCAAGACCAATTAGGGATGAAAAACAAATCTGGACCTTGCCAGAAACACCCACATTTCATGAAATAATCTTTGAGAATTTGGGCGGGGAAAAGCAGAACTTATCACAATTTTCAGATAGATTTTCCAGCAGTAGTACGGAAACATTTGTGCTCCAGGAAATTGCCCAGGTACACAAAAAGCAGGACAAATACAAACCTGCCAATCACCATCCATCACTACTCTTGATCATCAGTAAAGTGATGGAAGGAGTCATCAACAATGCAACCAAGTGGCACTTGCTTAGCAATGTTCCAGAAAGGCCACTCACTCCCGATCGCATTACAGCCATGGTTCAAACATGGATATAGGAGCTGAACTCCAGATGTGAGGTGAGAGTGACTGCCCTTGATACCAAGGCCACATTTGAGCAATTGTGGCATCAAAGAACCTTAGTAAAACAGGAGCCAATGGGAATCTTGGCTGGTTAGAGTCATACCTTGCACAAAGGCAGCACGGTAGCCTTGTGGATAGCACAAATGCTTCACAGCTCCAGGGTCCCAGGTTCGATTCCGGCTTGGGTCACTGTCTGTGCGGAGTCTGCACATCCTTCCCGTGTGTGCGTGGGTTTCCTCCGGGTGCTCCGGTTTCCTCCCACAGTCCAAAGATGTGCGGGTTAGGTGGATTGGCCATGCTAAATTGCCCATAGTGTCCAAAATTGCCCATAGTGTAAGGTGGGGTTCCTGGGTTATGGGGATAGGGTGGAGGTGTGGACCTTGGGTGGGGTGCTCTTTCCAAGAGCCTGTGCAGACTCGATGGGCCGAATGGCCTCCTTCTGCACTGTAAATTCTATGAAAGGAAGATGGTTGTGGTTGTTGGTCAGTCATCTCGAGTCCAGGACGTTACTACAAACGTTCCTCAGGTTAGTGTCCTCACAGTAGTGTTCTCAGCCTAACCATCTTCAGTTGCTTCATCAATTACCTTCCTTCCATCATAAGGTCAGAAGTAGGGATGTTGGCCTTCCGGTGGCGGCTATGAAGGAGTAAGTCGCACATTTGGTGGCTCGCGCTTGGGTCCGAACTTTGGACCTTTTTCCCCGATTTTTGGTCGGATCTGAAGTGGAAAATTGATGTTGGTCGCAATTGTGACGAGGAATCCTACATCAGTGCATGGAGAAGCGCACCAAGAGTGCTCGTAAAGGAATAAATAGGCGACCGGAGAAGGCTTGGAGCGAGGCTGCAATGAGAGAATGCATGGTGGAGGACCGGAGTTCTGGCTTGACGACCCAGCGGTTGACGCAGCAGTTGATGCAGTTTATACAGGAGGGCTTCGCCAAGCAGAAACACGAATGCTTGGACCCGATTAAGGAGTCGATTGCGCGACTGGAACTCAGACTTGATGCTCAAGATCGGGCGATCCAGAAAGTGGAGAAGGCATTGACTGAGCAGAAGGAGCACCAAGCTGCAGTGGAGTTGGAGGTGGGAATGCTGAGAGACCAGCAGAAAAGGCTCCAGGAGAAGGTGGAGCATCTAGAGAACAGTTCCCGCCGGCAGAACCTGAGAATCGTGGGTCTCCCGGCGGATCTGAAGGAACGGATGAAGGGGCATACATAGCGGCTATGTTTGAGAAGCTACTGGGGGAGGGGACGTTCACCCGGCCCTTGGAAGTGGACAGGGCGCCCAGAGCACTAGGGATGACCCCCCCCCGAGAGCAATGGTGGTGAGATTCCAAAGGTACCTGGACAAGGAGTGCATTTTACGGTAGGGCAGGCAAACGCGGAGCTGTAAATGGGAGAACAGTGTCCTGAGTATATATCAGGATCGGAGTACGGATGTGGCCAGAAGAGCAGGGTTCAACCAAATAAAATCTACCCTTTTTGAGAAGAAGGTAAAGTTTGGACTACTGTACCCGGCCATCTTTGGGTTATGCACGAAAGGCAACATTTTTACTTTTTGAGTCATCTGAGGAAGCGATGGACTTCGCGAGAAGGAATGGGCTGGTATCGGACTGAGGTGTTTGGACTGAACTTTGCTGCAGTGTTCATGTGGGGTTTTGGTTTTTTTTTTTCTCTTCTCTTCAGTTAATTTTTTTAAAAAGAAAGAAAAGTTTGTGTCTTTGGATGTTACTTGTAATGCCTTTCGTATTGAGTTGGGGTCTGCGGGCGAGCTGTTGGAGTTAAAATTTGCATTTGCACTGCTGGGGGATGAAGGTGTGGATGTTAGATGTTTGATGATTGATCTTTTTGATTTTCGTTGCGTGTTTCTTTTGAGCAATTGGATGGGGATTGTTTGCATGAGTGTCCGAGTGGGGGAGGGGAACAATAGGTGGGAGAATGTCTGGCGCCATGGGCGGGGGCCACCAAGCTAGCTGGGTGGGCTAGCTCACGGAAGCGCAGTGGGGGGTGAGCAGATGTTATGCTTGTTGGAGGGGGCTGTGTGTACAGTGCTGTTACTAGGGGGGGGGGGGGGAGGGGGGATATGGTCTGCTGACAGGGTAGGGACTTTTGCTGTGGGACAATAAGGAGGTCGGGGATGGAGGCTGCCAGGGGCGGGCCTGCGGATGCGTGGGGCTAAATGGGCCGGTTAAAAGGGCACGCATGTTCGCGCATTTGAGGGGACTGAAGGCCGACGTGGCAGGAGATGCACCTTCAAGTAACTGAGCAGGTCAGACTAAGGAAGGGATGGGTCGGGCAGGTTTTCCGCTTGGGGCTGGACTCTAAGGCTAGAGGGGTCGCGATCCTGATTAATAAGCGAGTGTCATTCGAAGCGGGAAGAATTCTTGCGGACGTGGGGGGGGGGTCAGCACATAATGGTCAGTGGAAAGTTGGAGGGGCTGCTGGTAGTACTCATAAATGAGTATGCGCCGAATTGGGATCATAAGGACGATGTTGGGGAAGATCCCGGACCTGAATTCGCATAAGCTGGTTATGGGGAGGGACTTCAACACAGTCATTAGCCCAGGGCTAGACCGATCAATCTCAAGGTCAGGCAGGATGCCAGCAATGGCAAAGGAGCTGAAGGGGGTAATGGAGCAGATGGGGGGGGGTGGACCCATGAAGATTTGGGTGGCCGTGAGTGAAGGAGTTCTCCTTCTACTCGCACATGCATATAGTGTACTCCCGGATTGACTTTTTTTAATCCTGGGCAGGTCTCTGCTGACGGGGTTACTGGATACTGAGTACTCAGCGATCACGATCTCGGATCATGCCCCGCACTGGGATGACCTACAGGTGAGCAAGATTAGCCAGCGCCCGCACTGGAGACTGGACGTGGGACTTTTAGCGGATGAGGTGGTGTGTGGGCGGCTGACGAAATGTATCCAGAACTATCTGGAAGTCAACGACATGGAGGATGTTTCGGCTGCGGTGGTCTGGGAGGCGCTGAATGTGGTGGTTAGAGGGGAGCTGATATCTTTACGGGCCCACAGGGAGAAGGCAGACAGAGCAGAGACGGACCGACTGATAAAGGAAATACTACAGGTCGACTGGAGGTATGCGGAGACCCCAGAGACAGGGCTTCTAAAGGAACGACGGAGGCTACAGGCGGTGTTTGGCTTGTTAACTACAGGGAGGGCGGTAGAGCAGCTGAGGAAGGTGAGGGAGGAGATCTATGAATATGGGGAGAAGGCCAGTAGAATGCTTGTGCAGCAGCTTAGAATGCGGGAGGTGGCCAGGGAGATTGGGAGAGTAAGGGACAGAATGGGAACCTGGTCGGATTTCAGCTGGGGTCAATAAGGTGTTCAAGGTATTCTACAGCAGACTGTACGAGTCGGAACCCCCAGCTGGGCCGGAGGGGATGAGGCAATTCTTAGGGGGGCTAAAGTTCCCGAAGGTTGATAAGGGCTGGGAGCCCCGATTGGGTTGGAAGAGATAGCAGATGGGCTGAAGGCCATGCAGTCGGGTAAAGCCCCGGGAGTGGATGGGTACCCCGTGGAGTTTTGCAAAAGGTTCTCTGGGATATTGGGGCCACTGCTGATGAGGATATTCAATGAGGCAAGGGAGGGAGGGGGGCTGCCCCCGACGATGTCACAGGCCACTATCTCATTGATCCTGAAGCGGGATAAGGACCCGGAGCTATGCGGGTCCTACAGACTGATCTCCCTGCTAAATGTAGACGCCAAATTGTTAGCCAAGATCTTGGCCTCAAGGATTGAGGACTGCGTCCCAGACGTGATTGGGAGGGCCAGACAGGACTTGTTAAGGAGAGGCAGTTGGCGGCCAACGTACGAAGGCTGTTGAATGGTATCATGATGCCCCCAGAGAGTAAGGATGTAGAGGTAGTGGTTGCAATGGACGCAGAGAAGGCATTTGACCAGGTGGAATGGGATTATCTGTGGGAGGTGTTGGGGTGGTTTGGATTTGCGGAGCTTCATTGACTGCGTCAGGCTGCTGTATCAGGCGCCAGTGGCAAGTGTTCAGACAAACAGGCTGACATCGGGCCATTTTAGGCTGCACCGGGGGATGAGGCAGGGGTATCCCCTCTCCCTGCTGTTCGCACTGGCCATAGAACCGCTGGCAATTGCGTTGAAAGCCTCAAAGGGCTGGAAGGGACTGGTCCGGTGGGGGGGTTGAACACAGAGTCTCGCTATATGAGGACGATCTGCTCTTATGTGTGTCGGACACATTGGAAGGGATTCTGGGGGATTTTGGTCGGTTTTCGACGCATAAATTGAGCATGGGGAAAAGCAAGATATTTGCAACACAGGTAAGAGAGAACGAGAGGCGATTGGGGGAGCTGCCGTTTAGAGTGGTAGGGGGAAGCTTCCGGTACCTAGGCATCCAGGTGGCCTGGGAATGGGAATGGCTGCACAAGCTAAATCTGGCCCAACTAGTAGACCAAATGAAGGAGGATTTTCGGAGGTGGGACGTGCTCCCATTGTCACTGGCTGGGAGGGTACAGACAGTGAAAGTGATGGTTCTCCCGAGATTCCTGTTTGTGTTTCAGTGTCTCCCCATCTTTATTCCTCGTTCCTTTTTTAAATGGGTTAACAAAGTGATCTTGGGCTTTTTATGGGCGGGTACGACCCCTCGAGTTAAAAAGGGGATGTTGGAGTGCAGCCGGGGGGAGGGCGGGCTGGCACTCTGGAAATTTAGTCATTATTACTGGGTGGCGAATATAGCCATGATTAGGAAGTGGATGCTGGTGGTGGTTGTGTGTGTGTGTGGGGGGGGGGGGGGGGGGGGGTCAGTGTGGGAGCGAGTAGAGGTGGCATCTTGTAAGGGCACGTGTCTGGGGACATTGGTAATGGTGCCTCTGCCTTTCCCGCCGATACACTACTCCACCAGCCCCGTGGTGGTCGCGGCCCTGAAAGTCTGGGGGCAATCGAGGAGACATGTGGGAGCAGAGGGAGCATCGGTCTGGTCCCCAATTTGCAATAATCACCGGTTTGCCCCGGGGAGGTTAGATGGAGGGTACCAGAGATGGCAGAGAGCAGGGATCGAGAGGATGGGCGATATGTTTAGAGAGGGGAGCTTTCCCAGCTTGAAGGAGCTGGAGTTGAAACTTGAACTGACGGGAGGGAATGAATTTAGGTACCTGCAGGCGCAAGACTTCCTACGAAGGCAGGTCTCAACCTTCCTACTCCTACCACCAAGGGGGATACAGGACAGGGTAGTTTCCAGTGTGTGGGTGGGAGAAGGGAGGATTTCGGACATTTATAAGGAGCTTATGGGGTCTGAGGAAATGCAGACCAAGGAGCTGAAACACAAATGGGAAGAGGAGTTAGGTGGAGAGTTGGAAGATGGTCTCTGGGCAGACGCATTGAGTAGAGTCAACACTTCCACAACATGTGCCAGGCTCAGCCTGTTACAGTTTAAGGTCATTTCACTGGGCTCACATGACAGTGGCCCGAATGAGTAGGTTCTGTGGGGTGGAAGACAGGTGCGGGAGGACCAGCGAACAATGTCCATATGTTTCGGGCATGCCCGAAGCTTAGGGGATTCTGGCAGGGGTTTGCGGACGTCATGTCCAAAGAATTAAAAACAAGGGTGGCACCGAGTCCAGAGGTGGTGATTTTCGGAGTGTCGGAAGACCCAGGAATCCAGGAGGAGAAAAAGGCAGACATTTTGGCCTTTGCTGCCCTGGTAGCCCGGAGATGGATATTATTAGCTTGGAGGGATTCAGCCCCCGAATTCGGAGACCTGGCTATCTGACATGGCTAGCTTTCTCTGTCTGGAGAAAATCAAGTTTGCCCTGAGAGGGTCAATGTTAGGGTTCGCCCAGAGGTGGCAGCTGTTCATCGACTTCTTTAGGGAGAATTAACCGTCAGCAGAAGGGGGCCTGGGGGTAGTTTAGTGTAGAATAGGAGGCTAGAAAAGGTGGGACCTGTGAGAGAGGAAGACGGCTTTTGCACTATGTTCATATTTGTATGTACATTGTTTCTTCTGTTACTGTTATAAAACCATAAATACCTCAATAAAATGTTTATAAAAAATAAAGAAGTGGGGATGTTTGCTGATTTCAAAATACTCAGTAACATTCACAACTCCTCAGACATTGAAGCAGTCCATGTCCAAATGCAACAAGACCTGCACAATATCTAGGCTTTGGCTGACAAGTAGCAAATAACATTTGTATCCCACAAGTGCCAGGCAATGACCATCTACAGCAAGAGAAAATCTGATGATCTCTCCTTGACACTCAATGGCATTCGCATCGCTGAACCCTCCACTATCAACATCTAAGGGCTTAGCTGAACTGAACTGGCCCAGCCATATAAATACTATTATGGGCCAAGGTTTAGAGAACACCAAAGTATATCATGGAGTTCACCTGAACCACAACTTTTAATAGATTTTGGTTATGGGGAGGACAAGGACCCCTTTACAGGTGTGATGCAACAGAGAACTAAAAGTATTTTAAAACAAAAACAGTGTTTATTTTATGAATCCAGTTAACATTTTATAAACCCACAGTAAACATCTTACCAACTACCAACACTGATAACCCCCAAAAAGATACAGTACTCTATAGATAACCCTTAATAACTTTCTGAACAACATCCATAAGTCATTAAACCCATTTTTAAAAAGACAGTAGGTTTGTATTCCTTGCAGAAACGGGTATTACTTTGAAATCATCAAGTGATCTGGAGACATTCTTTAGATTGCAGAAAGAAAGATCAATACACATCTGCTTGGTTTGAATACAGCTCGCCAACAGAAAGCGAAACCAAACAGAGCCAAAAAGCGCTTTCAGCTCCACCCACACAATGACATCACTGCAGCCATTTGATAAAGCACACTTTTCTTAAAGGGACATTCACATGACAATACGAAGGCTACAAAAATGGGTCAGAGGCTAGGAATCCTGTAGCGAGTAGGTCACCTCCCAACTTCCCAAAGCAATCAACAAGACACAATTCAGGAGTGTGATGGAATACTTTCCACTCTCCGTTTTGGCAAAGGACCATCTGGACTTGAAATGTTAGCTCTTTTCTCGCTCTGCAGATGCTGCCAGACCTGCTGAGATTTTCCAGCATTTTCTCTTTGGAATACTCTCCACTAACCTGGATGAGTACAGCTTAACAACACTCAAGAGGTTTGACACTATCCATGACAAAGCAGCCCGCTTGATTGACATCCTTTCCACGAACATTCACTCTCTCCAAACCCAGCACCACCACCATCGAGAAGGACAAAGGCATCAGATACATGGGAACACTTTGTGCAGGGGAGCTACCCCCAATGTCCTGGCCAATATTTAGATTTGGGCTGCTGTCCTTCTTCCATTACAACACTGACAACACTTCTAAAAGTGCTTCATTGATGGTAAAGCACTTTGGGATGTTCAGTGTCCAGAAACGTGTCTTTTAAATGCATGTCTTTCTTTCGTACTTCAGAGCCTGCTTATTTAGACGAGATGCCTGAAAACGGGTTTCCGCGTTTCTTCAGGTAACGACCACACAACTATCAACTCATTGTCAACAGAAATGTCCAAGGTAACATCTGCTGCAAAGATATTTGTTAATGGTTGAATTCATGTTGAAAGATGTTTGGCCAATAATAAATAACTCATTTTCATAACAACTAAAGAAATAGAAATGACGACATAATGCAATTACTGAAGCAACTCTGCCATTTTAATCATTTTCCTGCAGGCTATTTGTTGCCCAAGCACCCGGCTCTACTCAACCTCTCACAATTTTCTTTTCATCTATTTTGCAGCAAGTAATGCAGATTAGAAATGTCGGTAGCAATTTGTAATTCTTAATGTGGCAGATTATGAAATCATGATCTAGCCACTCATTCTTAATATCACAGTGCAGGAGGTCTGGTTGTGTAGTGAGTTCCCCGCTCACTGAAGGTGCAGAAACAATTCCAAAGATGGGACATTAGGGTTGGAATTCTCCGGCCGTTGGAATTCTATTTTCCCGCTGGCAGCACACACCCACGCCCATGGGTTTCCAGACAGTGTGAGGTGGCTTCAATAGAAAACCCCACTGACAAATGGCGGGTAGAGGGAATCCCGCCACCAGCGAACGGTGCACAGTCGAGAAACACGTGGCTGGGCGAGCTGAGACTCCAGCCCTAGGAAAGACTGAACTGTTTTTCTGCCTCAAATCTTTAGAAAAGAGAAGGCGCAATGGTGACCGAACAAGGGGCTCTAAAATTCTGAAGGGGTTTGATAAGTATAGAGAAGATGTATCTATTCATGGGGGTGTCCATACCTGCAAGACATAAATATTAGATGGTCACGAATAAATCCAACAAGGAATTCAGAAGAAAAGTTGCTGCTCAGCGAGTTGTCAGAATGTCAACCCTGTCACCACACAGTGGTTGAAATAAATGGTGTGGATGTCTTTAAGGAGAAGCTAGCTAAGAAATATGTATCACGGTGTATAAATCAACCTAGCTTCTTAGACTCTCCCAAAAACGATGCTTTTCATATGGTCAATTCCTCTTTCAGTTGCGATATGCTATACTCGCATTAGTTGGCAACTTTGATTTTTTTTGCCCCACAAATGCATATTTTCCCTTGTAACCGGGTGCAAGGGATCAAGGCAGGTGACCACGTGCAGGAGTTTAAGACACGGCCATTCTTTGTGTAAGATATTGATGACATTTCATTTTCATTTCATTTTAATTTTCACATTTCAAAATGATGAACACCACCCACACCACACCACTCGTTCACTTTTATACTGGTTATTAGGTCAACCCCGGTTTTTGGAGGCATCTTTCGAGGCTTCAAATGTTGACTTGTATGTTGACATGTGCGGTACATGAGTGAGAAAGAAACAGAAGGATATGTTGACAGGGTTAGATGAAGGGAAATGGATGAAAACTCATTTAGAACAGTATCATCAGCTTGGACCAGTTAGACTGTGTCATGATATCCATATTTACATATCATGGTGCAATCACACACACACACTGATGGACAGGTCGACGGACCAATCAACGCACATGCAACATCACAGCCAATCATCAGTGAGAGCACACGCACTATAAAACAGGGAACACCACAGTTCCCGCTCATTCCAGCAGGAGATAGATCAGAGCACAGAGCTCACTGCGTGCCACTCAGACATACACCATGTGCTGAGTGCCTCTCGAAGATAGTGCTAGGGGTGGGTCCACAGGTTAACTGGTGAAGTACGAACCACAGCCAGAAGTTAACAGTTATTATTATTCAGAACAATAAAACAGAGTTGTACCTTCTGCAACCGTGTTGGTTCGTTTGTATATCGGAACACCCAACACGACATGGTACCAGGTTTGGAAACTCCACAGCAACTGTGAGACCTACCTGCACATCTTCAGAGATCCGCCATCCTGCGCCATGGACACCATCAGCCCGCTGCAGCCGCTCCAAATCGCTGGAAATCTCGGCGTCAACTGGAAGCTGTTTAAACAGCGCTTCCAGCTCTTCCTAGAAGCCACAGACAGGGAGAATGCATCGGAGACCAGGAAGATCGCCCTCCTCCTCTCCACGGCAGGGCAACACGCCATCCACATCTACCACTCCCTGGCATTCGCGGAAGGCGAGGACAAGACGAAGTACAAGACGGTCCTTCTAAAACTTGAGCAACTCTTCAGCGTCGAAGTGAATGAGAGCTTTGAGAGGTACCTCTTCCAGCAGCGCCTGCAGGGTAAGGATGAGCCTTTACAATCCTTTTTGACACACCTCCGTATCCTCGCGCAGTCCTGCGGCTATGAGGCCACCTCGGTTCCATGATTCGGGACCAGATAGTTTTTGGGGTCACCTCGAACACCCTACGCCAGCAGCTCCTCAAAATAAAGAGCCTTACCCAAGCCACCGCTATCGAAACCTGCGTCCTCCATGAAAACACGACCAGCCGGTACTCCCAATTCCAGGCGGCCGAATCGGCACGGCAGGGGTCCTATGAGGCCGAGCGGGTCCAGTCGATCGAGTTCCTCCCGGCCCGCGGCGCGGACGAGGGCGGCCATTTCGCGCTTTCCGAGGCCTTGTACGCACCAAAAGAGGTGACGTCGGCGCAGTGGGGCGTGACGCGCAGGCGCGCTCTACGCAGGACCGAACTGCACATGCGCGATGGCGCAACGTATGTCATGACGTCACTACGTGCGGCAACTGTGGATCCGCACATTTAAAGCGGCAATGTCCAGCCAAAACTCGACAATGCCTCCGCTGTGGCAAGATGGGCCACTACGCTGCCTGCTGTCGAGCAGCTCAACCTGCCAACGCTCTGCAATTCTGCCAGCCTCGCAGGGACGTCCGGGCCATTCAACCTCTATACACCGTGTCATACCCTGATGACGCACAGACCTGTGATACCGACGACCGGGAAGCCTTCCGCGTTGCGGTAATAGACAGAAATCGGATGTCCCCAAGTAGGACCCACCAGCCGATGCCAGTGCACAGCGTTCATCCGGGCGATGAATGGTGTGCCACTCTAATGGTCAACCGATCACCAATCACATTCCGTTTAGACACTGGTGCCTCCGCCAATCTCATTGCATGGTCAGCCTTCTACACCTTGAAGGTCAAACCACCGATTCGGCCATCCCGCTGTCAGTTGGTCGATTACAACGGTAATGTTATCCCGGCCATGGGGTCTTGCCAGCTCGAGGTTGCACACAATTCATACAGTCTTTTGAGATAGTTGGATCCTCGAAGGACTCTCTGCTAGGTGCACAGACGTGAAAGATCCTCCACCTCGTTCAGCAAGTACACACTCTGTCTCCAGAAGGCACGTCCGAATTCCCGGATGCAGACTTTAGGGCACAGCTCCACTCGCTCCTCGCCCACAACCAGCAGGTTTGAGGGCATGGGCACACTGCCCTACACTGACAGAATACGGCTCAAACCGGACGCCACCCCGGTCATTCATGCACCTCGTAGAGTCCCAGCACCACTCAAGGACCGCCTCAAGCAGCAGCTGCAGGATCTGCAAGACCAAGGAGTGCTTTCCCGGGTCACGGAGCCTACGCCATGGGTCAGCTCCATGGTGTGCGTAAAAAAGCCCTCTGGCGAACTCCGGATCTGTATCGACCCGAAAGACCTGAGGGCATCGAAGGGGTGCGCCTATGTTGACGACGTCATCATCTGGTCCACCACACCACGGGAGCACATCAGTCGTCTCCAGCACGTCTTTGCTCGGATACGAGAACATGGCCTGCGCCTCAACCGAGACAAGTGTTCTTTTGGCCAAACTGAGCTAAAGTTTCTGGGGGACCACATATCCCGGTCAGGAGTGCGTCCGGATGCGGACAAAGTGACAGCTATTGCAGCCATGCCGCAGCCGGCAGACAAGAAGGCAGTGCTACGCTTTCTCGGGATGGTCAACTTCCTGGGAAAGTTTATTCCCAACCTTGCCTCCCACACAACGGCTCTTCGCCACCTAGTGAAGAAGACTACGGAGTTTCAGTGGCTTCCCGCACACCAGAAGGAATGGGAGGAGCTCAAGATCAAGCTCACCACTGCCCCGGTATTGGCGTTCTTCGAGATACAAAGATCTCGACTGATGCCAGCCAGTCCGGCATTGGGGCGGTACTCCTGCAACGGGACGACACTGCATCATGGGCCCCGGTCGCCTATGCCTCGCGGGCCATGACCCCCACTGAACAGCGCTATGCGCAGATTGAGAAGGAGTGCCTGGGTTTGTTAACCGACATAGATAAATTCCACGACTATGTGTATGGTCTTCCTCAGTTTACCGTGGAGACTGACCATCGCCCCCTGGTCGCCATCATACAAAAGGACCTCAATGAGATGACCCCTCGCCTGCAGCGCATTCTGCTGAAGCTCCGGAGGTAC